>NC_084827.1:177402600-177755933 GCF_033115175.1 Lepus europaeus
CCCACCTGGGAGGTGATGGGGCCTGGCCAGGACCCCCCAGGAGCCTCCAGGAGCCCTGCTTCCCACCAGGGAGGTGATGGAGCCCAGCTAGGACACCCCCAGGAGCCTCCAGGAGCCCTGGTTCCCACCAGGGAGGTGATGGAGCCCAGCTAGGACACCCCCAGGAGCCTCCAGGAGCCCTGGTTCCCACCAGGGAGGTGATGGAGCCCAGCTAGGACACCCCCAGGAGCCCTGCTTCCCACCAGGGAGGTGATGGAGCCCAGCTAGGACACCCCCAGGAGCCCTGCTTCCCCCCAGGGAGGTGATGGGGCCCAGCCAGGACCCCCCAGGACCCCCCAGGAGCCTCCAGGAGCCCTGGTTCCCGCCAGGGAGGTGATGGAGCCCAGCTAGGACACCCCCAGGAGCCCTGCTTCCCCCCAGGGAGGTGATGGGGCCCAGCCAGGACCCCCCAGGACCCCCCAGGAGCCTCCAGGAGCCCTGGTTCCTGCCAGGGAGGTGATGGAGCCCAGCTAGGACATCCCCAGGAGCCTCCAGGAGCCCTGGTTCCCGCCAGGGAGGTGATGGAGCCCAGCTAGGACACCCCCAGGAGCCCTGCTTCCCACCAGGGAGGTGATGGGGCCAGGACCCCCCAGGACCCCCCAGGAGTCCATCTTCCCACCAGGGAAACGCTGCCCAGCGGAAGGGGAACGTAAAACTGCTTCAGAGATTAGATTCCCCTGGATCCAGAGACAGACTCAGAATGGATTGTTAAATGAGATGTTTTAATCGTTTAGCAAAATATCCTCAGTGTGATGTACATGAAATTGAGGCAATCTCGCCCGCGCTGGGAAGTCCTACCACAGTACAGCAACAGGAGATCAACTGACAAAGCAGACTGCCAGCGCCCAGTGAAAACCTTTGGTGATGAGACTGGCAGGCAAATGGCACGCGTGAAGGGCGCGGTGAGCTCCACAGACACGGGACAGCGAGCAGTCGGGGGCTCCAGCGAGACAGGGTCCCTGCTGTCACCATCAGCGACACTTGTTTTCTATCTCTTCTTCTTCTTTTTTTTTAAAGACTTACTTATTTTAAAGGCAGAGTTACAGAAAGGGAGGGAGAGATGATATCTATCTATCTATCTATCTATCTATCTATCTATCTATCTATAGAGAGAGATGATAGAGATCTTTCATCTTCCATCTGCTGGTTCACTTCCCAAATGGCCACAACAGCCAGGGCTGGGCCAGGCCAAAGCCAGGAGCCACGAGCCAGGAGCTTCATCTGGGTCTCCCACGTGGGTGCAGGGGCCCAGGCACTTGGGCCATCCTCTGCTGCTTTCCCAGGTGCGTTAGCAGGGAGCTGGATGGGAAGGGGAGCAGCCGGGACCCCCACCAGTGCTCATATGGGGTGCCGGCGTCACAGGCTGTGACTCAACCCACTGGCCTCAGCAACATATTTCTGGAGGTTTGGGTCTGCTTGATGAAATGCAAAACAAATAAGTTTTCAGGAAAAAAAAAGAAACAATCATAATTTGAAAGTTACATGGATTATATGACTATAGAACCCAAAAAGACCAACTGAAACTGTTGGAATTAGAAAGAATTCACCCCAGGTCCAAAAATAGCGTAGACTCGATGCCTGTCAACAAACGCAGACGCCAATCATGGCAGTAACAAAACCAGAAGACTCAAGGTAGTTATTATTCTTTTTTTTTTCTTACAAAAATAAATAAATCTAAGGCCCAGTGCTGTGACATGGCTGGCAAAGCTGCCACCTGCAATGCTGGCATCCCATATGGGCGCTGGTTCAAATCCCAGCTGCTCCACTTCCCATCCTGGGAAGGCAGCAGCAGATGGCCCAAGTGCTTGGACCCCTGCCATCCAAGTGGGAGATCCAGATAGACCTCCTGGCTCCTGGCTTTTGGCCTGGCCCAGCTCTGGTTGTTGTGGCCACTTGGGGAGTGAACCAGCAGAGGGAAGATCTCTCTCTCTCTGTAACTCTGCTTTTCAAATAAGTAAATCTTAAAAAAATCTAAATTTATTTTTCACTTTATTTGGAACACACACACACAGAGAAAGACAGAAGGAGAGAGAGAGAGAGAGAGAGGGAATCTTCCATTGGTAACTCAGTCCCCAAATGCCTGTAACAGCCAGGGCTGCACCAGGCCAAACCAGGAGCCCAGAATTCAATCTGGGTTTCCCACTTGGACAGCAGAGATGCAAGCACTCCAGCCATCATTGCTGCCTCCCAGGGTGTGCGTCAGCAGGAAGCAGCAGGGTGGGAATCCAGGGCTTCTGAACTGAGATGAGGGGGGTGTCCCAGGCCCCTCCTTTTAAAATGGATAGATAACATTGCACGGTTTTCATCACGCATACTGCCATGTTTTGAAGATATAGCTGTAGTGGAGTGGCTAAATCTAGCTGGTTAACAAATGGATGACCTCATCCGGTTGGCATTTTCGTGGGTAGAGAACATAACATCCACTCTCTCTACATTTTTAAAGAATCCATTATGTTATCAACCACAGCCACCTCACTGCACAGTAGACCCCATGAGATGCGCTCCTGTCACCTAACTGTAGGGAGACGGGGAAAAGGCCTCATGACATTGGCCTTGGAGAGGATCTTTTGGACAAGAGCTGCAAAGCACGGGCAGCAAAAGCAAAAACAAACAAATGGGGTGAACTGAACCAACAAGCAGAGGAAACAGCAAAGAGACAGCCTGCAGCAAGGGGGACCTGTTTCATCGAACCAGGAGTTAATATCTGAAATATTAAGTCACTCAAACAGCCACACAGTGGAAAACAAACGTGAGGCGTAACACAAAGCCGAGTGACCACGTTAAAACTGCTGAATCGACGTTTCTCAAACGAAGGTACACAAATGGCCAACAGATGCATGACAAGGTTGTCCAGCATCACTAGTCGTCAGGGCAAGGCACGTGCTCACCACAGCGAGCTAGCACGTCGCCCCAGTTAGAACAGCTATGACCAAAAACCAAGAGATGACAGGTGTTCGCAGGGCTGTGCAGTGTACTTGTGCGTTGTTGGTCAGGATACAAAATAGTACACCCACTATGGAAACATCCCGGAGGTTCTGGAAAGAATTAAAAGTAGGAGTACCACATGATAAACAGCTTAATAAAAACAAACTACGCAAAAGGTTGTATATCACAAAAGCAAGGATACAAGAGGAGGCATGTATGTTCAGAGGCCGTTGGTGTTTTATGAATGGAAAACCACACTACACATATGCCAGTTCTCACTGTTAACAGTGTTAGTGGCAATCTAAAGCCCTCATCAGAATGTTCAGACAAAACGATGGGCAGGCAAGATTAGCTTAAACCTTTTGAGAAACAAAAATAATAAAGAGAGCCTACTTGTCCCAAATGTTACAAAAAGTTACAGTAATGAGAAGAACGTGCTATTGGTATATGACAGTCACTCAGTGAAACAGGATGGCCAGTGCAAACCGAATGCTTATCTATAAAAATGCTATTTTAAACAAGAGTCATCACAAATATAAAATAATGAAAGGTTTACAAAGCCAGACTAAAACATCAGAGAATTGCAGACCAATGTCTTACTAATACAGAAGTCCTCAACAAAACACCAGCAGGCAACCCAGTAATATTTAAAAAGATTTATACCATGACCAGCTAGGCTTTATCCCAGTAGTGCAGGTTTGAGGTAACATGCAAAATCAATCAATGTAATGCACCCTGCGAGTGGGTTAAAGGGCGAAAGTCACATGCCAAATCATCACGTCAGCACGTCATCACACCAACTCATCACACCATCTCATCACACCATCTCATCACATCGTATCATCACACCATCTCATCACATCGTATCATCACATCACCAGATGCATGGCAGTTGACAAAACCCAATGCCTTTGGATAGAAACACTCAACAAAGCAAGCACAGAGAGGATTCTAACCTGACAGAGGATTCTGGAAGCGCCCCAAATAATTTAGCACAGTACTTAGTTGTGAAAGACTTGATCTTTCCTTTTATGACCACTTCTATTACTCCACATTGTAATGGGGGTTCCAACCAAGGCAATTAGTCAAGAAAAAATTGGAAAGGAAGAAGTTAACTGTCTCTATTCAGAAACAAAATGATGTTGTATAGAGAAAATCCTAAGGAATTTCGTAAAAAAAAAAAGTTGTTAGAACTAATAAACAAGTTCAACAAGGCAGCAGGATATAATTAATATATAAAAATTGATTGCATTTCTATACAGTAAGAAGGAAAAACATAAATGAATTTTAAAAATTTCAATTACAATATCATCATAAATAATAAATACGAATAATTTTCAAAAGTGCAAAACCTAGATTCTAAGAATTCCAAATTGTTATTTAAATAAATTTTTAAGAATAGCTAATAGCTGGTGCTGCGGCTCAATAGGCTAATCCTCCGCCTGCGGCATCAGCACCCCGGGTTCTAGTCCCAGTCAGGGCGCCGGATTCTGTCCTGGTTGCCCCTCTTCCAGGCCAGCTCTCTGCTATGGCCCGGGAGTGCAGTGGAGGATGGCCCAAGTGCTTGGGCCCTGCACCCCATGGGAGACCAGGAGAAGCACCTGGCTCCTGGCTTCAGATCAGCGCCATGTGCCGGCCGCAGCGCGCCCCGCGGCAGCTATTGGAGGGTGAACCAACGGCAAAAGGAAGACCTTTCTCTCTGTCTCGCTCTCTTTCACTGTCTACTCTGCCTGTCAAAAAAAAAAAAAAAAAGAATAGCTAATAAATAAAGACATCCCACTTTTATGAATCAGAAAAATTAACATTACTAAGATGGCAATATTCCTAAATATATATGTACAGGTGCACATATATACATACTCAGCACATCCCAATTAAAATATCAAGTATTTTCTTTGAAGAAATTGATAAGCTAATTATAAAATTCATCTGAAAATTCAACGGACGCACTCCAAAACAATCTTGAAAAAAAACACAAAGTTGAATTCACACTTTCTGATTTCAAAGTCTACTACAAAGCAGTATTAAGATAGTGTGGTTCTGACACAAGGATAGACCTAATAGGCAATAGAATAGGATTGCAAATCTATAAATAAATGCACACGACTATGGTCAAATGAGTTTGGCAAGAGTGCTAGACCATTGAGTAAGAAAAGAACAGTTTTCAACAAGTGATGCTGGGCCAACAGAGTATCCACATGCCAAAGAATGAATCTGGATCCCTACCCCACACCATATACAAAAACAGCTTAAAATGACCAAAGATATCATTGTAAGAACTCAAGCTAAAAAGCTGCTAGAATGGACGCAAATCTTCGTAACACTGAATCAGGCAATGGTTTTCCAGATCAGACACCCAAAGCACAAGCAATGAAAGAAAGAAATTGGACACCATCAACATTTAAAACATGTGCATTTCAAAGAACTCCATCAACAAAATTCTCACAGGAGCCAGCACTGTGGCGTACCTGCTTCCCCAGCATCCCACAAAGGTGCTGGTTTGAGTCCTGGCTGCTCCAGCTCCCTGCTAATGGCCTGGGAAAGGCAGCAGAAGGTGGCCCAAGTGGTTGGGTCCCTGCCGCCCATATGGGAGACCCGGATGGAGCTCCTGGCTCCTGGCTTAGGTCTTGTCCAGCCCCTGCTGATGTAGCCATCTGGGGAGTGAACCAGTGGTTGGAAGATCTCTCTCTTTTTTTCTCTCTCTGTCTCTCCCTCTCTCTCTGTAGCCCTGACTTTCAAATAAGATAAATAAGAAATTCTCATGGAGTAGAAGAAAATAATTATGAATCATATTTGATAAAGGATTTCTATCTAGAATATATGAGAGGTCATCCAAAAATTCACGGGAAATGTGTATTACGAAACTATGCATGGATTTAAAACATTTCACATCAATATAAATTCATATTTTTAAAAAAAGATTTATTTTATTTATTTGAAAGACAGAGTTACAGAGAGAGGTAGAGACAGAGAGGTCTTCCACCCGCTGGTTCACTCCTCAGATGGCCCCAATGGCCGGAGCTGCACTGATCTGAAACCAGGAGCCAGGAGCTTCTTCTGGGTCTCCCACATGGGTGCAGGGGCCCAAGTGCGTGGGCCATCTTCCACTGCTTTCCCAGGCCATAGCAGTGAGCTGGATCAGAAGAGGAGCAGCTGGGACTAGAACCGGCGCCCATATGAGAAGCTGGCACTTCAGGCCAGGGCTTTAACTCGCTGCACCACAGCGCCGGTCCCCTAAATTCATCTTTTAATTCCATTTTGCACAAACTTTTAAAATCCCCCTTATATTACAAGTGCATTAGACAACTCAACGATAAAAAATTCAATTAAAATATGGACAAAGTTAACAGACATTTTTCAAAAGAGGAAATCCAAATGGCCAACAGACACATGAAAAAATGCTCAGGATCCCTAGCCATCAGGGAAATGCAGATCAAAACCACAATGAGGTTTCACCTCACCCCGGTGAGAATGGCTCACATACAGAAATCAACCAACAACAGATGCTGGCGAGGATGTGGGGAAAAAGGGACACTAATCCACTGTTGGTGGGAATGCAAGCTGATAAAGCCACTATGGAAGACAGTTTGGAGAGTCCTCAGAAACCTGAATATAGCACTACCACAGGACCCAGCCATCCCACTCCTTGGAATTTACCCAAATGGAATTAAAGGGGAGAAAAAAAGAGCCATTTGCACCTCGATATTTGTTGCAGCTCAATTCAGAATAGCTAAGACATGGAATCAACCTAAATGTCCATCAACGGATGACTGGATAAAGAAACTATGGGATATGTACTCCGTGGAACACTATACAGCAGTAAAAAACAATGAAATCCGGGCATTTACAACAAAATGGAGGAAGCTGGAAAACATCATGCTGAGTGAAATAAGCCAGTCCAAAAGGGACAAATATCATATGTTCTCCCTGATCGATGGCAACTGAACGAGTATCTAAAATGATACCCATTGAAGTTAAATGGACACTATGAGAGACAATGACAGGATCAGCCCTTGTCTTGACTGTTGAGGAACAACTTACTATTTTATTCCTTTTAGTATTTTTGTTGTTGTGGTTGTTGTTGTTGTTGCCCTGTTTGTTCTACATACGACCACTGGTTGAACTCTGTAATCAATGCACAATCATTCTTAGGCGTTTAAAATTAACAGAAAAGTGATCTCTGTTAAACATAGGAGTGGGAATAAGAGAGGGAGGAGATATATAGGTTGGCACATGCTCACTCGGACTTACCTCCAATGGTGGAACTAGAAATGTGCCAGGGGATTTCAAGTCAATCTTACCAAGGAGGCAGGTACCAATGCCAGCGCACTTGGTAAAGTGATAAGTATAAATACACAACCGATCAAAAAGATAGGGTATGTGTCGAAGAGATTTCACAAATAAGACCAGTGTAAGCAAATAATGAAGGATAGAATTAAAAGGGAGAGAATGATCCTGCGGGGGAAGCAGGACACACAGCAGACTCATAGAATGGCAAACGCCCAAAACAGCACTCCTGCCTCAGAATCAACCCTTGGGGCATTCGGATCTGGCTAAAAGGTCCATGAGAGTCTCACAGGCATGGAAAGCCATGACACGATGGCAAAAAACAATCTAAATGAAAGACCCTGGTGAACAAGACCCCAGCAGAGGAACAGACCATCAAGGAGAGAGGCGCCTTTCTCTGAAGGGAGGAAGGAACCTCCACTGTGACATGGCCTTGACTAAACAAGTTCAGAGTTGGTGAACTCAAGGGACTTCCATAGCCTAGACAGCTCATAGCAAGAGTCTCGGGTGATTGCTGACGTCATAAATAAGAGTGCCAATTGTTAAATCAACAATAGGAGTCACTGGGTACATGCTCCCCACGTAGGATCTCTGTCCTTAATGTGTTTTACTATGAAACTTAAAAACACTACTAATCGAACAATACCCTATACCTTGTGCGGTTGTGTGATTGAAGCCGTTGAAATCCTTGCTTAGTATATACTAAGTTGATCTTCAGTATATGAAGGTAATAGAAAATGAAACTCGATAAAGGGCGGGATGGGAGAGGGAGAGGGGAGGGCCACGGGAGGGAGGGAGGTTGGGGGGGGCACAACAATACAAAAGTTGCACTTTGTAAATTCACATTTATGAAATAAAAAATAAAAAAATTAAAAAAAAGAAATTAAAAAAAATATGGACAAAGTTTCTGAATAGACATTCTTCCAAAGAGAACATTGAATGGCCAGTCAGCACATGGAAACTTGTCCAACTTCCTTAGCCATCAGGGAAATGCAAACCCAAACCACCCTGAGAGACCACATCCACTAGGGTGTGTGTTTATGACAGAGGGGCCGACGATAGCAAGCATTGAGAATGTGAAATGGTGCAGGTACTTTGGAAAACAGCCTGATGGGCTTTCCAAAGGTTAAACATTACCCAGGTACCGTATAGCCCAGCGATTCTATTCCTAGGTGTCTGTCCAAGAGAAAGCAAAACATACACCCATGCAAATAGTTGTGCACACGTGTGTTCAGCAGCACGAATAGTAACTATGGAAGAGTTAAGAATGGAAACACCAACACGTCTGTGAGCTGATGGATGGATTACCAGATATTCATACAATGAGGCATGATTCAGCCACAGGAATAGGATGCGTATGGACGCACACGACATGAGTGAACCTGTAACCCGTTTTGCTAAGTGAAAGAAACTGTCTCTTGTATGACTGTGTTTACCTGAAACACACAGAGTTGGAGAATCCATGGAGACAGAAGGATGATGAGTGGTTGCCTAGGGCGGGGGGGGGGGGTGAGGCAGGTGGGGAGTGAGTGATGCATAATGGTTACAGGATTCCGTTTGGGGAGATTAGAAAATATTAAAAATTTCATTTGGCGATGATTGCACAACTCTGGGGATACAATAAAAACCACTGAATTGTACACTCTAAGTGGGTGAATTGTGTGCAATATTAATTATATCTCAATAAAGTTGTTATGTAAAGAAAGGAGAGGTGTGGAGTGAGCATTTGGTGCAGGGCTTAAGATGCCATTTGGGGGCCGGTGCCGCAGCTCACTGGGCTAATCCTCCGCCTGCAGCGCTGGCACCCTGGGTTCTAGTCCCAGTTGGGGCACCGGATTCTGTCCCGGTTGCCCCTCTTCCAGGCCAGCTCTCTGCTGTGGCCCGGAAAGGCAGTGGAGGATGGCCCAAGTCCTTGGGCCCTGCACCCGCATGGGAGACCAGGAGGAGGCACTTGGCTCCTGGCTTCGGATCGGTGCAGTGTGCCAGCCGTAGCAGCCATTTGGGGGGTGAACCAATGGAAGGAAGACCTTTCTCTCTGTCTCACTGTCTAACTCTGCTTGTCAAAAAAAAAAAAAAAATACCATTTGGGATGCCTGCATCCCACGCAGGAGTGCCTGGGTTCATGACCTGTTCCAGCTTCTGGTCCGTGTGCACCCCAGGAAGCAGCAGGCAGATGACAGCTCACGTGCTTGGGTCTCTGCCACCCATGGAGGAGACCAGGATTAAGTTCCTGGCTTCTTCCTGGCCCAGTCCTGGCTGTCGCAGGTATCTGGGGGGTGAACAATCAGATGGGAGATTCCCTCTCTCTCCCTCTCTCCCTCTCTCCCTCTCTCTCTCTCTCCCTCTCTCCCTCTCTCTCTCTCCCTGATCCAGGAGAGACTTAGGGGTTTTAGAAGGAGAGATGGACACCCCATCTTCCCCACGGTGCTGCATTTGATCAGTGTTTGGTGGGGACCATCCTGCAAGGGTGCTCACAGACAAGCAGCAGGAGGCGGTTCATCCATGTGACCACACAGCTGTGAGCTGCCAGCTCCGAGCAGCGCAGAGGGCTGGGATGGGTGCACGTCCTTTCGAAGGAGGAGGGGAGGGCATCCTTGCAGTGGGGTCACGACCGTCATGGAGAACAGCTGAGTAGCTGTGAACCTGCTCTAGCCCACAGCCAGGCAGGTGAGGCCAGATCCCTCTCCTGGCCTCCAGTCCACCTTGAAACCCCAGGGGAAGCCATACAAGGAGGCGTCTCGCCTTGTGCAGCATGACCTTCTGGTGTCCCCTCCAAGATAAACACTTTGTGAAATCCCCACCCAGGTCATTGTTCTCTGGACAGATTATGTGTAAACCAGGAAAAATGTGGAAGCAGCAGCACGTACCAAAACTGGCAACTTTGGGTTGGGATGTGTCGATCATCAGCTCTTCTCTCTGGTTTTAATTAACCAGCTTGGTATGTTGTCTGGTTGAATTTAGAAAACCTTTGTGGACAAGGATAGAAGAATGCCTAACATTGTAGTCTCTGGGGAAGAGGGCAGATCCCTGGGTCCCTTCCATGTGACTTTGGTTTCAATGAATTGTTCGGTTAAATTATGAAGAGGGCGGGGTGGGCACGGTAAACAGTTAGTTCGCTCCTTCATATGCTTAAAAAATCTAACTCTATTGTAGGATACAGACAAGCCTGCCCTGGTCTGTGTTGTGTTGCTACAACAAAGGCCTGGAGGCCAAATTACTTACAAAGCAAAGAGGATCAGTTGGCTCCTAATTCCGGAAGTTTCAACAGCACAGTGCCTGTGTCCTGGGGAGGTCCCCAGCTCATGACAACACGGTGGAGGGCAGAAAGGGAACCAGACAGGCCCTGAGGGGGCCAAGCATGTGAGCTGGCCTTGCTTTTATGACACTCTGGAGCGAATTAGCCTGATACCTAATCCATCCCTCGTGACAGCCATTAATCCCTTCCGAGGGAGGTGCCCGAGAGGTAACAGCCTTCCACTGGGCCCCAGCATAATATGGCTACACAGGGAGTCGGGCGAGCCTCCAGAGGCCAAACGATTATCCAAACCTGAATCTTAAGCGCACAGACTGCTGGAGGTCCACAAAGTGACCAGAGCCAGACACAGCCATCGGACACATGGCTCGGAATCTGCTGCGAAAGCTTCCCAAGGCTGCCTCGGGGCCACTTGTCCCTGTCCCCATGGCTAACCTCTGTCTTGTAACGGCACGGACCCCCTTGGCCTGTTTGGGTGGGCAAAGTAGATGGAGTTGCTCCACACACTCTCCTTCGTGCCTGGCTTCTCTCTGTGACCTGTTGCTTGTGGGTCCCAGCCCTGCTGTCCCGTGTCCCATTGCACTCGGTCTTCCTGTCTATAGCAGTGGCTGTCACGGGCAGTGGGCCCCAGAATCAGCTGTGGAACTCAGGCGCGGGTTTCTGGGGTCTTGCTTTTCTAACAGGCCCCCAGATGCTGCTGCGACCCAGGCACCACCCTGCGAGGGTCCCCCTTTCTCTAGGGAAGGAGCCTGGCCTTGGTGTAGCTGCTACTTTCAGAAGTCGTGGGGATAGCAGGTGTCGCAGGGCTGGGGCAGTGCGGGGACGGGGCTGGAGCTCCCGGGCCAGGTCCCGACCCCACAGGCCTGTGCAGTGACAGAGAGGACCCACGTTCTCTGAGGTCCTGACCCCACAGGGCCCCTGTGACTTGGAGCCTGGAGGCCGTGTGGCTCATGGCCTTCTAGCCCTTTCAGAAGTCAGCACGCACCTCCTTGGGGGGAGATTTCCAGAAAGTGATCTGGTCTGCCCTGGGCTGGAAGGCCCCAGCAGCCAGCTGCACACAGCACCGACGGACCCCTCCCCGTGACCCCGTGTCTACCTGGCTCCCTCGGCCCCCTCCAATCTCGCCTTCCCCATCCTGGGCCTGCAGGTGCATGTGGGCGGGGCTCCCAGCGTCTCTGGGGCTTCCCGCCTCCCTGCTGAGGTCTGGGGTTCTCTCCTCCCCAGGTCACCTCTGTCCTTTTCTTTCTTACTGGCTTATCTGCCCCCAGGGCTTTTACCCGAGGCTCTTCCCAGAGGCCCTGTCCCGCTCTGGGCTGTGTGTCTAACACAGCGCCACCCTCCCGCCAGCATTTGCACACCCCCAGGTGGCAGGGAGCCATCCCGCAGCTCTGGGGGGTGGAGCCTGGGAGATCAGCTGGGGGCTGCAGGCATCCTCCCGCCCCCTGGGCTCAGGCCACCGGGCTGAGGACAGCAGTGACCGGGCTGAGGACAGCAGTGACCGGGCCAGCGGTGGTGGCTGGGACAAGCACTCAGGAGAGCTGCGCTGAGCGGGAGACGCTGTGTCCCCCGCTCTGGTCCTCAGGGCAGCTTGAGTGTGGGGTGACTGTGGGTCCCTTTTGGAGATGGGGAGCCAGAAGCTCAGAGACGTGGCCAGCTGGCCAGTGGCTGAGGTAGGAATTGAATGCGGGTCTTCCAGGCCCCAGAGAAAGGACAGGTCTCAGGCGTGACCCACACAGGGGAGGGTGGGGGCTTGGCCTGCAGACCAGCTGCCCTGATGGGGGAGTGGAGGTCAGGGCCAGCCCCGGCCCTGTCTGCAGCCATCGGCCTGTCAGCCACAGAATGCTCAGGAACCCCTCCCTCCATGCTGAGGGAGTTCCGGGCACTTTGGAGGTAGGGGTTCAAGGCAGGTGCAAGGGTCCTGTGGCCGTGGGCAGTCACCCACAGGCTCCTCACTGGGCAGTGAGTGGCTGGTCAGCCAGCTCCCACCTCGTGCAGCCTACTAGGTGTTTTTTTTAGGGGGGAGGGTACTCTCCTTCTCTCTGTTGTCTAAATTGGGCTGCAGCTAAGAGACCCCTGAGACCAGGGTGAGGTTAGGAGTGGCTAGATCTTCCTAGAACTTCCGGCAGAGTGAGGGGACGGCTCTCCTTGGGCACTGGACACACCCCCGAGCCTCAGCTCCCCATGCGTGGGCTGATGCCCGTGCCTACCTCCCACTCTGCCGTCCAGCACGGGGCCTTGGGGCCTGGGTTCCGCCACCACTGAACACGGCTGTGTCCCACACAGGGCTGGGGCTCGGGGCCCCAGCAGCTCAGAGAGAAAGGAATTCCCTAACATCCTCCATTGTCCAAACACGAGTGTGCCCCTCCCCTGGCCTCTTCTGGAACATTCTCTCTTCTGTGCATCGCTAGGGACTGAGTGAGATCGTGGTGTCTGCCGCCAACAACCCCACCCCCACCCCCAGGCTCCTGGCAACTAAGCGAATGACCTGCTTGTTTATGGCGCTCTTACTTTTGGGCGGATGAAAAATCAAAGGTGGTCGCTCAGCACGAAAACAGGTGTTTGGAAAAAAAGGACTGAGGGGTCTGTCGGAGCCCCCGCGGGGGCTGTGTCCCAGAGCCACGTCTAAGCCTTGTCTGGGCCTGGCTGCGGGGCTGCTGGCCCTGCTCTGTGACACCTGGCGTGGGCGCCGGCTGCCAGGGCGGTGAAGTTTGCCGGGTTTGCTGCCTCCACACAGGGCACGAGCCTTAGGAGGGAGTGAGCCGGGGACCAGGACCGGGACCAGGACCAGGACCACTCCCAGGGTGAGCCACCGCCCTTGGCAAGTTCCCCGCCTGCTGTGGGCAAGGTCTGCCCATCCCAGTCAGAGGGAGGAGGCCAGGGCTGCCGCGCAGCCGCAGCGGGGAGCAAACACTGACGGTGAGCAATGCCCTCCCCGCAGCCAAGCAGGGCTGTTTACGGGAGGAAGCGCGCGCCCAACACTGGGTCTTTGTTGAATTCCAGGAGGGGGCCCCTGGGCACGTCGGAGTCGCTGTGAGCTCATTTATTAACCCGTGTGCAAGGACACTTATAAAAAGTCCTGCTAAAAAGGACAAGACCAGTACTGGTGTCCTAGCCGTTAGGGCTGCCTTAGCAAAGTAAACACTGGGCCTTAAACAGCAGCGTCTGCTTCTCGTTCTCGTCGGAAGGAGGCTGCAAGTCCAAGGTCAGGGCTCTGCTCCTGGCTCGGGGACCCCTCCCGCCGCGTCCTTGCGTGGCCTTTCCTGTGTGTGTGTGTGTGTGTGTGGTTGGCCGGGTTGGGGGTGGAGAGGGGGAGCGAATTTCTCTCTTCCTCTTCTCAGAGGGCATTTGTGCCACTGTGGGGGCCCCACCCCAGGGCCTCCCCCAGACCCCTTTTCCCAGACCCACCCCCGTGGACTTAGGGCTTCCACGTAGCACTTTGGGGGAGGCACAGACACAGCCCACAACTCGCTCCATCCCCAGTCTCCATGCAACCTGATTTCTCCAGATGGCGCTGGGGGATCAGCGTTCATGCCCGCCCCCTTCAGGGAGTTTGCACATCCTCAGCCCTGGAGGGGCTCCCGGAGCCTCCCGCCCACTGGCAGAGTGACCTTTGACCTGGGAGGAGTCAGCATGAGGCTGGGCTGTGCCCTTGGACCTAAGGTGAGGATGGGGGTGACGCTGAGCGAAGCTGTGTCCAGCTCTGTGCTGGCCCTGGGCTCCAGCAGAGCAGGCAGAGGCAACCCCCTAACACCTCTTCTCATCTGCAATAGAACGTGCCCCTCTGGCCTCCTTCCCTTCTGGAACCTTCCTCACAAGACGCTAGGGTTGCCTCACAAGCCTGTGGGTAGGAGGGGGACGACTCGGGCCCTGGGCCAGGTTTGCTGGGGGGGGTCCGGTCGGCTGGGGTGCACAGAGGTGGGGCCCGGGGATCAGACCTCTGACGGCACAAACAGTAGTGGCAGGGACAGGGACCTGAGGGCCTTTCACTCGAGGTAGTCTCAGGACCTGGTGAACTCTAGGTCATTCCCGGCCCTCGCATGGGGTTGGAGCTGAGGCTGCGAGAGTCGAGGAGGGATCAGTTGAACACCCAAACATCGACAGCTATTGTATTAGTCAGCTCTTCAGTACTGCAAGGAGACACTGGGCAGCTCACTTTATAGAGGAAAAAGTACGGCGTGGGAGGTTCCTGTCCAACCCTGGGCAGCCTCATCGGCTGGGCGTCGTCCAAGGGCGGTGGAGCGGCCAGGACAGAGCACACGCCGGGCAGGGCTCGCGGCACGCCAGGAGACACGGAGAGCCCGGGCCTGCCTCAGGCTTTCTCTGAGGGCGCTCCCCATGGCCCAGGGCCCTCCCGGACACCCTCCCCTAGACACCGAGTCTCCACCCTCTTAGTACCGTCAGGGTGTAACACCCCGTGTGAGTACAGGATCCAAACCATAGCATCTATGTGTTGCTATGTGTGACAATGGAAGCAACATTGTACAAGCTGTTCCCGAGGGAGCCAGGGAGGCAGGACCTAGTCATGTCCCCAGCTGCTGCCTGGCATTGAACTTGGGTCACCTCTACCCTTTGACCTCGGGCACCCGGAACAAACAAAACAACCGTGCGCACACACGTGCCCAGAGGCTCGAGGCACGGCCATTTCCGTTCTGTGCACACAGCCGCACCTTTGCCTCCGCCACTCGCTCGGCCCCTGGGCCTTCTCTGCACTCAGTCTCCCTTACGAGCCCCTGCGCGTTCTGGGAACACGAGCGCTCTCCGAACCTGTGTCACCTGTTTTGCAAATCCTAAACCCCCGAATGAGGCCCCTTGCACCTTGCAGCTTCTGAGTTTGGACGGATCAACCATGTTCCTGGAAAAAAATCCAATTAGCACTTGATGCCTGTGATCTCATAAATATTAATACTTAGGGTGGCAATAAATACGGTAGGGAATGTAAAGCCTACTTGCAGAAAATATTAGTGGTGCAAGTAGCATGTAAATACAGTAAACTCGTAAATGTGAAAACTAAACCAATGACATTCAGGGAGCACGGACATCGGTGGGGTGGACCAGACACCAACAGCACCCTCCGTCCCATGCTCACATCCTCTCCCCGTGCCGGCGTGGGCCTGTTCCGAGCAGCACCAACAGCTGGGAACTGCTGTTTAAAAAATTGAGTTGAAACGCAGGGAGAGACCATCCAGCAGCTGGGTCACTCTCCAAATGCCTGTGACATCTGGGGCTGGGCCAGCCCAAAGCCAGGTGCCCAGAACTCCATCCGGGTCTCCCATGTGGGTGACAGGGGCCTGAGCACTCACGCCATCCCCTGCTGCCTCCCAGGGTGCACATCAATAAGAAGCTGAATTGGGGCCTGGCACGTGGCTCAGTGGGTTAAAGCCGCGGCCTCAGTGCTGGCATCCCATATGGGCGCCGGTTTGAGTCCCGGCTGCTCCAGTTCCGATCCAGCTCTCTGTTATGGCCTGGGAAAGCAGTAGAAGATGGCCCAAGTCCTTGGGTCCCTGCACCCATGTGGGAGACCAGGAGGAAGCTCCTGGCTCCTGGCTTTGGCCTGGCTCAGCTCCGGTCTATGTGACCATTTAGGAAGTGAACCAGCGGATGGAAGACCTCCCTCTCTATAACTCTGACTTTCAAATAAAGTCTTTTAAAAACTAAACAAGCTGAATCAGAAGTGTAGCTTAGACTCAAGCACACACTCAGGTCTGGGATACAGGCATCCCAGCAGCACCTTAATCGCTGAGCCAAATGATTGCCCCATAGAAACTTCAAAGAAATGCAGGTTCTTGGGCCCCACCCAGAGGCCCCGGGCATGGGGCGTAGGCCTGATGTACCAAGCCCCCGCCCCCCACGCCAGGGAATTCCGCCGCGCATCCACTCTGCCTGCTCCTTCCTCCCCTGACCTCAGCAAGGCTGAGCTCCTGGGGAAAGCCTGTGCCAAAGGCGGTCTGCACGTCCAGGGTGGGCGCACACGCGCATCCAACCCCAGCGCTGTCAAGGGCTGCTGTTCTTATGGCTCCTGCACCCCTGTGCACCTGACACGCCTGCGCTCCAGCCATAAATAACCCACACTCTCCTGGGGGGTTGCCAGGGCAGGTGTGGAACCACGGCACAGCTCTGGCAGGTGTGAGGGGCCTCCCCATGGCAAGGTGACCCTCAGGGACCTGCCTGGGGGCTGCTCCAGGCTTCTGCTCCCAGACCCGCTGCAGTGCGGGGCGCTCCCTCCCGCAGCCCCCACCCTGGCCTGCTCCTGCTGTGTTCTTGAGCCCTGGAGGTCGTCTCCCTCCCGGCTCGGTTCTGCTGCGATGTGCAGCTTCCCTGGGCAGCTTCTCTAACGCCCAAATCTCCCCCTGAGGCGTCTGCCTGTTTGTTCCTGGCCTGGGCTGGGAAGCCCCTCCACACACAGACCACCCTGGCCTCCCCATCTGTCCGTCGGCCCCTTGCTGTACCAGCAAACCGTCCCTATACACCTGCCTGCCCCAGGCCAGGCCCTGCTACGACAAAGGTGTAGTCTGGGCCCAGTGGGGCGGTGGGCGAGCAGGCCAAGATGGCCACACCACGACGCGCAGGCCCCAAGCTGAGGTCTCCTTGGCTGGCAGCAGATCATCCAGGAGTCCCGCCAGTGCCCACGGTGGGGTCTCTGATGCCCCTGAGGCTGGCACACTCCAAGACTGCTCAGGTCACACCGAGCGTGTGTCCAAGTCGCATGCCAGGCCCTCCTCTTGCTCCAAATTGACCACGGCCTTGTGGCCCTCACTTTGCTTTTTTCCAGCAGACTCAGATTTAATGCACATTGGCGTCGTGTGCGCCCCTCGCTCGGGTGAGGGCAGACAGGTGTCGCGGGGCGTCACGGCCGCTGTGCAAGACGGGCCAGCAAGCCGACTGCGTTTCTCCAGGGAGCATCTCCCGTGTTCCCAGCAGGGACCAGCTCCCACCTTCTCCGGGCCCAGCCTCCCACCTGCCTGGCCCTGCCCACCTTGTCCTTGAAATTGGAGACCTTGGAGAGCGCTGCCCACCCACCCTGTCCACAGCCCTGCCTGTGCCTTCGCTCCTTCTCCTTCTTCCCCCTCTCAGGACCCGACATCCCCTGCCTCACTTCCCGAGGACCCCTCCCTGGCTACCCGCTTTCCCACACCTGCTCAAGGCTGCTGGCACCCAAGGCTGCTGGGCCTTACCAGATTCACCTGTTCCTTCTCCACGACAGACATTGCTAATCAATTGCAGTATGCGTTCCGTTTATACTGGGCCTTACCAGATTTACCTGCTGCTTCTCCACGACAGACATTGCTAATCAATTATGATACATTTTCCCTTTAGGCAGGGCCTCACCAGATTCACTTGCTCCTTCTCCACAACAGACATTGCTAATCAATTGTGGTATGCTTTCCCTTTAGGCTGAGCCTCACCAGATTTCCTGGCAGCGTGAGGATGGCTCAGAGCCAACTCGTGAGCAGGTCCTGTCTGCCGTTATGTGACCAGCAGGCTGCTCAGCCTTTCCTCACCTGCCCCTGCAGTGATGGCAAATCCATCAACCGGGTCGGAAACTGGAGCTCTCTCCCTGCCTGAGCCCCATCCGGCTCCCTGAGCGTCACGGGGCTCCCAGTGTCCTGACGCTGCGCCAGGGGGCCCGGAGCTGGCAGGGCCGCTCCTCCGTGTGTCCCCACATGGGGGACGGTGTCGGAGAGCAGCGCTGGGGCTGCTCCTACAGCCCAAAGACACAGGCCCTGACACCAGCAGGTAGCAGCTACACACCAAGCACTTCTGCCCACAGTCTCAGCCCGGAGGTGAGGCTCTCCAGTCCTCCCTCTGGGCGACGGCGCCTGCGTGATCACAACGCACACCCTTCTGTGAAAGAATGAAACCCTAGAGGAGCCAGGCCCTGCAGGCCTCGGGCAGCTGGAGGAGCCTGCAGGTGTCAGCAGTGCCCTTGGCCCCCTCCATGTGGCCCAAGGTCAAGGATACCTGCATCTGTAGGAGGTGATGCTAGGGGAGTTGATAGCAGACGGTGGATGCTCCATTCTGTATTTCACTTCTGGCTACACAGCCAAGGGCCACTTGGATATTTATGATGTCCGTCGCGGGCCACACAAAGTTGTCAACAAGTTGCCAGCTCCTGACGTATTGAACGTCGAGTTCCACCTGCAGCTGCCTTGGCAGGGGTGGACCGAGTGACCTCCGGATGTGCCCCACCCCTGGCCAGGCCTCATGTCCTCTCGAAGCCCTGGTTTGTCTCGGGTTGGAAACACGCATTAGTGCGCCACGTAATGTTTTCTGACTTGTCTCGACTGGCACATGGGGTCCAGTTCTGTGTCCAGGTCCAGGGTCCAGTTCTGATGACTGTGTACATCAGGTCACGGAAGGACCAGGGCAGTCAGCGTCTCCATCACCGTAACCTTTGCCCCTGCTCCCCCGTGTGCGCATTCGCTGTGCTGTCTTGGAGCTCTGTGGAGGTACTCACTCACACAGGGCCTTCTCCCTCACCGTACCCCTGGGCGCTGAGCACCCAATGTTTGCAAACTCATCATGGCCCTGGGTGATTGGCGGTCAGAGTTTCTCACTGTGGGAGACACCAAGGCTGGTGCTGGAAGCTCCAGCCAACAGTGGAGGTGCCTGAGGCAAGGCCACGGGTGCTGTGCACAGAGGGAACGTGGTCCCCCCACCCCCCGGCAAGCTGGCCATGCACATCCCCAGCCCCAATCTCTGTGAGCCTCTGGGGTCCAGGCATCAGGGCTGAGGGTGCTCCTCCCCTCCAGACAGGCCTCACTCTTCCCCAGGCCACACTCCAGCTTCCCCTGCTAGGCTCCCGTGCCCCCTCACCAGGAACGTGCACCCCGTGAGAAAGTGGTGGTGCAAGGAGCCTGTGGTGTTGAGTTAAGGTGAGGGTGAAAGAAATCACTACCCGTTCCCCAGTTAGAGAGCCTGCGCTTACGATGCAGAAAACCAAACCCATCAGAGTGGTTCCTAAGCAACGTGATGATACCAAGCTCGAAGGCAGCCTCCTCCCTGAAGGCCTCCATGATCTTCCCTTTTGTGACTCCCTTCCACCCCCACTTGAATGCGTGATTTGTTTGTTTGGGCGAGTTGAGGCAGAAGGCTCGAGAACTGGCCTGACCAGGCTCTCAGATCTTCAGTCGGCTGCCTGAGTAGTTTTCCTAAAGGGAGATGCTGAGGGACTCTCCCCGCAAATGTCCACTCTGGTGCCCAGACGGGGTGGTCTCCCTGGCGCTGGCTTCAGGGGCTGCTGTCCCCCAAGGAAGGGGGACGTGAAGGCCTTGTGGGCCTTTCCTCTGCTCCCCAGGCAGAGCCCCCACCCCTCTTCTGTCCTCTGCCCCAGCAGGTGCCATGGGGGGCTCGGAAGAGAGGCGGCCCCAGGCTCCCAGGTGAAGCCCCCGGCTCAGCTCCACCACCCGATCGCTGTCCCTAGGCGGGAGGTGTCCTGGGTCCCCTCTGCCAACCCAGTGACCACCTCTGTCCTGTCCAGAGAGCTCCAGACCCCAGGAGGTGCTGCCTTCTGCCTTCTTAAAGCTAAGCAACCCCAAAGGGCAGCCCTCGCTGGGGCAGAGGGGAAAAGACGGGGACATTCTCAGTGGGCAACTGGAAGCAGAGGGGAGGGGCAGTGAATGGGGACAAGGGACACAGGGGGAGGGGCGCCCCCACCAGGGGGCTCACGGCATGAAGATAAGCGCTTTTCCAGAACTGTCCAAAGAGGCCGGTGTGGAGTGTGAACAGCCCAAACATTGCTCAAGACCGAAAACAAGAACCAGAGCCACCACATCTGAGAAGACGCGCCCCGAGCGTCTGAGTCACACCATGCCCCAACCTGAAGCCACCCAGGTGCACGGATCTGGAAGCTTCTGCCCTCCCTCTGAGCAGGGGAGGGCCGTGGCTGAAGAGTGACGTGCAGCGAGCTATCCCCTCTCGGCTGTGACGGCCCAAGGGTGCTTCCCGACCCTGACCCCTGGGCCACGGGGATACGGGAGTCCCAGCGTCTCCCAGTTTGCATGTACGTGCCCCATCAGGGTCGGCGCCCTGGGCAGGGGACTTGGGTGACCACAGGGCCCCGCTCTCAGACGGTCCCAGCTGGGTCTCACGCTCTCTGCTGCGGTGATGAAATTCTCCATGACTTTTCCACAAAGGCCCTGTGTTTTCCTGTGGTACAGGTTCCTGACATTAAGTAGCCCCCTGCCCCCAGCCATGGCGGGAGAGGGCAGCAGGCAACTGCTCCCCTGACCCCAGGGCAGAACCCAGCCCCTCGAAGCCCCTGATGGAGAACGTGCGCTCGTTCTCCATGGGTGCTTGGGTGGGGGGTCTCCCTCGGACCAGCCCTCACAGGAATCTCTCCCGCATCTCTCATTGCATTTCATTCAAAAGGTACCAAAGCCACTTGCTCACCTGCCTGTGAGGAGCTCCTGGCGGCTGGGCTGCCCTGGCCTGTCCGGGCGACTCCCAGCAGGGCAGTGGGTCCCCGGCTGAATGCACAGACCGTCCGCTTTGTCCCAGAGAGCACACGGCCGGCCGTGTGCCTTTGGACCCGCCTCTGCTCAGAGCTGGCCCCGTGCCCGTGCCCACCCCTTCCTGCCTGGGTGTCTACCTTCCTGGGCCCCACAGGCACCGCCAGGGCAGTGACCACACGCCTGATCCAGAGTCCGCGAGGGTAAAGACCAGGGCCGACTGGAATCCCCCTGCCCCGGTGCAAGGTAACGCTGACTGCCCCACAAAAGGGACCCCCAGCCCACCTGACTTAGCAGACACAGGCATGGCAGGCCAGCTGCACAGACTCAGATCTGAGACCTTTGGCTTCTCCTACGCTCTACTCACTGCTTACAGATGGCCATGTGGCCTCAGGACCCTTGCTGCTTTGGGAAGCGTCTTGCTCCATTATTATTATTATTATTACTCTGGCTAATAACTTCTTTCTACTTGGTGCTCACTGTTTGCAGGCACCGGGCTAAGTACGTAACACAAGTTCTTCATGTAATCCTTGCGCTGTCACCACGAGCCATGAATTACACCCATTTGAAAGATGCAGAAACAGAGGCTTGTAGAAGTTGGCCTTGTCCTAAGCTGCATAACCAGTAAGGTAGGGATTCAGGATTCACGCCCAGAGCAACCTAGAACTAAAACCCAGGCTCTTAGCGACTGTCGTCGTTTGCCAAGCTCAGGTAATGTGACGACCATCTGTATAGAAAACCCTGTCAGCCATTGCTCAAGTGGCCCGTCACTGGTGACACAGTCACCGCGGGGCTTGGCCGCTCAGCCCAATGCTCATTTGTTATCGCAGTTCCCATGGGTCAGGAATCTGGGCACGGCTTGGCTGGCTTTCTACCAGGCTGCAGGCGAGCTGTCAGTGTGCCCGGGGCCTCACCTCACAGCCCCGCGGGGAAGGATGCACCTGCAGGCTCCCGACGCTGTTGGCAGGATCGGGTCCCTCGTGGCTGTGGCTGGAAGACTTCTTCGCCTGGCAGCTCCCTCATGATGGTGTGTGATGGTGTGTGACGGTGTGTGACGGTGTGTGACGGTGTGTGGCGGTGTGTGACGGTGTGTGAGTCCATTGCGGAGTGAATCCCGTCTCCTGGGCTGCATTTTGCCCATGAGAAGGAGCTGTTAGAGACAGCCCACGTGCCAAGGCAGGCGATCACACAAGCATGTGGGTGCCTGAGGTGGGGACCACCGAGGCCCATCTTGGAAGCACGCTTAAAACCCCACTGCCTCAGCCGTCTGCTTGCCACAGGATGCTGGGTGCAATTTTGCATTTAAAAGCCAGGCAGAAATAGTCTCTCTGCATCCATCCACCATCCATCCATCTATCTGCAATCGATTTACCATCCATCCATCCATCCATCCATTCATCCATCCACCAATCCACAATAGATTTACCATCCATCCTTCACACATCCACCCACCCACCATCCATCCATCTATCCACCCATCCATCCACTCACCCACCTT
The DNA here is from genome assembly GCF_033115175.1 of Lepus europaeus. NCBI lineage: Eukaryota > Metazoa > Chordata > Mammalia > Lagomorpha > Leporidae > Lepus > Lepus europaeus. Next base: position 177,425,051 of record NC_084827.1, read on the forward strand.
CCATCTACCATCCACCATCCATCCATCCATCCACCCATCCACCATCCATCCATCTATCCACAATCGATTTACCATCCATCCATCCATCTACCATCCATCCATCCACCATCCACCCATCCATCCACCCATCCACCATCCATCCATCTATCCACAATCGATTTACCATCCATCCATCCATCCATCCACCATCTACCATCCATCCACCATCCATCCATCCATAAAAGATTTACCATCCATCCTTCACACATCCACCCATCCACCATCCATCCATCCATCCATCCACCATCCACCATCCATCTACCATCCATCCATCATCCATCCACCATCCATCCATCTATCCACAATCGATTTACCATCCATCCATCCATCTACCATCCATCCATCCATCCACCATCCACCATCCATCCACCATCCATTCATCCATCCATCCACCATCCATCCATCTATCCACAATCGATTTACCATCCATCCATCCATCCATCCATTCATCCATCCATCTACCATCCATCCATCCATCCATCTACCACCCACCATCCATACCTCCATCCCTTCATTCACTCACCAAACTTGAGAAAGACACCATAGGGCAGATTCCACATCAGACTCAGAAGATACCAGCATAAACATGATGACCCCCACGTGCCCTTGCTGTCCCCTGCCCCTAGAGGCTCCCAGTGGAGCCTTCACACCTGCAGGGGCCAGGAGGGTCCTCCATCCTCCAGGTCACCAGCTCTCTCTCCTTTCACAGTCCCCAGATGTCACATTCCTGAGACCTTTGTCCTTGCGCTCACTCGCCTTCATTGTCTCACTTTTTTTTTTTCTCAATTTTTATTTATTTATTTGACAGGCAGAGTTAGACAGTGAGAGAGAGAGAGAGAGAGAGAGAGAGAGACAGAGAGAAAGGTCTTCCTTCCTTTGGTTCACTCCCCAAACGACTGCAATGGCTGGTGCTGCGCCAATCCGAAGCCAGGAGCCAGGAGCTTCTTCCGGGTCTCCCATGTGGGTGCCGGGGCCCAAGGACTTGGACCATCTTCCACTGCTTTCCCAGGCCACAGCAGAGAGCTGGATCGGAAGAGCAGCTGACGGGGCTAGAACCGGCACCCATATAGGATGCCGCTGCCACAAAAAGGATTAACCTACTGTACCACGGCGCCAGCCCGTCTCACTTCCTTAAAGTGCATACTGTAGGCGCCTCCTGAAGGCACGTGCCTTGCTAGCTGCTGCAACTGGTGGCAGAGGCAGGGCCTGGCAGGGATTGTGTGTGTGTGAGGGGTTAGCGCCGATCTCCTCTGTCTCTTTGCTCATTTGCGGTTTTCTCCCTTTAGCTCCCAGGAGAAGCAGGAGCCTCAGCCGTCACCCCCCGCAGAGCCAGCAGGCACGCCCTGCTCCCAGTCCTGCCTCAGCTATGCACTTTTGGGGGTGCCTGGTGGAGCAGGACAAGAAGTGGTCCCACACTCTCTCTGGGCAGCAGGTCCAGCCGGGGACACAGGGGAGCAGGAGCCGCGGACTGAGGCCTGGGGCTGAGGGCGTGATGCCCGAGTAGGGGTGACAGAATGAGCGGCCTGGTGTCCACGGTGCTCACGAGGTTCATGGGGCACAGAATTGCAACAGGGGAGACCAAGCTCTCCACGGATGCCCGAGCACCCAGCGTGTCGGCACTCAGCCGGGACTGGCAGCGCCTTCGCAAGCCAATGTGATTCCGGTTTTCTCTTCCATCCACTCCACTGCCTCTGAACAGGCCCCCACGGCCTCCCACCAGATGACGGCAGCGTCTTTGAGACAGCTCCCCCCGCTTCCCACTCAGCATCCCAGGGAGTCGGCTGCACAGGCCTGAGCTCCCCACCTCCTTGCTCAAAAACATTCCGCATAGCCTCGGTTACCAGTTCCGTGAGTCTCCCCCCCACCCCTCCCTCTCTGTCCTTCCCCTCCCCTCTCCCTGCCTCCTCCTCCTCCTCTCTCTCTCTCTCTGATGCCTTTTGTTCTACCTCGCATGTATCTATAACCTGCGTTGTTGTCTTGGTGATTTTCCAATTCAGCACACCTTAAAGGTCTGCCCCGTGTTGTTAAAATAGTTTTAAATGCATTTTTTTTGAGAAGTAAAGAGACGGGGCGGGGGGCACTCCTATCTTCTGGTTCACTCACTCCCCAAGTATCCTGAATGTCTGGGGCTGGGCTGGGGTTGATTCTGGGACTGGGAACCCAACCCAACCTTCCCACGTGGGGGACAGGAACCCAATTTCTCGAGCTACGACTGCTGCCTGCCAGGGTCTGCGTCAGGAGGAAGCTGGAGACCCCCAGGCACTACAACAGGGGACAAGAGCGTTGAAAGCCCCAGGCCGCACACCTGCTCCCCTGCGCAGTTCCAGGGGCTGCGCACTGCTCTGCTCTCCGGGACAGAGGCTCAGGGCGGCGCCCAGGCCCCGTTCCAGGCCCTCGGTGCCCCTGACCGGAAGCATTTACCTGAGAGATAGTCTTAGTAGGTCACTAACGGGCTTGAAAATCATAAACCAATTGTTTAAAAATGCTTAGAATAGGCCGGCGCCGTGGCTCAACAGGCTAATCCTCCGCCTTGCGGCACTGGCACACCGGGTTCTAGTCCCGGTCGGGGCACCGGTCCTGTCCCGGTTGCCCCTCTTCCAGGCCAGCTCTCTGCTGTGGCCAGGGAGTGCAGTGGAGGATGGCCCAAGTGTTTGGGCTCTGCACCCCATGGGAGACCAGGAGAAGCACCTGGCTCCTGCCATCGGAACAGCGCGGTGCGCCGGCCGCAGCGCGCTACCGCGGCGGCCATTGGAGGGTGAATCAACGGCAAAAGGAAGACCTTTCTCTCTGTCTCTCTCTCACTGTCCACTCTGCCTGTCAAAAAGAAAAAAAAAAAAGAAAAAAAAAGAAAAAATGCTTAGAATAACAGTGCTTTGGCAAGAATTAGTCAAATAGAATGAGTTTCACTTATTACAAGAGAATTTCTTTCAAAATAACCTGATAACTTCCTGTGTTGAGTTTGCTTTTAGGGGTAGGAAGAAGAGAAAAAGCTAACTGTTTGAAGTTTTGAAAAATTATTGTAGTGAATTTCTTTTTTTTAAAAGATTTTTATTTATTTTATTTGAGAGTTAGAGTTACAGACAGTGAGAGGGAGAGACTGAGAGAGAGGTCTTCCTTCCATTGGTTCACTCCCCAAATGGCCACAGCGGCTGGAGCTGTGCTGATCCGAAGCCAGGAGCCAGGTGCTTCTTCCTGGTCTCCCACCTAGGTGCAGGGCCCAAGGACTTGGGTCATCTTCCACTGCTTTCCCAGGCCGCAGCAGAGAGCTGGATTGGAAGAGGAGCATCCGGGACTAGAACCAGTGCCCATATGGGATGCCAGCGCCACAGGCAGAGGATTAACCTACAGCGCCACAGTGCTGGCCCCTGTAGTTAATTTCTTAAAAAATGTAACTGTCTAAAGGTGATGGACGAGAACTGGTCAGAAAAAAGAACCGGGCAGAAGCAGGAACAATGACCAAACCCTCAGGGACCACCTGGGAGCCAGATACAGTTCTTTTTAAAAATTAATTAACTTATTTGAAAGACAGAGTTACAGAGAGACACAGAGAGAGGTCTTCCATCTGCTGGTTCACTACCCAGATGGCCACAGGGCTGGGTCTGGGCCAGGCTGAAACCAGGAGCCAGGAGCTTCTTGCAGGTCTCCCACGTGGGTGCAGGGGTCCAAACACTTGGGCCATCTTCTACTGCTTTCCCTGGTGTATTAACAGGGAACTGGATCAGAAGTGGAGCTGCCAGGACTTGAACCGGCACCCATATGGGATGCTGGTGCTGCCGGCTGGGGCTTTAATCCACAGTGCTGCAGCGCTGGCCCCCCATACCCAGCTCTGAGCGCGTCCGGTGATTCCCTTGTTCGATCATCCTGCAGTCTTGGGGTGAGAGGCTGGACGTGCACACATGGAGGCTGCATTCCTGGGCAGACAGAAGTGCTGAGTGTATAATTTTATTAAAGTGTAAAGGTGTATTTGAGCGTGAGAGTAGGAAAGGTAAATCTCCAGGTGGCATAAGTGTAGGGAAGTAACTCCATGTTTACTCAGGTGAGCTGATGACTAAGGGACGGTTGCATTCCCTAGAGCGTTTGTTTAACATAACGGTTGCTGGGCTACGGCTACATAAAAATCACCCATGAAATACAGAAATTCCAAGACAGAATTAAGAAATTGTGACCCTCGCTCCCCCTTTTTTTTTTTTTTTTTTTTTTTAAGATTTACGTATTAAAAAGAAGAGTGAAGGGTTGGCATTGTGACGTAGTGGGGGAAGCCACTGCCCGAGACAGCGGCATCCCATATGGACAACGGTTTGGGTCCCAGTTGCTCCACTTCTAAGCCAGCTTCCAGCTGATGCCCTGGGAAAAGCAGTGGAGGATGGTCCAAGTGCTTGAGTCCCTGCTGCCCACCTGGAGACCTGGCCCAGCCCTGCAGAGCGAGCCAGCGGATGGAAGACCTCCTTGTCTCCCTTTTTTTCTGTAACTCTGACTTTCAAATAAATAAATCATTTTTTTTTTTCCTAAAAGGAAGAGTGATGGAAAGAAAGAGAGAATCTGTGAACCCTGATGACTGGCAGACGCCAACTCCAGGGAGCGCTCCACCAATCTGGGGCCCACGTGGGAGCAATTTTACCATCACACGGAAAGATAATCCCCACTGAAGATGAGTTCGCACCCCAAAATTGTAAAGTGCTTAAAAATGATCAATATGAAGAATGTAAGTGACCAAAGATTGTTATTCCAAAGTATAAAACGTTTGAGGAACTCCACAGTGAAGGAAGGAATTCCACAAAAACGAGGGTTGACATATAAGGAAACAGAAAGATAGAAGTCACGCTTATTAAGAAATAGGATGGTTTCTCATTGTCAGAAGGAGAGTATGAGGCTGCCCCCTTCACGGGATTCCAAGCTGTGGCAGTTGGATGGCTTCTGTCCTCAGACAATAGGAAGGCTGAGCCGGCCAGGCACGCAGAAGCACTTGTGCTTCTCTGGGGGAAGTGGCGGGAGCGTTTGTGTGGGGCAGGCAGGTGTGTTGCTAGGGCCTTGACCGTGGAAATCGATTTTCTCGCAGTTCTGGGGGCTGGGGGTCCAGACGTCCATGTCGGTGGGTTTGGCTCCTACGAGGCCTCCTTCGCTGGCAGGCAGACTGCCGCCTTCTTCTGTGTGTGCCCTGATCTTGTCTAACGAGGGCACCAGCCATATTGGATTAGGAGCCACCCTACTGGCCTCATTTTACCTTCAGCTCCTCAGTCATGACCCTGTCTTCAAATGCAGGCACCGTCCTAGATGCTGGAGACAGAGATTTCAACATACACATTTTTTTTTCCTTAAGGAAGCTTTTATTTAATAAATACAATTGTCATAGGTACAGCTTTAGGAATATAGAGGTTCTGCCACCCACCCATATCCGCCCTTCCACCCGCACTCCTATTCCACCTCCTACTCCCTCTCCCATCCCATTCTTCATTAAGATTTGTTTTTAATTAACTTTCTACAGAAGACCAACTCTATACTAAGTGAAGATTTCAACAATTTGCACCCACACAGATGCCCTGTTTGAGAACAAGTTTTACAGTTAATTCTCATAGTTCAACTCATTAAAGACAGAGGTCCAACACGGGGAGTAAGTGCATAGTGACTCCTGTTGTTGATTTAACAATTGACACTCTTGTTTATAACATCAGTGATCACCTGAGACTCTTGTAAAAGAGCTACCAAGGCTATGGAAGCCATTTGAGTCCACAAACTCTGTTAGTACTTAGGGCCATAATCAAAGTGGAAGTTCTCTCCTCCCTTCAGAGAAAAGTACCTGCTTCTTTGATGGCCCCTTCTTTCCAGTGGGGTCTCACTCACACAGATCCTTCATATAGGACATTTTTTGCCACAGTGTCTTGGCTTTCCATGCGGGAAATGCTCTCATGGGCTTATCAGCCAGGCCAGGAAGCCTTAAGGGCTGATTCTGAGAACAGAGTGCTCTTAAGGGCATTTGTCATTCTGTGAGTCTGCTGTGTGTCCTGCTTCCCATGTTGGAACTTTCTCTCCTTTTTAATTCTATCTATTGTTATTACCAGACACGTGGTCTACCATTGACACTTAATCCTATGCATATGATCAATTGTACACTTAGTATCATCACTTTAACACGTAAGATGGCATTAGTACCCCCCAGCTTAATGGGATTTGAAGTCCCATGGCGAGTTTTTAACTTTACCCCTGGGGTAAGTCTGTGGGAATGTGTACGGTACAGCTCCTTCCTCTCTTCTTCCCACTCTTATTTTTTACTGGGATCTATTTTAATTGACTCAATGCACCTATGATTAATTCTATGTTAAGTAAAGTGTTAAACCAATGGTATTAAGTAGAAAAATTAAAAAAAAATAAATAAACTGTTCCTCGACAGTCAGGACAAGGGCTGATCAAGTCATTGCTTCTCATAGTGTCAGTTTCACTTCTACAGGTTTCCTTTTAGGTGCTCTGTTAGTTATCACAGATCAGGGAGAACTATGGTATTGGTCTCTTTGGGCCTGGATTATTTCATTAAGTGTGATGCTTTCCAGATTCATCCATTTTGTTGCAAACGACTGGATTTCGTGGTTTTATTTATTTTTTTTTTACTGCTGCCAACACACACATGTTAAGGTTACATAATTCATCCCCAAGCAGAGCAAACCACTTATTTCTATTTTCTTATCCCAATTTAACCAGTTACTAATGGTGTGACTTTGGGCTGGTCATATATAACCACCTTTTCTCCTTTGTAAAATGGGCGTGATAAATAGTGCTTGTTTCATACGGTTGTCCGTGGACTTAAATAAATCAATATATGAAACAAATAAATCAATATAAGAAAGCCCTCAAAAATAAGTACATTTGGGGTAGGCCTTTGGTGCAGGCACCCACATCCCTCTCCCAATTCTGTCTTCCAGCTAATGCTCACCCTGGAAGACGGCAGACAATGGCTCGAGGAGTTGCGTCCAGGCCACACTCCTAGGAGACAGATTTAATTCCAAGTCTCCCGGTGTCTGCCTGGCCTCACCCCCGCTGTTGCAGGCATCTGAGGAGTGAACCAGTGGATGAGGCACCACCATCTGTCTCTCCACCTTTCAAATACATAGAAGAGGTTTTAAAAAATTGCCCCCAAAAGTACAGTTAAAGTGCTGATGGAAATAAAGTAGTAAGAGCTATAAAATAAGAGTCGGAAGTTGATGTTGATTTTTATAAAAAGAAGACTCAAGGACATTTTTTCAAATTGCATTAAAATACCTAAACTAGACACAATTTTAGATGCAGTGAGAGCTGGAGGTTTGGCAGCTATAGTTGAGAAAATCACACGGAGAGAAGCACCAGGAAGCAGAGATGGAAAATAGGAAAGGAGATAAAGAACACCCCCGGGGCGACTTGTCACCACAGTGAAGGTGTCACCTGCTAAGCCTGCGGCCCTTGTCCGAGTTCCTGGTCCAGGAACATGCACTGCGGCAGGCAGCAGGTCCCTGCCACCCACACGGGAGACCTGGACTGGGCTCCCTGTAGGGGTTGGCTGTGTGGCCATTTGGGGAGTGAACCAGTAGATGGGAGTTTCTTCTATCTCTGCCTCTCAAATAAATAAATAAAAATTTAAAAGCTTTTAGGATCTCACTTAGCGTTATTTGGAAAATAATGCCTTTTAAACTAAAAATGAAATTCATGTCACCGGGAGAGTTGAAGGGAGATAGGTCAGCATGATTTGTAACCACTCTGGTTAATATTAATTGACAGTGTTCACTCAGGCTACAGTCAATAGATATTTACTAACTAGCTACGTCATTTGAGCTACCGTGCTAGGTTTTGGGGTGTAGCAATGCACACTGAGTGAGTGGGGTTTTGATCTTTAATCTAGATGCTCGAGTGCATAATATACTCAAGTTTACAAACGTGGGACCCGATCTTGTAACGCCACCTTGAGCCCTACCCTTTGTAACTCACCATCCTTGTGTTTTCTAAGGCGTTAACGGGTCTCTAAAGCACGGGTTTGATTCACGGGCTGGTGCCCCACCTGCTCGGCTTCTCTGGTCCCCTACACTCCACCCACTGTGAGAACAACCCCACGGTGGCTCCACCAATCAGCAGGCAGGAAAGCAAGGGGTTCTCCTGCCCGTCCGTGGGGTGAGGGTCGGAGGTGGGAGCTCTTTGGGGGTGCTTCATGTGGGCTGGCCTTTGGGTGGAGGTCAGAGCTGGTGCGAGGGCGGCACAAGAGCAGGAACGAGAGCACCCGGAACATTCCACGTGGGTCAGCCCTCCTGGAGAGCTGACCTCTCAGCACAGAGCAGCTGGCTGTGCCCTTGGCTCTGGGCCATGGGAGCCTCCGAGAGCTGAGCAGTCCACAGAAGGCAGCATGGACTGACCTTGACTGTGAGAGGAGAGGGCCGAGGAACCGGGCCTCCCATCCCTCGCGCCTCCGGGCCAAGGCAGCCAGGGCTTTGGGATGAACTTGACCGGGTTTTGAGTTCCAGCTCCTGCAGCCACGTCCCTGCTGTCTGGAGGTGGAGCGGGTGAGGTGCTTCCTGCTTCTGTCTGGGGGCCGGCAGATGACTGGTTCTCCGGGGAGCGGCCTGGAGCCTTGGACACGGTTATGGAGGGCACAGCAGGAAAGGGCTTGCTGTCAGATGCTGCACCTACTGGTCCCTACGTGGGCCAGTGCTAGGGTAAAGATTCAAAGGGGGGGGGGTGGCGAGGCAGGTGTTTGGCACAGAGGTTGAGATGTTTCTTGGATAACATCAGCCACATCCCACATCAGATGCCTGAATTCAGGCCCTCTTTTCTCCTGGTCAAAGCATCCTGGGAGGTAGGCTTCAGTAGTTGGGTCCCTGCCACCCACATGGGAGACCCAGAAGGATTTCAGTCTCTGGCTTTGGCCTGGCCGGGTCTTGACTGTTGCAGGCATTTGGGGAGTGCATCCGTGGGTGGGACATTCTCTGTCTCTTCCTTCTGCATAAGTAAAAACTTCAGTGCAGAGATTTAGATGGGTAATCTGAACGTAGTTCTCACATCGGCCCTGCTGGGAAGGTGTCACTCTTCCTTCAGCAATGAGCATTGATTAGGCACCAACAGTATGCCAGAAGCTAACTCAGGCTCTGGGCTATGGAAGCACACACAGCACCTACGGTCTCCACTCTCATGCAGCTGCCAAACCAGGCAGCTCTTTAAGGAACACTGATATCTGTTTGGAAGTGGACCTTGCTTTGGGAATATGTAGGGGCACATTAGAAGGGAAGGAAACTTTAAAAAAAAAGATTTATTTATGTATTTGAAAGTCAGAGTTAGAGAGAAAGGGAGAGAAAGACAGATCTCCCATCCACTGGTTTACTCCCCCACATGGCCACAGCGGCCAGGGCTGGGTCAGGCTGAAGCCAGGAGCTTCATCCGGGTCTCCCACATGGGTGGCGGAGGTTGACAGTTGGGTCATCTTCCACTGATTTTCCGAGGCCATTAGCAGGGAGTGGATTGGAAGTGCAGCAGCCAGACTTGAACTGGCGCCCATGGAGGATGCCGGCACTGCAGGCAGGAGCTTTACCTACTGGGCTACACCAGCCCCGGGAGGGAGGGACAGTTCTAAAGGCAAAAGAGGAGGATTGTGTGCCTTCATCTGGGATGGGAACCCTGGCTACAAAGGTTACCAGCGGAAGCAGGGTGTGTCTGGGGTTGGCCTTGCAGAAGGCTCAGCTGGTGTCTGTGCCCCTGTGGGCCTAGCAGGCTCCGTGTGATGAGCTAGTCTTGGAGCAGGTGTGTGAGATCCGACCCTCCTGGCTTCATTATTATCATCTTGTTAGCAGAAGCGGCTCCACTTTGATTCTGACAATTTTCACATAGTCCCTGCATGGGCCTACTCACTCAGGCAGCTCACAGCAGAGACAAAATAGCCCAGCCCTTGACCGGGCCCAGCCCCTGCCCTGACCTGGGCCCCCCAGACCCTCCAGGCCCTGGCTAGCCTGTGCACGGCCCAGCCCCTGCCCTGCCCTGGGCCCCCCAGACCCTCCAGGCCCTGGCTAGCCTGTGCTCTGTGCTGGGCCCCCCAGACCCTCTAGGCCCTGGCTAGCCTGTGCTCTGTGCTGGGCCCCCAGACCCTCCAGGCCCTGGCTAGCCTGTGCTCGCTGGGCCCCCCAGACCCTCCAGGCCCTGGCTACCCTGTGCTCGCTGGGCCCAGCCCCTGCCCTGACCTGGGCCCCCCAGACCCTCCAGGCCCTGGCTAGCCTGTGCTCTGTGCTGGGCCCCCCAGACCCTCTAGGCCCTGGCTAGCCTGTGCTCTGTGCTGGGCCCCCAGACCCTCCAGGCCCTGGCTAGCCTGTGCTCGCTGGGCCCAGCCCCTGCCCTGCCCTGGGCCCCCCAGACCCTCCAGGCCCTGGCTAGCCTGTGCACGGCCCAGCCCCTGCCCTGACCTGGGCCCCCCAGACCCTCCAGGCCCTGGCTAGCCTGTGCTTGCTGGGCCCAGCCCCTGCCCTGACCTGGGCCCCCCAGACCCTCCAGGCCCTGGCTAGCCTGTGCTCACTGGGCCCAGCCCCTGCCCTGACCTGGGCCCCCCAGACCCTCCAGGCCCTGGCTAGCCTGTGCTCTGTGCTGGGCCCCCCAGACCCTCTAGGCCCTGGCTAGCCTGTGCTCTGTGCTGGGCCCCCAGACCCTCCAGGCCCTGGCTAGCCTGTGCTCGCTGGGCCCAGCCCCTGCCCTGCCCTGGGCCCCCCAGACCCTCCAGGCCCTGGCTAGCCTGTGCTCGCTGGGCCCAGCCCCTGCTCTGTGCTGGGCCCCCAGACCCTCCAGGCCCTGGCTAGCCTGTGCTCGCTGGGCCCAGCCCCTGCCCTGCCCTGGGCCCCCCAGACCCTCCAGGCGCTGGCTAGCCTGTGTTCGCTGGGCCCAGCCCCTGCCCTGCCCTGGGCCCCCCAGACCCTCCAGGCCCTGGCTAGCCTGTGCTCGCTGGGCCCAGCCCCTGCTCTGTGCTGGGCCCCCAGACCCTCCAGGCCCTGGCTAGCCTGTGCTCGCTGGGCCCAGCCCCTGCCCTGCCCTGGGCCCCCCAGACCCTCCAGGCCCTGGCTAGCCTGTGCTCGCTGGGCCCAGCCCCTGCCCTGCCCTGGGCCCCCCAGACCCTCCAGGCCCTGGCTAGCCTGTGCTCGCTGGGCCCAGCCCCTGCTCTGTGCTGGGCCCCCAGACCCTCCAGGCCCTGGCTAGCCTGTGCTCGCTGGGCCCAGCCCCTGCCCTGCCCTGGGCCCCCCAGACCCTCCAGGCCCTGGCTAGCCTGTGCTCTGTGCTGGGCCCCCCAGACCCTCCAGGCCCTGGCTAGCCTGTGCTCGCTGGGCCCAGCCCCTGCCCTGCCCTGGGCCCCCCAGACCCTCCAGGCCCTGGCTAGCCTGTGCTCGCTGGGCCCAGCCCCTGCTCTGTGCTGGGCCCCCAGACCCTCCAGGCCCTGGCTAGCCTGTGCTCGCTGGGCCCAGCCCCTGCCCTGCCCTGGGCCCCCCAGACCCTCCAGGCCCTGGCTAGCCTGTGCTCGCTGGGCCCCCCAGACCCTCCAGGCCCTGGCTAGCCTGTGCTCGCTGGGCCCAGCCCCTGCTCTGTGCTGGGCCCCCAGACCCTCCAGGCCCTGGCTAGCCTGTGCTCGCTGGGCCCAGCCCCTGCCCTGCCCTGGGCCCCCCAGACCCTCCAGGCCCTGGCTAGCCTGTGCTCGCTGGGCCCAGCCCCTGCCCTGCCCTGGGCCCCCCAGACCCTCCAGGCCCTGGCTAGCCTGTGCTCGCTGGGCCCAGCCCCTGCCCTGCCCTGGGCCCCCCAGACCCTCCAGGCCCTGGCTAGCCTGTGCTCGCTGGGCCCAGCCCCTGCTCTGTGCTGGGCCCCCAGACCCTCCAGGCCCTGGCTAGCCTGTGCTCGCTGGGCCCAGCCCCTGCCCTGCCCTGGGCCCCCCAGACCCTCCAGGCCCTGGCTAGCCTGTGCTCTGTGCTGGGCCCCCCAGACCCTCCAGGCCCTGGCTAGCCTGTGCTCGCTGGGCCCAGCCCCTGCCCTGCCCTGGGCCCCCCAGACCCTCCAGGCCCTGGCTAGCCTGTGCTCGCTGGGCCCCCCAGACCCTCCAGGCCCTGGCTAGCCTGTGCTCGCTGGGCCCAGCCCCTGCTCTGTGCTGGGCCCCCAGACCCTCCAGGCCCTGGCTAGCCTGTGCTCGCTGGGCCCAGCCCCTGCCCTGCCCTGGGCCCCCCAGACCCTCCAGGCCCTGGCTAGCCTGTGCTCGCTGGGCCCAGCCCCTGCCCTGCCCTGGGCCCCCCAGACCCTCCAGGCCCTGGCTAGCCTGTGCTCTGTGCTGGGCCCCCCAGACCCTCTAGGCCCTGGCTAGCCTGTGCTCTGTGCTGGGCCCCCAGACCCTCCAGGCCCTGGCTAGCCTGTGCTCGCTGGGCCCCCCAGACCCTCCAGGCCCTGGCTACCCTGTGCTCGCTGGGCCCAGCCCCTGCCCTGCCCTGGGCCCCCCAGACCCTCCAGGCCCTGGCTAGCCTGTGCTCGCTGGGCACGGGTTCTGCTCGCCGCCTCCTTTTGTCACAGGTGAGCTGCACTCGGGCTCTGAGTCAGGCATGACTGGGCCAGCGGCTGGACCAGCTTCTTCCTGACTAAGGACAGGCAGTGTCCCAATTGGGCCTGGGGCTGGCCTGCACGGGGGATGTGGTGCCTGGGGCGTGTTTGGTCAGCTGAGTGGGCGGCAGGTCCGAGGACTCCCTAGGGTGTATATAGGCGTGGACCTGACCAGGGGGCGCTGAGACTCCAGGGGAAGCCAGGAACGCAGGCATCACGCAGGACCTCTTGGAGAAGGGCTCCTTTGCGTCTGCTCACCAGGCCCGGCTTCCGGCTCACCAGGCCCGGCTTCCTGCCCACGCCCCGGCCCTCGCCTGCGAGCGCTCGCCCACGTTGTTCCTCTGTTGACACAAACAAGACTTCTCGCTACCAGGTAATTGTGAAGTGAGGGAGCCGTGTTTGAGGAATCTCAGACGATGGCGATTTTAAAGAGCCCACCGGCTCCTGGGACGCCACAGTGGCAGCCCGGGTGCTTGGATGTGCACGGGGCGCGTTGGAGGGGGAAGGTGAGGAGCAGGCTTCTCTTAGGCTCAGGAGACCCCATTCTGTCCTGAAGCTCCTGCTGGTCTGAACAAAGGATGCTCAGCCTCCCATCCCTCCCGGCTTGGGACAGAAATCACAGCTGGGCCCCCGCTGAGCGAGCAGGCTGAGTGCTGGGTTTTTCTTGCAGAGTGAGGCTGACCCTGCCTCGGGCTGTGCCGGGGCTGCTGATGGCCTGCCGGGTCCAGACTGCCTCCCACCCCAAACAGCACAGGCACACAGACTGTGGGAGAGGGAAAAGCTGCTACTGCGCCATCCTGGAAGGCAGGGGCCAGGGCTGATGGGTTTTTCTGTCTCCCAGTACACCACGGTGCTGACCATGGTGCCGCACGCATGTCTGTGAGTTGCTGGAGCATCTCCCCGAAGCGGGTGAGCGAGTGCTGGCAGGGAGGAAGAGGGAGAGGGATCGGGCAGGATTCCTTCGCCGAGCGTCTTTGCAGGGGAACATCGGAGAGCTCGCGGGCCCTGGTGGCCCAGCTGTGGGTCTCATAGCAGGAAAGCCTGGTGGTTGGGAGCGAGGCCTCTGGAATCTGGCAGATCCAGCCCGAGACCCAGCACCTCCCACACCGCGGCTGCACGGCGCCCTGACCCACTTAGCAGCTTCTCTGCAGTGTGAGGGCCTCAGGGGCCGTGTGGGGAGCGGGGAGCTTCCTCCTGTGAGATGCTGGGTGCTGTGACCGCTCCTGGCAAGGCCACAGCCAGCAGCAGCCACTGGCAGCCTCGGGCAGGGCCAGGTGACATTGCTGCAGCGGTAGGACCATTATGGACAAACGGCCGATTTTCAGAGCTGAGCCCGGCAGCTTTACCTGTCCGGTGGCCTGGCTACTGCTGCCCGGGACTGAGTTGTGCTGGGGTCCTGGCTACCCCACCTAAGAGGAGCTGGATTCCAACGCAGTCCCCACCTCCACGCCTGAATCTCATCCAGGCTCTCCAGGCGATGGGGGCACCTGCGGGGTCATCTCACCGGGTCCCTTTCTGCCAGGTGAGGGAGACAGAACCCTGGGAGGCAGGTGCTTGCCCGAAGGCGCGCACCTATTAGGAGCAGAATCTAGTCGTGCGACTGCTAACTCGGTTCTCTCACCGCTGCGTCAGCCTGAGCTGTGGAGTTAACCTGCCAAGGTTAGGGTCAGGGCAGGCCGAGGGGCCGGCTGCCTACAGGAGGTGCTGCAGCATCCCTGGGGGTTCCACGAGGTGCAGGGAGATGGGGTTTTCCGGAACTCCCCCAAGGAGATTCGTGAATCCCAGCGCTGCTATTCAGGTGTGGCCTCGGTTTCTGCATCCACACGGTGGAAGGATCATCGTATCCGCTTCACGGGGGTGCCAGGAGGGCTCAATGAACAAGCAGCTGTGAATCACGTTGTACCTAATAGGGTTTGCAACGCAGTTGACGGAGGTTCTTAGGAGATGCGGGAGTGCTCAAGGCGTGCCCGGCAGCACATGAGGGCCGTGCGAGTGTCTGGTGTCCTTACCATGAGGGCATGCAGGTGGGTGTGTGAGTCTGCAGCGCTCAGGGGCTGAGGGGAACTGGGACAGGCACGGAGCTGACGCTGAGTTCCCCCTCCCCCTCCTCTCCCCTGTGCCAGGACAGATGCCTATGGGGGCTGCAGGAGGGTCTCGGGGCTGGTCCTCCATGCCACCATCTCTCCCCTGGCGCGGGGCCTTTGTGGGTCACCCGAGGAGGTCCCTGCTGGTGAACTGGGTGTAGACGTAGCCCCTGCATCCCCAGGAGAAGGCAGGCCGCCTTGAGCAGCGAGCTGGGTGTCTTTTGTTCCTAAGCAAATCTGGGTGCAAGAAGAGCACCGTGAATCCCCGCTGCCCGGGGGAGTGGGTCTGGCGACCAGGGTTGAAAGGGGGACCTGGACCCTGTGGACATCAGGGCAGGTGCTTTCGGCTCCGGCACTCTTGGTTCCGCTGTGGTTTGCCCCCCGGAGCACGCTGACTCTGCCGCTTCCACCTCTCAGAGCCAGGCTCCCCTGCGTGGTCCCTGTCCTTGCCTCTTCAGGCTTATGTTGGGTCCCACTGGAAAACTGCCATGCACCCCCCTTCCGCTCCCTTTTCCCTGAAACCAGAACCAGGACTTCCTATAAATACTGCAGGTTGGACCGCTCCCTTGCTTCCCACGGCCTGGGGCTAAAATCCTACTCCAGCGGCCCTTAAGCACAGGCAAATGCAGAAAATTAGTCATCAGGGAAATGCAAATCCAACGCATGGCGAGACGCCCCTGCATGTGCACCAGGAAGGCTGGCATCCAAGAGACACCGCGCCAAGAGCTGTGGGGACCGGGGAGCAAACGGAAACCTCCCACACTGCAGGGGAAAGTGGCAAATGGCAGAGGGGTTTGGGAAGTAGCTTCACAGTTGCTCAAAAAGTGAAACACAGCATTGCCATCCGACCCAGAAATTCCACTCCTAGGAATACTGTGGCGGCCTGCCATTGCGACAGCAGGTTAAGTCACTGTTCGAGACCCAGCATCCTACGTTGGCATGCCAGTTCCAGTCCTGGCTACTCTGCTTCCGATCCAGCTTCCTGCTAGTGTGCCTAGAAAGAGGGCCCAAGTGCTTGGGCCCTGCCACTCACTGAGGGGCCCAGACAGAGTTCCTGGCTCCCGGCTTCAGCCTGGCCCAGGCTTGCCTGTTGCAACCATTTGGGGAATGAACCAGCAGATCTCTCCCTCTCTCTTTGTCACTCTGTCTTTCAAATAAAGTAAATAAATCTTTTTTTAAAAAAGATAATAGAAAATGGAATTAGTAGACCATTTTATTCTGGTGCAAATTTAAAAAAAAATACGCATAGTTATTTTTATAGCACACATTTGAATTTTTTGAAGTTTCCCAATATGCATGGATTTCAACATTTTTTGCACCAAAACAAATTTTTAAATTTTATTTTCCACAAACTTTTTGAAGTACCCTCACACTCCTAAGAGAGGTCCATGCAGCAGCCTGTATGCTTATGGTCAGCACAGCCAAAAACCGGACAGCACCCAGTGCACAGCAACCGAGGCCGGGGTGGGCATAACCGGCGCCCTCCGGTTTGCACAGCTGAGGCAGTTGCACGACTGCAGACTTTGTGAACCGCAGACATTCACTGCTCAGGTCTGGAGGCTGGGAAGTTCAAGATCAAGGCCGGGGCACGTGGGTGTCTGGTGAGGGCCCAGCCGCTGCGCCCAAGGTGGCGCCCGCTACTTCATCCTCCTTCTCCCTTGGATGCTCATCCTTGAGGCACAGCTCCCTGGACACAGGCCCCTCCGGACTTAGGGGACCCATTTCACCACGAGGGGCGCAAGCACTCCAGCCGCAGTGTGGTGCAGCCGCGCCATGCAATTCCGCTCATCCAGGTAGCTGGGATGGCAGTGTGGGTTTGTGCTACACCACACGTGAGCCCTGGAGACACCCCCCCTAAGAGAAAGAAACGGACCCTGTACCGCATGGCTGCTTTGCTATGAAGTGTCCACCGCGTGCCACTCAGCGAGGCTGAAAATGGACCAGCAGTTTCCGGGGGCTGGGAGAGCGCTGGGGAATGACTGCTCATGGGTGAGGGTTTCTCCTGGGGTGATGAGAATACCCTGGAATTCAGAAGTGGCAAGGGCTTTGTAGTCAGTGACCTCCGTCTCAATTCTCAAAACTGAGAGGTCCCCTTCCTGGGGACAGGTGAGAGATTCCGGGCGGAGGTGGCCCATCTCCCCTGCCCCGTTTCGCTGCCCTCTGAGCGACAGCCACCAGCTCCTGTCCCTTTCCAGGCCTTGGTCTGCACCCACTCTCTCACCCTTTGGAGTTCCTTCGAGGATGCCCTCAGCGAACCTCGCTCGCGCCTTCTGAGGGCCCGCAGGGTGCCGTGTACGGAGCCGGGTCATCGTAGGAGGTGCAGAAAGGTACCTCTGGTTCGGCCAGTGTCACTGGAATTTCATTAAGGACACTTCCTAGGGCGAACTCGGCGAAGCCACAGCAAACCCCTGATCCATCTTCTGAGCTGCGATCTTATCTGGATCTTATCACAGAGGTGTCGCCCTTCACCCACCTTTAGCATCTGCCCTGCTGAGTTTTGCCTTGCTCCCTGGTCCTGATAATGCTCACTGCAGATGGCTGATAAGTTAGGTTGGACTTGGAGGACAGTCCGTGAGGGACGAAATGCCAGCACTCTGAAACAGTGCGCGGAGGAAGGCCCCTGTCCCCTCCTCATGGAACCCACTCCCCCACTCCCCACTCCAGAGCCCCCTCCTGTGCAGGGGTCCCCCCACCCCGGAAGCAGGTGCTTCCTGGGAAATATCCAGGCAGGAGGTTTTCGGGGGGGGGGGTCCCCGGGGGTCAGCACCTGTGGAAAGGAGGGGAGGATCCCAGGAAGGGCAGAGAGGGCAGCTCACTGAGACAAAGCCTCAAGGGAGGCCCCGCTGACCCACAGGGCTCTGGAGCAGGACAACGGGGCCACATGGGCTCCACGTTCTGGGTGGGCTGCTCCTGACAAGTGGGGGTGACTTGGGGGGCAGCCCTCCCTACAGCTGGGCGTCTGTCACCCTGAATGGGACACCAGTGTCACTCCCCGTTGCCAAGGATGCTCCACTCCTCCCTACCCTTCTGACTCAAATACTCAATGTTTTACTTTTACTTTTTGACACCTCTGGGGGCTCTTCCCAGCTCCGCTGAGCCACCAGGGGTCTCTGCCACCTCCGCTCTGTGTCCCTAGGTGACGGCCACAGGGGAGGGGGCGCGACTGAGCCTGAGCCTCAGCACCCTGGGCAGCAGAGGCTTGAGAACCAGGGATTTTTGTCCCCTAAAACAACCCCTAGGGCTGTGGAGGAGCTAGAAAAAGCTCCCAGGCGCCGTCCCTGGCAGCTGCGGGATGCTGTCGGCCAACGCTGCTGTCCTAGCTGGGTGAGCAGCTGGTTGGCGTGTGGGGTTCGGCAAAAGTTATCCCAAATCTGTTGAAAGGGGATTCACTCAATGAAATAAAAATCCAATTCAACGTGGACTTTTGCAAATGCCCCCTGCTGACAGCTCACGGACTGGGTGCTGCCAGCCCCACGGGAGGCACCAGCGGGACATCAGAGGAGGGGGTCCCCCAGGGGGGTGGCCAGGCCGCCTGGACCTGGGTCAGCCTGTGGCGGTGGCGCAAGGGGGCGGTCAGGGACCCCCGTCTTGGTGGACATCTCCGGCTCCGTCTCAGGTGTGACTGTGGGTGACTTGTCTCCTCTTCCTGTCTGTGCCTCCAGCCCCATGGCCACCTGCCCGGTCCTGCAGAGGGAGACCTTGTTCCAGCTGGGAAGCCACACCTACAGGATCCCGGCTCTGCTCTTCCTTTCCCAGCAGAAGACGCTGCTAGCCTTCGTGGAGAGGCGGGGGAGCAAGACGGATGAGCACGCCGAGCTGATCGTGCTGCGCCGGGGAGACTACGATGCAGCCACCCACCGGGTGCAGGTGAGGCAGGACGGCCCGCGCGCGTGTGCGTGTGTGTGTGTGTAAGTAACCTGAGAGGCAGGGGTTGGGTGATTGGCTGCAACCTGAAGTTCCAGCTTGAAGACCGAGTGGGTATCTTGATGAAGACGCCCGAGATCACTTACATTGAAGGGCTTTGACCGTTATCAGCACGACCCTGAAAGAGATGGACCTGGGCCCGAGTTCTGTTTGCCACTCAGCAGAGGGGTGGCCTCAGGGGACTCACCTGCCCTACCCAAGGCCATCCATCTCCAGCTGGAGCTACCAACGCTGTCCCCGGGGCGAGGAAGCAGCAGAGGAGGTTGGGGCGGTCAGGCTGGGCAGGTGCCCGTTGGGGCTGAGCTGTTAGTGGAGGGGGCGACAGACAGCAGAGCTGCAGGGCAAGACGACACGGGCCTGGGGGTTATGGGAGCTGACTGTGAGTCCCCAGTGTCCAGGGCCGCACCCTAAGAGTGTGCCGTATGGACGATGGGAGATGACACGGCTCAGGCTGTCGCTGCCCCTGCTAGGGCTTCACTTCCCAAGGACAGCAAGCTGGAAGGGACTGGTGCGTGGACGGAAGTAGGAGGAAGTGGGAACAGCCAGGGCTGGGTCATTGCTGTGGCATGGCCTGGCGTGGGTGCTCTGTAAATGTGGCCGAGGGGAAGGGAGGGAAAGGCAGGGAGCCACTCTAGCGGAGAGCAGGCAGCCTTGGGGGGCAGCAGTCACCCCAGGAGCTGGACAGGAGTTGGGGGTGAAGCAGTCCCAGTGACCGCCGAGACGTGGCTGCCTGCTCCTGGCCCCAGGGGGCAGCTCCACTTGCCGTCTGGGGTGGCTGCAAAGCTGTGCTTCTCCTTTCTCTCTCCTTACACACAGTGGCACGCGCAGGAGGTGGTGGCCCAGGCGCAGCTGGAGGGCCACCGGTCCATGAACCCCTGTCCCCTGTATGATGCGAAGACGGGGACTCTCTTCCTCTTCTTCATTGCCATCCCAGGACAGGTCTCTGAGTACCAACAGCTGCAAAGCAAGGAAAACAAGACACGGCTGTGCCACGTCACCAGCTCTGACCACGGGAAGACCTGGAGCCAGGCCACAGATCTCACCAGCTCCGTCATTGGCCAGGCCCACAGCACGTGGGCCACCTTTGCCGTGGGCCCCGGGCACTGCCTGCAGCTGCGAAGTGGCAGCCTGGTGGTGCCCGCCTACGCCTACCGGAACCTGCCCGACCTCCCGCACCCTTCCCCCTACGCCTTCTGCTTCCTCAGCCAGGACAACGGGCGCACGTGGAACATGGGGAACTTTGTGGCCCCACAGACGCTGGAGTGCCAGGTGGCAGAAATCAGGGCTGGGGGGCAGAGGGTGCTGTATCTCAACGCCAGAAGCCCACAGGGATCCAGGGTCCAGGCCCAGAGCACCAACGGTGGGCTCGATTTTCAGGAGCCCCAGGCCGTGAAGGCGCTGGTGGAGCCCCCCTATGGCTGCCACGGGAGCGTGGTCAGCTTCCCCAGCCCCACGTCGGGGCCAGGACGCCGGGTGAGATGGCTGCTCTACACCCACCCCACCGACTCCCAGCAGAGGTCCAACCTGGGTGCATACCTCAACCAGCAGCCCCCCAACCCCGAGACCTGGTCGCAGCCCACGCTGCTGGCCACGGGCAGCTGCGCCTACTCGGACCTGCAGATCATGGGGACCGGGCCCGACGGCTCGCCTCTGTTTGGGTGTCTGTACGAGGCCAAGAATTATGAAGAGGTGGTCTTCCTGCTGTTCACGCTGAAGCAGGCCTTCCCAACCGCAGCCGCGGCTACGGCTGAGTCCCAGTGAACCCACGGAGAGTGCACGCAGGTGGGTCCCCTCGCTGCCCCCTCCTTCAGTGGCTACGGAGGCTTGCTTCCCGGCCCTGCCCCCTCCCCATCACTGCTGCTGTCAGCCGAGAAGCCCCAGGAGGCCGGCTCCCCCTGGGCACCCCCAGAAAGGTGGGGAGCTCTTCCCCGGGCTGCCCTCTGCATAGTTCCGCCTGCCTGGTCCCCCATGCCCCAGCCCCCGGGCCAGTCCGTCCTTCTCCAGAGATGCTCACTAGGTTCCTGGGGAACGGCTTCACCCAAGATGGGAGCACCCCCAAGAGGCGTGTGTGTGTGCACCTGGGTGTCTATGTGCATGTATCTGTGTGTCTTTGTACTCATGTGTGTCTGTGTGTCTACGTATCTTTGTGTGTGTGTCTTCATGTTTGTGTCCCTTGTCTGTGGGTCTGTACATGCATGTACCTCTATGTGTCTGTGTGCTCATGGGTGTGGGTCTTTGTGTGTCCTCATGTGTTTGTGTGTCTACGCTAATGTTGCAGAGCAGACATACCGGGGAATGGCTTTGCAGAGAGAGAGAGAGAGAGAGGCCGGGCCTGGGACAACGAAGCCAGCTCAAGTCACTGCCTCTACCAGGACCCGTGCGGCAAACACCACACCCTTGTGGGTGCGGCCTAAAGCTAAGGAATGGCATTCCTGCCCAGCGCTGGAGGCTGGAATCTGAAGTCAAGCTGTGGGGGCTGCTCCCTCCAAAGGCTGCGGGGAGGATCCTTCCTCACGATAGGATCCGGCTCCTGGGGTCTCCCCCTGTGTCACTCTGGTCCCTGCCTGCGTCTTCCCACAGCCCTGCCCCCTTGGTTCTCCCTTCTGTCTCCTGTAGGACCTGTGTCACTGCACCTGGGGCCCTCGCCAATAATCCAGGCCGATTCCACCCCTCGAGATCCCACCCACACCTGCAAGGCCCTTTCTCCCAATATGGCCACGGTCACAGACGCTGGGGCTCAGCACCAGCACTTAGCTTTGGGGGCCACCGTGCAGCCCACTGTAGCCATTGCAAGTTCTTTTGTAGCCATGAGGTAGCCAAGGTGGGAGAGAAGCTGAGTGGACCCGAGAGTTCAGAACAGCGGAGGTGGGAGGGTTGAGGTTGTCCTGTGTCTGTGTGTGGACCTGCACTGGGGCACGGGGTCTTTGGTGACCTGAGAGCCACACAGAGCTGGAGGGGGAAGGGGCACTGTGCTGGCCCAGCTCTTCCTGTAAGAAAGAGCAGGGATAGAGTGGCGCTGTGGCGTAGCAGATAAAGCCACCGCCTGCAGTGCCTGCATCCCACATGGGCACGGGTTCGTGTCCCAGCTGCTCCACTTCTGATCCAGCTCCCTGCTAATGCGCCTAGGAAAGCAGCGGAGGGTAGCCCAAGTCCTTGGGCCCCTGCACCTACATGGGAGACCTGGAAGAAGCTCCTGGCTCCTGGCTTCGGATCAGCTCAGCTCTGGCCATTGTGACTATTTGGGGAGTGATCCAGTGGATGGAAGATTCTCTCTCTCTTTCTCTCTCTCTCTCTGCCTCTGCCTCTCTGTAACTCTGCCTTATAAATAAATAAATAAATAAATAACTTTGAAAAAAAAAAGAAGCCTGTTCTTTGCTCCGGGGGGAGGGGGGGCTGGCATCTCGAGAGGAAGCTGGCATGGGGGGGGTGGGCACCTCTCTCACCCCTGGGGCTGTTCGGGAGCCTCGGTCACATGTCCCTTGGTCACATGTCCCTCTGTCAGTCAACACAACCCTCTGGAAGGCCCCCAATCGGAGACATCAAGGACCAGTCATGGCCCTTGCAGCCGTCTCTGTGTGGAAGAGTGTTTAGGTAGAATTTTAAGGTGTGAAGAGCTGGAGTCGTTGCTGGGTTCCTGGAGGGGTCCCCGGCCCTGGCATGGCTTTTCCAGTGGAGTTCTGGGAAGGCCCCTCTGCTCGGGGGATGCCCACCTGGTGTCTTCCAGAACGATTCGAGGGGAGCTGGCAGAGGGAGGGGGATGAGGCTGAGCCCAGGAGGGTGAGGACGCGGCCTGGTGCAGCCCCCCCCCCGCCCCCAGGAGCTCAAGGGTGGGTGGCCCTAGAGTACACTATCCGTGCTGGGGTGCCTTTCAGAGTGACAGGGGGTGCTGGGCATAATTCCATCAGGACGGCAGGCATTAGCCAGAACTGTCCCAGGCAGACGGAGTGAGGACTGCTCTGGGGGCTGGCAGCCACTGGCTCCCCAGGCAGAGCCAGCCATCTGCGGAGAGTGCAGGGATGGGGGAGCAGCACGGGGCACCCGGGCACTGCCGGCCGAGCAGAGTGTGGGTCACCGTCTGCATTCACAGCTCCAAGTGTGTCTTGGAATTCTCTGCAGGAGTTTTTAAGCAGTTCTAGTGTCTGGGCTCAGACTTCATCAACAGATTCGGAACCTGGGGGTGAGGCCCAGCAGGGATACTTCCCCCAAAAAACTCTTCTCAATTCTTCTAATGAACAGAAGGAAGCTGCTACCTGGGTACCAGCATCCCATATGGGTGCCAGTTCGAGTCCTGACTGCTCCACTTCCGATCCAGCTCCCTACTAATGGCCTGGGAAAGCAGTGGAAGATGGCCCAAGTGCTTGGTCCCCTGACAGCTGTGTGGGAGACCCAGAAGAAGCTCCTGTCTCCTGGCTTTGTATTGGCTCAGCTCTGGCCATTGCAGCCATTGGAGAGTGAACCAGTGGATGGAAGACCCCTGTCCCTCTCTCTGTAACTGTGCAACTCTGCCTCTCATATAAATAATTTTTTTTTTTGTTTTGACAGGCAGAGTGGATAGTGAGAGAGAGAGACAGAGAGAAAGGTCTTCCTTTTTGCCGTTGGTTCACCCTCCAATGGCCGCTGCGGCCAGCTCATCATGCTGATCCGAAGCCAGGAGCCAGGTGCTTCTCCTGGTCTCCCATGTGGGTGCAGGACTTGGCCATCCTCCACTGCCTTCCCGGGCCATAGCAGAGAGCTGGCCTGGAAGCGGGGCAACCGGGATAGAATCCAGCGCCCCAACAGGGACTAGAACCCGGTGTGCCGGCGCCACAAGGCGGAGGATTAGCCTGTTAAGCCACGGCACCGGCCTCAAATAAATAAATCTTTAAAAAAGAAAGCACTGGCACAGAAGATCTATAAAGTTCTTCCTAATCTTAATGATATACAGAGGCTAAGGTCTTCTGATTTGAACGTTGAAAAAAAAATCATTGATTTGATTAAAGCTGAAGTGATCTTATCAAAGGATACCATTGAGAGAGTGAGAAGTCATGGGTTGAGGGTTTGTAATATGTACATCTGACAAAGGGCTTGTATACAGCATATGTAAAGAGCTCCTACAAATTAATAAGAAAAGGAAAACCGAATGAAAATGGGCAAGACCTTGAACAGGAATTTCACACAGGAGGATCTGCCAAAGGCTGCACATGGAAGTTACTCAGCTCCATTAGTCATCAGGAAAAGCAAATGACACTCACAAGCTGCTGAGTCACTCCAGTGACTAAGGTGAGAAAGATGGATCATGGGAAATATCCACAAGGATGTGAAGCCACTGGAGCCCCTTCCATCTGGAGGGAGAGAGAGTGCTCCACGTGCTCGGGTGAGCAGACGTCCAAATCCCTCAAGACCCAGAAACTCCAGAGTGTGGACTCGAGAGAACTGACCGCGGAGATCTGACGAGAGCAGCCTCCTTCGGGATGGTCCTGCCTGGAAACAGCCCACGTGTGGATCAGAGACGCAACACACAGCTGAACTGGGGAACATCCGCGTCGCGGGCTGCTACACAAGAACAGAGCACAGCGGCCCGCCACCGCGCAGTTGATTTGGGGGCATTACACTGAGTGAGACAAGCCAGAATAGTCTATGCTTCACAGGAGTATCTGTTTAAGGTTCAAGGATAGGCAAAGCTTGTCCAGGGTGTATCTGTCAGGGTAGTGGCCACTTCAGCTGCTGGCTGGGAGAGGGTGAGAGGGGGACTCCTGGGTGCTGGAAATGTGCTGTTGATTGGCCTGGGATCCATGTGGGTAGTGTGGGTGATTCCACGTGTGAGAGATCAGTGAGCTGCACACCCAAGAGATCTGTGCCTTGCCGTGCCATGCACTGTGTCTCAGTAACATTTGAGGTGGGACTGAACAGTGCGTTTGCTAGTGTTGTGCCCGAGTGATAAATTCAGTGCACTGATAAATTTTAGAGTCCTTTATTGTCGTCGGCGGAGAGCGGGCTCATGCCCCAAAGAACTCTCGACCCCGAAGCCCAAAGCAACAGGGTTTATAAAGGCAAAAACCGCTATGATCATGGGGAAATATACGGGGGGTCAAGCTGACCTAAAACCTATGCAAAATTAATATCAATTAGAATCTTGACATTAATCCAAATACTGGTTTTAATCATATGTAGGATGTAGACAAATTACATTATTAACCCAGGTGCAGCCTATTCACTTCCAAGCTTGAGCTAGGGGGTTTCTATGCTCTGCCAAGTGTGATATAGGGACTACTATGGTCCGAGAGTTTTAGATCATAGTTTCAGACCAGAGTCTCACGGTGTGTGTGTGTGGGGGTGCCTTCCCAGAATGGAGTCTCAGGTACTCCAAAATGGAGTCCCTACTGTCAAGGTGTCACTTCACTAGTTTCGCTCTCAAACAATATATTGGGGGGCTGGCGCTGTGGTACAGCAAGTTAACGCCCTGGCCTGAAACACCGGCATCCTATATGGGTGCCGGTTTGAGACCCGGCTGCTCCACTTTCAATCCAGCTCTCTGCTATGGCCTGGGAAAGCAGTGGAAGATGGTCCAAGTCCTTGGGCCCCTGTACCAGTGTGGGAGACCCAGAAGAAGCTCCTGGCTCCTGGCTTCGGATCGGCGCAGCTCCAGCTGTTGCGGCCATCGGGGGAGTGAACCATCGGATGGAAGACCTCTCTCTCTCTCTCTCTCTCTCTCTCTCTGCCTCTCCTCTCTCTGTGTAACTCTGACTTTCAAACGAATGAATAAATCTTTTTAAAAAAACCCAATATATTGTGTTTTTGAACTTTGGAATGAGTTTTTTAAAGAAAATTTTTCTTCTGGAATAAATTTTACAGCTACAGAAAAGTTGCAACAATAGAACAGAGCACTCCCTGAATCCCCCAAACCCAGCATCCCCGAAGGTTAACAGGCAATCAGCACTGGCACGTGACTGTTGGCTGAGCTCTGGGGTCCTGGTGGATTCTGCAGTTTTCCCACTAACATCCTTCATCTGCTGTGGGATCCAACCCAGGAGGTATTCAGCAAAACAGAATTTTTATTGGAATGAGTTTGTATCCTTTGAGTCAGACACATATACAGATCCATGCACATATCCAACAGGCCACCCCCCCAAAAAAAAATAACTTTTTTTTTTTAAAGATTCTTATTTATTTGACAGGTAGAGTTACAGACAGTGAGAGGGAGAGTCAGAGAGAAAAGTCTTCCATCCCCAAACTGCAATGATGGCTGGAGCTAGGCTGATTCGAAGCCAGGAGTCAGGAGCTTCTTCTAGGTCTCCCACGTGGGTGCAGGGACCCAAGGACTTGGGCCACCTTCTGCTGCTTTCCCAGACCATAGCAGAGAGCTGGATCAGAAGAGGAACAGCCGGGACTAGAGCCGGCGCCCATATGCGATGCCAGCGCCGCAGGCAGAGGATTAACCTCCTGTGCCACAGCACTGGCCACTCCCAAAAAAATCACTTTCTAAACAAACAAGCACGCTGTGTGTGCGTCAGCCCGGATGGATGTGTGCAAAGGCCAGAGTTCACCCCTGAGGCTCAGAAGGCAGCCCTTGCATCAGTTAGACCAGCTCGTGCCATGGTCGGGGGCACATGGGCCAGATTTGAGTCCAGGGCCACCACCTAGGACATGCAAGGGCTGGGGTGTGTGTGTGTGTGTGTGCTCATGCATGACCATTGCCATGTCCAGTGGAGGCTGGGGGCCAGCCCTGTTCAGCCTTCTGCCTGCATCCAGCCTGGGGTGTGGTTCTTGCAGATGCTGCACTCAGGGCTGCCACCGCCCACCTCACCTCTGCAGCCTGTCCCTGCAGACGCCGCCCTTAACCTCAGCCTCTGATGGGACCTCCGGGCTGTGGACCTTTGTCAGCTCCGAGCATCCACAAAGCACAACGGGTCTGCAGACTCCAGGGAACGCAGTCCTGCTCGGTTTCTCCCCGGAGCCTGGGTCCCAAGGCCCTGGGTGCTGCTCTTCCCTCACCTCCTCACCAGGGGAAGGGATGATGGCAGCCCGGGCTGTGGCCTGCTCTGTGGACCACCAGGCGGAGGGGTTTGGACCAAGAGGCCGTGTGCACTGAGATCCCAACTGTGGCCTCGTCCACGGCCCGAGAGGGCAGGGTTCCCAGGGAGCCAGGGCTGCAGGGGCCCCCACGTGCATTGTGACCACGAGAGCGGGGCCCCACCCAGCGAGGGAGAGAGGAAGACACCCAGCACTTAAATGCGTGCTCCAAGAGAAGGTGAGAGAGCTGACTGTGCTACTTTGTCAAATTCCATTTTTGCACCGTTTCTGGAATGGGTGCCAAGGATTTGCAAGGATAAAGGACCAGGGAAAGTGTTCCAGAGCCCCACTCCTTCTGGCTTTTTCTCTGTGAACACCCCAGGTTCTCCAGAACTCATCAAGCTGCAACATCCTCCCAGGGTTCTTGCTCCGTTTCCTAAGTGACGTTAGGTCCCGGGCGTTTCCTGCAGATTCTTCTCTTGCAAACGTTAGGAGTCACAGAGATGCCCTGGGCACTGCCTAACCAGTCCTTCCGGGTCAGAGTGTGCAGTTCCGTGACTTCTTTTTCTGTTATAAATAACACGGCGATGAACATCTTCGTGCATCAAGCTTGTGCGTATGTATAATGCATTACGTCTGTCAATCAAATCCTCCCGAGAGGCGTTCTGGAGGCAAAGAGGAAGATTCAAAATCCCTTGAAGGTGTTGCTTACGAATGTAAAATGCAGCTCCCACTTCCAGGTAAAAACCCCCTGAAATGGATTCCATCTGGAAGACTTCCAAGCCCGTGAACCCTGGAAATACTGGCTACGGCCCAGTCCTGAAGTCCCAGCCCCTGCCTTCTGGCTGACGTGGTTTACGACCTAGGTGAGAACACAGAGGAGGGTGCGTGTAGCAGACCTTCAGGAATCACAGAGGCCCCAAGGCCCCTGGGTGTTTCCTGGCCCAGCCTTGCTCACCCGGTGAGAGCTGGGACAGAGGCCTGGGGAGGCCACGCAGTGGGCCAGCCCCTCCCCCACCCTCCTGGACAGAAGACAGAGGGTCCCACTAAAGGGTCCCAGCTGTTGCTGCTGCCCTTTTCCTTCTCACCTGGGAGAGCAGCAGAAGATGACCCATGAGCTGGGGCCCCCGCCCACCACGTGGGAGACCTGGGTGGAGTTCCAGGATCCTGGCTTCGGTCTGGTCCAGCCCTGGCCATTGCGACCATTCGGGGATTGAACCAATGGATGGACGATCTCTCTGTCTCTCTATCTTTCCCTCTCAATCTGTAAGTCTACCTTTCAAAATAAATAAATAAAAGACATTTTAAAAATGTTTATTATTATTTACTTGAAAGTCAGAGTCACACAGAGAGAAAAGGAGAGGCAGAAAGAGGACTTCCATCTGCTGGTTCACTCCACAGTTGGCCGGAACAGCCGGAGCTGAGCTGACCCGGAGCCAGGAGCCAGGAGCTTCTGCTGGATCTCCCATGTGGGTACAGGGGCCCAAGGACTTGGGCCATCTTATACTGCTTTCCCAGGCCATAGCAGAGAGCTGGATCGGAAGTGGAGCAGCCAGGACCTGAACTGGCACCCATATGGGATGCTGGCCCTGTAGCCAGTGGCTTTACCCACTATGCCACAGCGCCAGCCCCAATAAAATCTTTTTAAAAAAGTGAGCATTCATGAAAGGCTGTTTGCTTGTGGGGCATCAGTCAAAGTCCTCTGTAGGAGTTCTGTGCTCTAACCTCTAGGCAACCTGATGAGACAGGTTGCTACGTCACTCCCACCCGGGAGAGGATGGGAGAAAGATTCAGCCACCCGCCCCCAAGCTCACAAGCTGGAAGCGGCCAAGCCAGGAGGTCGCGTCAGGAGTCTGCCTTCCTCCTGCTCTGACTGGGAGAGGAGTAGACTGGAAGTCCCCTACAAGCCCCAGCGTGCTCAGGAGGCCGGGGTCCTGTCCCCTGCTCCGTGTCTGGGGACCGGGGAAGTGACTGTGCCTCTGGCGGGCGCCCGGTCAGCATCTGTAGAATACACGAGGGAGTGAACACATGGACGATGCCAACCTGATCCTACGGGAGCCCAGGGTGGGTGCAGGGGAGGGTGGGGCGGTGGGAGCGGGGAGAACTGGCTGGGCCCCTGCTGGGGGCTGCTTTTCAGCCTTGGGGGCTTTCTCCTGCCTCCGTGGCCGAGTCCGGTTTGCCTGTCAGGAGGAGATTCTGTTCCACGTGCGGAGGACTGGGTCGGGGGCATGAGTGAGCTGGGGAGGGGGCAGGCTCAGGGAGGCCCGGGGACCTTGACACAGTCTGGGGACAACTTGCATAAGGACAGAGCGAAGGCAGGGCTGGCAGCGCTGGGGGCCAGGGCAGTGGATTCAAGGAGTCCAGTGACTCATCGGATGTGGGTGGTGAGAGAGGGGGCTGGGACGAGGATGTCACCCAGGGTCTGGCTTGGGGGCAGCCGGTTTGGTGACAGCAATCTGGGCAGGCGCTGGGTACTGGGTTTTGGCGGGAAGGCGGAAAATTCAGATGAGATGCGGTGTGAGGAACAGCTCACCGGGCGAGAGCCTGGGAGTGCACACTTGGAAGCCACAGCCAGGCAGGAGCCCTGGGAGAAAGCGGAGAGTGGTGCAGACAGAAGAGGGCGGATACGAAAGCCTGGAGACACCAAGGGACCGGGGGGGGGGGGGGGGGGCGGGGGAGCAGACCCAGGTCGGGGAGGCAGACGGAGAACGAGGGCAGGTGGGGGGGGGGAGCACGTCAGGAGGGCGGGACAGGCCAGCAGGAAGGGCAGGGAGGGAGATGAGGACCCGGATGCGGCTGGAGAAGGTTTCAGGGAGGGTGGGCCAGAGGTCCTCGGTCCAGCAAAAGACAGAGGGCGCTGCCCAGGCACAGGGGGAGGGGGAGCTGGGCTCGCTCTCAGCCCCACCTTTGCAGGTTTCTGTTTAATTGGTCTGAGGCCCGGCTTTGCAGCTGTGAGCCGAGAACCTATTTGCAGGGAGGTTTTTCCTTTTTCTTCTCCACTGGAACAAACTTCAGTGGGTGCACAGGAAGAGGGGGAGGCGTGGGCAAGGAGGAGAGGGAGAAAACCCAGCAGCCTGGAGCGCGCTGGGAGCTGGTCTCCGCCCGGCTTGAGGGAGCCTGGGAAGAGCAGGGGCGGGGCGGGGCTGATGGGGTCCTGGGAGGCGGCTGGGGAGATTCACGCTGTCTGTGGGCAGGAGAGTGAGGGGTTTGATATTTGAGGGTTCTGGAAGGGGGCTGGCCCCAGGAGTGTGCAGAGGTGAGGTGGGCAGGGGAGGCCAATCAGAAAACCACAGGCTTTGGCACTGCGGCTGTGGGAGACGGCAGGGCAGCACCTGCTGGTTGGAAACCTTGGGTTGGGACTGGTGAGAGATGGAGGGAGGGGCGTGGTGGCCCTTGGAATGGCACAGGGCTCACGGCCAAGGTGGGGGCTGCCTGGGTTCCCTGGCCAGCGGTTACAGGAGATGTCCAGGTGTGGAAGGAGCAAGGGGTACTCTCGCCAGGCTCCGAGGGGTGGGCTGGGATAAGGGAGACCAGCCCATTTCTTTTCCTTTTTTTTTTTTTTTAAGATTTATTTATTTACTCAAGAGGCAGAGTTACAGACAGAGAGAGGCAGAGAGGGAGAGAGAGAGAGAGGTCTTCCATCCACTGGTTCACTCCCCCGATGGCCGCAATGGCTGGAACTGAGCTGATCTGAAGTCAGGAGCCAGGAGCTTCTTCTGGGTCTCCCACGTGGGTGCAGGAGCCCAAGCACTTGGGCCATCCTCTGCTGCTTTCCCAGGCTGTGAGCGGAGAGCTGATCAGAAGTGGAGCAGACGAGACTCAAACTGGCGCCCATATGGGATGCTGGCACTGCAGGCAGAGGCTTAACCTAACTGCACCACAGCGCCGGCCCCTAGTCCACTTCTGTCTCTGCCCTCCCGGTGCTAAGGAGCCAAGGGGTGCTCAGTGGAGGAGGATCTGTCAGTGGAGGAGGATCTGAGCATTGCCAGCCCCATGGCAAATGCGGGCTTTGTACCTGAAGGCTGGGGAGGTGGGCCAGGTCAGTGGCAACACGGAAACAGATGACCTGGGGGGGGGGGCACAGCGGGCAGTCTGCAGGCTGCTCATCCACACTGGAGTTCACAGCAAAGCCCCCGGAGGTAGGTGAGACCCCTGTGGGAACCTCCTCTGGTCTACAGGCTCTGCCCATCTCCAGGGTCCCTTGGTACGGTCACCTGCAGCCCAGGCGTGGCCCCTGCGATTCCTGCACCTCTGCTGGTTGCAGTAACAGAGCAGCTGTAGCGAGGGGAGCCCAGGGCGTGCAGGAAGGAGGCGGTGCCGGGCGGAATTTAGGTGAGCAGTGTGCAGGCTGAGCCTGAGGGTTCCAGAGGCCAGCACGGACGTCCAGCTCACCCAACCCCAGGAGGGAGCACACGCAATGGTCTGAGGTTGCATGTGGAATCTCAGCTCTGCTATGGACTTGCAGGCAGATTACATGGCCTCTCTGTCTCAGTTTTCCTGCCAGTAAAATGGACAAGACCATGGGCCCAATCGTGCGAGTGAGGCGGTGAGCTGTACTTAATGGCTGCACGTGGATAGCAGCTGCTGTTACCACTCAGCAGGTTTGCATGGAGTACTTCTAGGAACCTCACACTGATCCCCAAATTCGTACCTGGAAGTCCTAACTCCCCATGTGAACGTCTTCAGATAACTAAGGGTACACGAGGTCCTGGGGTGGGTTCCGGCCGATACGGCTGATGAGCTTCTAAGCAGAGGATACTCCGGGGAAGGTGGCCGCACACACGGCAGGAACAGACCTGCGCCAGCTCGTGTCCACGGCAGCACCTTGACCTGGGGCTGGAGGCTGCGCCGTCAGTGGTGTTTGGTTGCAGCAGCCCGAGCTGAGGCTGTAAGTGGGTGCCCATACAAGGTGAGGTGGGCCAACTGCCGAATGAGAGCAGGCTGGGTTCTCACTGGGGTGATGAGTGAGTGGGGACACCCGGCTAAGGGAGGTGCACACCACGCACGGGGCCCTCAAACAGTTCACAGAAAGCACGCGTGATGAAAAACTGCAAAACTTTTGGCACCCAGATGAGTTTATCTTTGAATACAATTCTTTCCTCCTTGTCTAGGGCAAGTCAGGAGAAGAAAACGCTTTTGTGCAGGCTGGGGGCGGGGTGTGGGATGAGCGGGGGCTGCTGGCTGCTCTTGCAGGCTCGAAGGTGGGGACAGGCCAGGGAAGAAGGGGCTGGCATCGGGGCTGGGGAGCAGGTGGGAGGGAAGGCCTGGCAGAGCCGTTGTCCCACTGTCTCCCGATGTGGGATGTGGTAGGGAGAACCTGGGCTTCCTAAGCCCCAGGGCAGCCACGAAGGTGGAGGGGGAGAGGGAGGGGAGGAGAGGAGGAGGAGGGAAGCCCTCGAGGGCGAGCCGAGTCTGCTGGGAGCCAACAGGGAGGGCTCTGGCACGTAGGTTAGGAGCGGTGCCGGCAGGGAGGCGAAGAGGAAGAGACTGAAACTGGGAAGGGGTGCACGCGTAGTCACACGGAAGAGGGCCTGTTGGCAGGAAACGCGTTTGGGAAGTGAGCTAACGGCCCTGCCAAGGGAGCTGTCGTGATTCACGCTCGGGAAGTGCTGGAGGCCAGAACGGAGGCTGGGGGGGGGGGGGGGGTGACCTGCTGCCTCTGCTCAGCGGCTGGCTCGGTTGCTATGGCAATGAGGTGGGATGCGGGGCGGGGCAGGGTCGTCCCGGGTGTGCCTTGGGATCCACACATTCTCTTAAAAATTCAAGTCATCCTGTAAATGCCAGAGGGCAGCTCATTCTTTCTCAAAAAATTTTGAAAACATGTATTTCTTCCTTTGCAAAGCAGAGTGCTAGAGCGGTCTTCCGTCCACTGGTTCACCCCCAGAATGCCCACACCTCCAGGCACTGGGCCAGGCTGGTCTCCCATCCTGGTCTCCCACGTGGGTGACGGGAACCCAAGTATTTGGGCCATCACCCAGTGCCTTCCCGTAGCATTAGCAGAAAGCTGGCTCACAAGCACAGGGCAGCTGGGACTTGAGCCCTGCACTCTGATACAGGATGCAAGGGCTTACCCTGCTGGGCCACAACACCTGCCCCTCCTTTTTTATTGTTAAAGATTCATTTATTTATTTGAAAGGCAGAGTTACAGAGAGGCAGAAAGAGAGAAAAAGAGAGAGAGAGAAGTCTTTCATCCTCTGGTTCACTCCCCAAATGGTTGCAACAGTGGAGCTGAGCTGATCCAAAGCCAGGAGCCAGGAGCTTCCTCCAGGCCTCCCACGTAGGTGCAGGGGCCCAAGCACTTGGGCCATCTTCTACTGCTTTCCCAGACCATAGCAGAGAACTGGATCGGAAGTGGAGCAGCCAGGTCTCAAACTGGCACCCATACGGGATGCCGGCATGCAGGCAGTGGCTTTACCTACTATACCACAGCACCTGCCCCTGCCCCTCTGTTTATCTTTAAAAAAAATTATTTACGGGGCCAGAAAAAAAAAGAGTAAAGAAACAAAAGGGAGTCTCTTAATGTGCAGTGGGGGAGGAGTCTCGGGGCTCAGCCGGCCCTCTTCAGCGGGACTGGCACGCACAGGCCGTGGGAGAGCTGGCTTTTAATGATTTCATGGGTATGACTACCAAAGTGGCAAAGGAAAGCCAGAGCAGTGGGGGGAGAAGACCCCTGCTCACAGACAGACCACCTAAGCAGCGAGCTGTCCCGGGAGAGTTCCCTGCAGTTGGAGTCCTGCTTTCCTGAATCCCCCCCCCTCACATGACATCGATTCTCAATTATTTTCCTGTGACCTTAACAATCTTTTTTTCCTTTTCTTTTTTTTTTTTCTTTTTTGACAGGCAGGGTGGACAGTGAGAGAGAGAGAGACAGAGAGAAAGGTCTTCCTTTTGCCATTGGTTCACCCTCCAGTGGCTGCCACGGCTGGTGCACTGTGGCCGGCGCATTGCGCTGATCTGAAACCAGGAGCCAGGTGCTTCTTCTGGTCTCCCATGGGGTGCAGGGCCCAAGCACTTGGGCCATCCTCCACTGCACTCCCTGGCCACAGCAGAGAGCTGGCCTGGAAGAGGGGCAACCGGGACAGAATCCGGTGCCCCAACCGAGACTAGAACCCGGTGTGCCGGTGCTGCAGGCGGATTAGCCTATTGAGCCACGGCGCCGCCTGGCCTTAACAATCTGGACCGAAGACGTGAGTTGATTTTGTGTGGCCGTGGCTCTGTTTTCTCCAGCTCTTCCCACATCCACCCAGATTGTCTCAGCTCAAGCCCATTTGATTCTCTGGAATCTTCTGTACAAGGGCAGAGCTGCTCAGAAGTCTCTGAGCAGGGGGATGAACTGCAGGGGTCCTCGCCCCAGGGGACGTCCACTCCACTCCTATTGGCTGCATTTCTGGGGCAGAGACTAGACCTTGGCTCAGGTGTGCAGGCCACAGATCAAGGCTCCCCCTGGTGGCCAAGACTCACACGGCTGTGCTGTGATCCAAAAAGTTTTGATTGAGTCAGGTTCTCTTCTACACCTGCGTTTTGAAACTGTGGCAAAGGGCACTGGAGCTGGCTGCCTGCAGGAGCCCAACCCAGAGCGCCAAGGCTGTGCGCGGTGGGCACTGGTCCGGAAGAGCATCCAGGAGGCCCCCTTACAGACACCCACACAGGATGTGAGACAGAGACCCCAACCTCGCCCCCTTATGTGGAATTCAGGGTCTGGCTTGCAGCTCCTAAATACTGGGTGGAAGAGGGTGGTGGGCAGTGCTGAGAGCGGGGACCGCACTTCTCAGTCTTCAGGCCGTTCCGTGCCCAGGTAGCCTTGGGCTCCAGGGCCTGTGGGACGCAGAGGATGTTGGCAGCCAACTCTGTAAACCTCACCAAACCTGTGTCTGCAGCGTGCCTGGTAGATCCGGAAAGGCCAGCTCCTAAGATACCAGTTGCAGAGATGGAGCTGGAAACAGAGGGAAGACAGCAGGTGGAGCAGGTGTCGGGAGGGGAGAGGGAGAAGGGGGCCTGTCGGGGACAATCAGGGCTCTGATCCCCCAGGTTTGCAGGTGCCAGCTCTGCCCTCCACGTGTCTGCTGTCACCCTGGTCAGGGGCTGGGACACAGGTCTCATGTCCCTGGCCTTTGGCGTGGGTGGGGCTGCCAGGGCAGTGTAACTCCTCAGCACAGAGAGCCCAGCTCCTTCCTGACGCAAACTGAGCAAGGTGCCAGCTCCTGTCTCGGTTGGCCTTCCCGGTGGTCTCCGCAAAGGCAGGAGGCAGGATCCCAGGGGGCTGCCCCTGTTGCCATGGTCCCCTGACGCTTGACCCTGGGAGGGGTCACTTTTCCCCCTTCTCCAGCCCAAGATGTCTTTTCATCAGGTCTGGGGGTGCGCCAGGTTCACCCCGATCACAGCAGCCCACATGCAGCTCTGCAAGCTCACAGAGCAGAGTTTGCTCCTTTACGGGGGATGGGGTGTTGCGCCTAGGGACGCATCCTGAGAAGGGCGTCGCTGGGCGATGCACCCCCGTGGGAGCACCCCACGGTGCAGGTGCACAAACCCAAGCACGGCTGGACGACTTGAGGCGCCTGTGTAACAGCCTGTTGTGCCAGGGGGCCTGAAGCAGGCAGCACAAGATTACATCAAACATGACCTAGTCCAGACTTGTGGCTGCTGGTGCAACCTGCTACGTTGTTTCATAGTCCGTTTGTAATAACTAGAAGGAGTTCACTCTTGTTCACTGGTGACACAGTCAGTCGTGGTCATTACTGAGCCCCACAATTGCACGGGATCTACTTTTTATGTGGCTGCCACCCACGGCAC
Source organism: Lepus europaeus (assembly GCF_033115175.1). NCBI lineage: Eukaryota > Metazoa > Chordata > Mammalia > Lagomorpha > Leporidae > Lepus > Lepus europaeus. Next base: position 177,460,429 of record NC_084827.1, read on the forward strand.
GTAAACTCAGGCAATGCATCGTGTGACAATGACACAACAGCTCCTTATAATCTCTCAGGGACCACGCTCGTGTCTGTGGTCTGTCGCTGGCACGACCATGACCCGACTGGGGATTCCAGGAGCAATGAGAAGTCATGAGTGACCCAGCCCCTCCTCCAGGAAGCCCTCCGCATCGCTGTGCCGGCAACACTGAGTGGCGCTGCTGAGAGAGGCACCCGACTACGAGGATTTTCCCAGGGGTGCGGAACCTGCCCACATCCGCCCCTCGCCGGAGCTCTCCATCCCTCGGTGAAAATGGAGCTGCTCCTGCCAAACACCGCTGCGTTGACCCAACCGCTGGGCTGGGTGTCACAGCAGCTTTGAGGGTTTGCTGCCTGCAGTGCCCAGGCTAGTGCCGCAGCCGAAGCGGATATCGGGGCAATTCGGAACGGAGTGCAGCATCTGTGAGTGCCCCCCAAGAACCTGGCTTGGGCCTGGGGTGCTGCCACCAAGGAGCGCCTGGGGGCACGGGGAAGTAGAGGCTCAGGAGCACCTGCAGAGGGTGAGGAACAAGGCTGAGGGGAGGCCGCCAACAGCCCTGGGTACCCAGGGAGGAGGAGGGAGGAGCTCCCTGGAGGTGGCCCCGAGGGTCCACTCGCGAGGAGCTGTTGGAACTGGGGTCGGAACGCGAGCTCCCGGCAGAAGAGGAGGCGAAGGAGAACAGGGGAGGAAGAGAATCCATAGGAATGGGCCCGGCAGACCCCAACCAGCATCTTACAAAGTTTGGAAACATGGACCCCAACCCCGAAGGGCTTTCAACATTGAAACAGAAGAGAGAAGCAAGCCAGCCTGGGGGTATTTCTGATGAGAGACGTCTCCCCGGGCAGGCCCTAGGAGGCATTGTCACACAGGAGATGGCCGCCTCTGAACACCTTCCAGGGCCCAAGGTGCGGAGCTGGCAGTCTGTGATGGCCCTGGCTCCAGCAGCCTGGATGCTGTCTGCCTAAGACGTTCAAGGGTGGGCATTGTGGTGCAGCTGGCGCGGTTGCCGCTTGGGACAACCCAGCTCCCCCGCTTCCCATCCTGCTCCCTGCTAATGCACCCTGGGAGGCAGCTCAGGGACCTGGGCCCCTGCCACCCATGTGGGAGACCCAGATAGAGTTCCGGGCTCCTGGCTTCAACCTGGCCCAGCCCGGGCCGATCTTGGGCATTTGGAAAGTGAATCAGTGGATGCAAGTTCTCGCGCTCTCTTTCTGCTGCTGCTCAGCCTTGCAAATAAATAACCATTTTAAAAATATTTCAAAAAAATTAAAAAAACAATTATTTAAAGATAGATAAAAGCTTATAGAATAAGCATATAAAGAAAAGATTTTTATACAGTGGTACAATGTGTTTATGCTAAGTGATATTACAAGAGTCCAAAAGATCAAAACATTTGAAGTTGGTAAAAAATCACAGTAAGCAAAAGTTAATTTATTATCGACAAAAGAAAATCTTTTTACTAATTTCCGTGTAGCCCAAGGGTCCTGTGCTGATGACGCCTGCCGCAGTGGGCAGGAATGTCCTTGGTCACCCACCCACCGACTCACACAGGGCAGACTCCAGTCCTGTGAGCTCCCTCCAGGTCAGTAGCTGGTCCAGGTGCACCACATTCTAGCTCTTGTGCCGTGGTGTTCCACACGTGCTTGCCGTGGCGTTAAGTGGCCTGCTGTGCTTAGTACGGTAACTCTGTGCAGGTTTGTATCCTGGGAGCAATGGGCTGGCCCGTGGAGCCCAGGTGTGTGGCGGCTGTGCCATCTGGGTTTGTGCAATGTACTCTGTGACATTTGCACAATGACAGAATCACCTAAAGACGCGTTTCTCAGGATACGTCCCTGCCTAGTGACCAATGACCCCGTCCCCATGTCATAGAGATGTATGTCGACATTATGTATAGGCAGATGCATAAGATACACCTGCACAGGAAGACAACGAACGGATGATAGATAAGGGTGCATGACGACATTACGTATAGGTAGACGCACAAGATATGGCTATATGGGAATGCAGTAGATAAACAGGCGATGGCCAGATCGGGGTGGACTTTCAGGAGTGGCTCATGCAACTGTAGGCTGACGAATCCATGATGTTCGGGGAGGGAGGCTGTCGACATCGGCTGATTCCCTCTTTGGCAGGGCCAGGCTTTCTCCATCCGGGCCTTCAGCGAGTTGGGCGTGGCCACCCACACAGAGTCCTCCGATTGCAGTGTTCATCTTGTTTTCAGAATAGCTTCACAGAGATAGCGTGGGTAGGGTGGGACCCCTCGGCTGTGGCTGACACAGCTCCCTCTGCTTGGGTGACGACCGTGCTCACCACCCCTGCTGATGGTTATCTCCTTGCCCAGGCTGCAGACCCTGGAGTGGGCTGGGGGGTACAGCACAGGCCCCCAGGGAACCCGAGACGGGTGGAAAAGAAGATTAATCCTGAGACGTCTTGTTCGGGTGTGGTGGCCTGGCCTCTGCCCCCTCCTGTTCAGTCGCTACAGCCTGGACTTCACGGATCCTTCCTGGTTCAGCCCCTTTCTCAGACCCTGGAGCCGGTTCTGTTTCTTGCCCGTGGAGGAAGGAGCCCCGGGGGAGTGGCTTCGCGGGGTCCCCACTGCCCCTCCCGCTCAGCCTGCCCAGCTCCTGCTCTGGGGGCCAAATGAGGAGTGCCAGCCGGTGCCCTGCTGACCTCTGACCTGCCTGCGTGAGGGTCAGAAGCAGAAGCCCCGTTATGCCTTGGTGCCTGCCATGGAGCGTGTTCCTTCAACGCTGATGTCTGTGCCTTCTTCCCTGAGCTTCCGGGGTGGCCCAGCTCCCATGACCGGATGCTTGCCAGACCACCCTGGCGCTGCCCACTGTCCTGCCCTCCCAGAATTTTTCCAAGTCCTCCACCAGTGCCTGCGACTGGCCAGGGCTGGCAGTACCATTGGGTGAGGGCCCCAACCTCGACCTGGACCCTTGTGAGTCCTGACCCCACTGCTGTCCCTCAGCTGCTTTCCAAACTGCCCAACATGCGAGGTTGACCAGATGCTCCAAGGAGCACATCTAATGCCCATGGGATTATCCAGGGGTGTCACTGCTGAGTGTGGCTCCTGGGAACATGGCCCACACACTCATCATCCTCTCCTACCTCCCACCTCTGTGGTGATGTCGGGTCTTCCAGGGTGGTCCTGAATCATGCCGGGTGCTGGATGGTCATCCCGGAAGAGCAGGGGAGCCCTTGTGTGTAGCAGCAGAACTGTGGCCATCACTAGGGGCTCAGAGAGAGAGAGAGAGAATGTGAGAATGCTCCCATCTGCTGGTTCACTCCCCAAATGCCCACAACAGCAGAGCCTGGGCCAGGTCAAAGCCGGGAGCTGAGGAGTCAATCCAGGGATCCCACGTGGGTGTTATGGACCCAGCTAACTGCACCCTCACTGCTGCCTTAGGGTGCAGGAAGCCAGAATCAAACCCAGGCTCTCCGACACAGCATGTGGGCGTCCCTATCTGTGTCCTCACTGCTGGGCTGAATGCCCTCTCTGGGAACAATACCTTTATCGTGCCAAAAAAAGGACTTATCGCCCACATTTTGTTCCTACTCTGGGTAACACACACTTCATGGCCCTCAGAGAAGCAAAGGAATGACCTGGAACGAGTCACTAGAGGGCAAGCTCCCAGCAGCACTGTTGTGAGGAGCGGGGCAACAGCACCGGGAGATGCAGCGGTGCCACCGTGCTGTCTCCATCTGGACAGAGTCCGAAGAGCCAAGAGCCATCATGAGTTGTACCTGCATCTCTGGGGGCAGACACAAAGCCAGCCAGGAGTGGGGCGTCGCACGGAAAAACATCAGAGCCTGTGGTTCCTGGACCCAGAGGGACCGAGAGACAGGGCGCTCCTGACAACAGGACGGTCAGCGTGTGTACCTCGCCTCCCCCCTGGCCACGACTGCAAATCTGTGCCACAAATCCCTGCACCGCACGTGGGTCTGTGGATTTGGTGGTGTACGTGTTGCGTGCACTGTGTAGACAGACAGGGGCCCGGCTGAAACGCTTCACCCAGGCCGCACCCCCCAGAGGGGAGGCCCTGATCTGGATGCCAGGGTATCCCGAACGTGAGCGGCGAGGGGGGGGGGGCGAGGACGTCACTGCGAGAGGAGCTCGGGCAGCTGGCTGGGGAAGGAAGTGAAGATGGGATGGGCCTGGAAAAGCAGCGATGTGCGCACGTGTGTCACGCGTGTGTCATGTGTGTCAGTGTGTGCTGTGTGTGTGTCATGTATGAATGTTACCAGACAAGATAATCGGGCCCTGGCTGCTTGCTGCTGGAGAGCTAATGCGCCAGAGACGAGAGTTGGTGAGAGGAAAGGAGAGATCTGTGGATCCAAGACATGCCCTCCCCTGCCCCCAACAAGCCAGCAAAAAAGGTTTTCAAAGGGAAGGGGTCGCTGCAGGCGGAGGTTAGAAAAGAGAAGCCAGTGAGTCCAGGATGCGCAGGCAGGTTTTCAGGTTCGTTCCGGTGCTGGCCCCAGCAGGTGGAAGCTTCTGGATCACAGAGCTCAGCTGTCGGCAGTTGATGGTGTGAGGTCGGCCCTTCCGGTCCCCTCCTCTCAGCAGGCTCTGGGGATGCCTGCGGAGACCCTGGCTCTCATGGGTACTTCAGACGCCAGCAGCAACATGGAAAGGGAGGCAGAGCGTCTCCATTACGGCTTGCGGGGACCTGGGAAAGACCGGAAGCTTTGAGGTTGAGGGCGAGAAGTTCAGCAGGGAAATGAGGTGCGGGAAGGGGCGCAACAGAGCCTGGAGTGAGCAGAGATCTCTCGGGGCTGGGGCAGGGTGGTCTCCACGCCGGGGCCGTGGCAGAGCTGGCGCCCTTGGGGCCACGCTGGGCTTTGGGAAGGCCAACTCTCAGCACCACCGTGTCCCCACACCTGGCTCAGGCTCACCTGTCATGTGTGCTGCTGGGGTGGGGGGCTACTGGGGGCTCCTGTTCTGGAACACTCACCTGTCCAGCCCCTGCACACACGTGAGTGTCTTCGGGAGCTACGTCCCTCAAATGAGGGAAGGGGGGCCCAGGCTGGGAGATAGAAGAAGCTTGACCAAGCTCCCACAGCTCCAAAGCGGAGGTGCTGCCTGGCGTGGGGGTGGGGCGGGGTCTGGATGTGCAGTTAGAGGCCACACCTGCTCAGGAGGTTGGCTCTTGCCTCTCTCCTCCCAGCTGCTTGACCACAGGACTAAGGGCACCCAACCCTGGGGCCCCAGGGACAGGTGTCCACCCCAGACCCACCCCCCATTCCCCGGAAATCTTCTGCCCTCGGACAGCAGCTCCCGTCTAAGCAGTGGGCTGCATGGCCGGGCCCACTACTCTCACTCTGCCATGGGGCAGGGCTCGGGAACAAAGGTCATCTTGGCCCAGCTGGCTCTGGCCGGGGCAGTGGGTCTCCACGCCCAGCCTGGTCTCCAGCATCGGAGGGAAGCCCAGCAGTCCATGGTTCCTGTCCCCAGCTTGCCTGGCTCCCTGTGTGCCCTCCAGCCTGGCAGAGCTGCCCGTGGGGGAGTGGGTTGCCTGGGTCCCTTGCACCCACAGCAATGCCACCTGGGCCCTCCGAGTCTGCAGGTGGTGGGGCCGAGGCTGCCCAGCATCCAGGCTGCACTGAGGTGGGGGCAGGGTTCCACCAGCCCTCTGCCCTGAGGAGCTCTGCCCTTGGTTATGCTGGGGGACGTGGGCCGCTTAAAAAACCCCCGAGGAAAGCAGAGGTCAGCCACGGCCATGCTGTGGCCTTCCCACACCTGCTGGGCCCCTTCTCCAGAAGTGAGCCCCTGTCTCCTGCCCCCTACGGAGCTGGAGGGGCCGGAGAGTGAGGGGAGGGGCTGCACGCCGTGGCCGGGGCGGGCAGGTGCAGCGGGGGCTTGCTCGCTCTGGGTGTTCTGTCATGAGGAAGTTCTCTGAAGCTCAGTTTCCTTTCCCTCGCTGAGCGCCTGAAACAGGAAGTCAGTCAGTTAAGCTGTGGCAGCAGCAGCGGCAGCAGCCGCCGCCAAGGCGACCGAGAGGGGACGGGCGGCAGGTCCCTGGGGTGGCGGCCGGCTGGCCGGGGAGGCCCTCGGCCACCATGGTGCCCTGCTGGAACCACGGCAACATCACGCGCTCCAAGGCGGAGGAGCTGCTCTCCAGGACCGGCAAGGACGGGAGCTTCCTCGTGCGCGCCAGCGAGTCCATCTCCAGGGCGTATGCGCTCTGTGTGCTGTGAGTACCGCCTTCCCTGAGCCATGGAGGGGTGGAGGGAGGCCCTGGGGGCCGAGGGACCTGGCTGTGTCTCCCGGAGGCCCACCTTGGCCTTGGAGTCCGCCAGCCCGGCCCGCGGCACGTTTTGCAGCGCCCGAGCCCTCAGAGCCGCTCGGGCCTGGTGGCACCTCCAGCTGCGCATGAGCTGTGGGCCAGGAGGAAGCTCAGGGCTCCGTGCAGGCAGCAGCGTTGAGAAGCAACTCAGGTGCCAGCCGCAGACGCCAGGCCCAGACACCCCACGGAGGGCGAACGTGGCAGGAGAGAGAGCCCTTCCTGCCCTCTGGCCTGGGGCCCCTGGAAGGAGCCGCCAGCACGGGGTGGGGTTGACGAAGGTGGGACTTTCAGTTCACCCAGAAGTCACGTTCTGGGCCCTGAGAGCAGAGGAAGTCACTGTCCCCACCGCAAGCAGCCTCCTGTGGCCTTGCTCCCCGCTACGCCCTGGGCCGTGTCCCCACCCGTTTGGGTCTCTCTGCCACCAGCCACTCCCCGCCACCCAGATGGGGACATTGCTGAGCGTGCCGGTTGCTGTTCTAAACTCCCCATCGTGTCCAATGTCAGAGGGAGGCCCTGCTCCCAGACTGGCCTCGGCAGCGCCAGGGCGCACTCGGGAGCGGTGTGTCCACCTGAGTGTCTCCGGTGGTGTCCCTGGGCTGGCAGCAGGGTCCCTCGGAGCAGCCAGGGCTCAGGCAGCAGAGGGGCGGGTGACAGGTCACAGACCCGCTGTGCTCTGCATTTATTGGCCCACTTGGTCCCCACAATCTGAAATGCACGAACACCCCATTTTGCAAATAAGGAAACTGAGGCTCGGGCAGGTTCAAGTGAGAGGCGCCAGCCAAAGCCAAGGCCATCTGCCCCCAGAGACTGCAGCTGAGGACAGGGGACTGTGCAGCCCCTCCTTCCGCCCCTGCTCAGGCAGGGTGTGCACGTGCCCTGGGGTGGAAGCGAGAGAAGGCGGGGTGTTTACAGGGTCACTCCAGGCGCTGGAAACCAACCCAGGCTCACAGCCGGCTACCATCCTGTGCTGGCTGGGTCAGCAGCCCCGCCTCCCAAGGCCGGCTTCCTGTGGCCCCCATCCTCACGCCCCAGGGGAGGGGACACAGGCCGTGGACTGCCCCCGGGGTGCTGCCCCTGGGGACCCGCTGCCTCCAGGGGCCTTAGGAGGGGAGGCCAGATTCTTGCCAGCATCTCCCAGGCTGGCCCACGTGCCGCTCTCCCCTGGGCTGGAAGAAGCTCTTGGGGCTGGCTGTGTGCTGAGACTCCCAGGGCTTGGGGTCCCCAGGACCAGGGCCCTGTGGTGGGGGGGGGGGGCTCTCTGATTCTCCACAGTGAGCTTTTTAAGGTCCAGGATCCTGGCAGGCAGAGCCGGAGCTGGAGAGGGCCGAGAACCTCCGGGCCAGCAGCCCTGGTTTGCAGGGCGCAGGCAGAGCTCGGACAGCCGGAGGCCGCCATGTTGGCTGGCGGCGAAGCGGGGCTCCAGGCTGCGCACCCTTATTGCTTCCATCACTCCTTCTCCTGCTCCTGAGGGAGGTGCCCCTGGCACCCACAAATGCCCACCACCCTCTTGACCCAGCCCACTGCTGAGCTCCAAACACCAGCACCCCCCCACCAGGCAGACCTCCCACCACCCAAGCTCAGGGCTCCCCTCTCTCCTCAGCTCCACTGGATGCCCGCTGTAGGCTGTGGGACCCTAGACAGCAAACTTCCCAAAAAGCTCGGGACTGCACACACCTGCTACCCCTGATGTTGCCAATTAGATGGAGCTTTAAGAACTGGAAAGCAACTGAATGAATGACAGCTGTCATCTCCCAGCAGCCCAGTTCCTGAAAGCATCCTTGAACACCAAGCGGGCAGGAACATATATTTAAAAAAAAAAAAAAAGCCAGTCCTTTTCAGCTAAGGGAACTAATTTCTCAAAGCCAGAAGGCCCCGCGCTTGATCTTCTCTGGTCCCTGCGGATGGCTGAAAGCCAGCTGCACCTGCCTGACCATGGCCTGGTACCTGGGAACCACAGGAGAAGGCCCTGGGCAGGCAGGCCCGGGCAGACTGGGTTCCAAAAGCAGCAGGCTTTGCTCTCCGGTGGTCCCCGGGGAGGTGCTGTGGGGCTGCCATGCCAGGCCTCTGAAAGGGATCCGGGCTGCAAGAGGCAGACACAGGCACCCTGCTGCTCCGGAAACATCCCCAAGTGGGGACAGGCCATGTGCCCCAGCCCCCACAGGAGCCCAGGGCTGTGTTCCCTCCCAGGTCCCCTCTGGTGAGCGAGGGGACAGTGGCTGGGCATCACCAGTTGAGCACAGGGACTCCTGCCTGCCTGGGTGGTTTGCGAAGTTGTAGCTGGGACCTGCAGAGTGGAAAGAAGTGAGGTCCCCTCTAGTGGTTCAGTTGTGTTGGGCAGCTGCTGGGACAGGGGGAGCTGAGGCCACCGGGCTGCAGCGGTGGCTGGGGACTGCCTGAGGCCTGGCTGTGTTCGCGAAGGCAGTGTCTGGGGTGAGACGCAGCCAGGACTGCTGCACAGACTAAGGAGGGGGCTGTGGGGCTCTTGAGTAGTGCCTAGAGGTGTATGTCGTGGTCCCTGTTCTCAGGTCAAACTCCTAGTAATGAATCCTCAAGAAAATCACAAATTAGGGGGGGGGGGGAGGAAGAGGATGGAATTTAACTATTTAAATAGAGCTGGGGGTGGGGCCAGGGACATGGCAAAAGGCAAGGATGCGCTTGGGTGCTGGCCTCGTGACGTTGGGGGGCACATCCGCCCCGCGCCCAGCACGACTTTCATTCCCTGGAGAGAGAGGGCAGCCCCTGGCCTACTGCTGGGCAGGAAAGCTTGGATCTTTCCCAGGATACTCAGTCTGAAGGCAGCCTGGCACTCCATCCCTGGGGACAGCACCGGCGTGGGAAGACCCTGGCAGACCACTACGCGGCTTGAGCCCAGCTCTGCCACCTTGCGGGGCGGGGGGGGGGGGGGGACTTGGGAATGTGAGGGGCAGTGAGCTCCTCTGGATGGGGCCTGGGTCACCCTCACTGGCCCCCCAGCATGTTGGCTCCTGGGGTCCACTTTGCATAAGACAGAGGGCCAGTGGGCTCTGTGCAGGGGTGCCCCTCCTGAGTGTTGCCCCTGCGTGCGAGCCCAGGAGAGAGCGATGCCTCGGGGGAGATCTATATTTAACTCATCAGGGCGTCTCTGGGGTGAGGTGACTCAGAGCAGCCATGCTGCTTCTCCAAGCGTTCTGTGCACCTGCCCAGCACTCCGGGGCAGTCCTCTGGACACGGGTAGATGCTGGCTCTGACAGGTCAAGTTCACCTGTACACGGACATCAACCCCTCTCCACTGAATGGCCTGTCTCCCTGGGCTGCGGGCCCTGTGTGATGTGATCCTGCCCACTGGGCCTTTCTCCTGGCTCCCGGGATGGAGGCCCGTGGGGCTGTGCTTTCTCAATTGAAACAGAATTCATATGCCACCCAACCATCCTTTTTTCTTTTTTTTTTCTTTTATTCATTTATTTTTTTGACAGGCAGTTAGTTAGTGAGAGAGAGAGACAGAGAGAAAGATCTTCCTTCCATTGGTTCACCCCCAAAATGGTCACCACAGCCAGCACGCTGCACCGATCCGAAGCCAGGAGCCAGGTGCTTCCTCCTGGTCTCCCATGTGGGTGCAGGGGCCCAAGCACTTGGGCCATCCTCCACTGCCTTCCTGGGCCACAGCAGAGAGCTGGACTGGAAGAGGAGCAACCGGGACAGAATCCGGCACCCCAACCGGGACTAGAACCTGGTGTGCCAGCGCCGCAGGCGGAGGATTAGCCTAGTGAGCCATGGCGCTGGCCAATCCTTTTTTCTAGCTGCAGTTCCGTGGTTTATAGTGCATTCGCAGTGTTGAGCAATGTAATTCCAGTAAAAGACCTCTGAAAGAAATCGTGTGCCCGTTCACAATCCCCCCACCCACCTCCTGCCAGCCCTGGCAACAGCCCATTGCTTCGTGTCTGAGGACGGGCCTGTCCTGGGAATTCCATGTATCTGTTATTCTCTGTCATCCGTGGCCTTTGGTCCGGACGTTGTCACGTGGCATCACGCTTGGAAGGCTCATTCATGGCGAGACGTGAGCCATTGCATTCAGAGTTTGATGCGCCCTTGTGTGGGGAGGCCGTACTTGTCCGGTCATCAGGCCACGGACGCTGGAGCTGTTCCCACTCCGTGGCTTTGGTGAATCCTATCTGGAATCGCAGCGCTGTGGACATCCATGGTCAGTAGCCCGGGGTCTATAGCCGGGAGTGGACTTCTGGAGTGTGTGCTTATCTTCTGTTTCGCGTGTTGAGCAATGGCTGCGCTGGCTCCCCTGGCAACGGCACCATCCGCACTCACATCAGCAGCACCGAGCGTTCCGGTGTTTCCACCTTCTCCCCGACGCTGGTTGCCATCTCTCTGCTGATGGAGGGTGTGAGACAGCATCTTGTGGCTTCCATTCGCGTTTTCCTATTGACTAACAAAATTGACCGTCTGCAGGTGCACATTAGCCGTCTGTGTGTCTTACTGGGAGAAATGTCTATCTGGGCCCTTTGTACATTTAAAAAATTGGGTTATTTGTCTTTCTGCTGGCGTCACTGGGAGGTGACGTGGGAGGGCGTGGGCAGCACACACCGTCCACGGCCGAGACTCAGCGAGCACCTGCTGAGCGCCCTGCGTGCTCCAAGTGCTGCCGGCCAATGACGTCTTAGGAGCTAAAAGCGAGCGGTGACATCTGGGAAGTGGGAACCACCGACAGCGGCAGTGTCGCGCCCAGGACTTCCTGCAGGCCTCGGGAGACACTGGGCTGTCGCGTGGGCCTCCTCAGAGGAAGTGCTCGGAGAGACCTAGACAGGAAGAGGACATGAATGACGCACAAGTGGCCACCGGCTGTGGGGCCGGGGCTGGGGCCAGGCAGCTTGAGTGAGGGAGGGGTCTGGGAGGACGGGCAGGTGGCGCCAGGTAGAGGGGAGATGAAATCAGAGGACCAGAAGGCTGGGTGGGAGGGAGGGGCCGAGGGACAGAGGCTTGGGCTCTGAGCAAGCCAAGGAGAAGCAGGGCGGGGAGGAGCCAAGCCCATTGTCTCCTGCTCAGCTCGCACCCTCTGTCCCCGAGGACTAGAAAAAGCATCCTATTAACAAGTCCCAGGACCCAACCTGTTGGTGCTCGGTTGCTTATTATAAATAACGGCAGAGGGTGCTGCCCAGGAGGACCTGCTAGCCACCGGCCAGGGATGCACTTTGCAGAGGGAGGGGCTGGCCCGGCCGAAGGGCCAAGGTCATGGTCAGGGCTAGGTGCAAAGGCACAACCCCAAAACTGCTATTAAGTCTTGTGGCCCAAGAGTACCAACGTAAGGCAGAGAATTGCGCGTCACGGGACGCACATCAAACACGGGTCATTTGTCCGGGTACCTCTCATCCTCTCCCCCTCGCCACAGCTTGTACGATCTCCCTTTGGTGGCTCCCTTTTCTCTGTGAGTAACAAGGTTCCGACTGAGTTGGAATTTCTTCCTAAATATCACACTTAATGGATGTGTGGGATTCCACTACACAACGCCACCCTTTATGAAATAATCCCATTGTTAGACATTTCCCAATGTATAAATGTGGCAGTGAGGCCCGGCTTTGTGCAAACATGTTATCTCTTCTTGTTGCAAACTCCTGAGGGGGGGATCAAAGGACAGGAATGGTTTAAGGTTCTTGAAACAGAAAGACAAATTGCTTTCCCATCTCCTCTCCTAAATATCTTCATTGTTATGTTGCTAGGTGAAAGTTGGCTGCTACTCATTTGATTTGCATTTGATTGCAGTTTTGTTGAAGAACTTATCTGATAGCGTTATTGAACTCAAAAATCCCTCCTTTGTGAAAATTCTCTTTGCTGTTTTTCTATGGTATCTGTCATTTTCTGTTATCTGCTTGCTGGAGTTGTTTATGTAATATTTCCTGCAAATATTTTCACCCCAGTTTACCTTTAAACTTTGTGCCTTTAAAAAAAAAACACTGAGAGATTATAAAGGTTTTTTATAGTAAAGTTCATCAGTTTTTTTCTCTTATGGTTTCTCCTTTGGCTTATCCATGTAGGGAATCTCTGCAGACAGAAATCTACTTATCTCCTCCTATGGGAGACGGAACGGTTATGACGGGGCCCTTGGGGCTAACGTGAGGGTACTTCAAAGTGTTGTTAGAAAATGAAATTAACAGGTAACTTTACTTGGGATACAGAACAAATTTGAGAACCATCATATGTACAGTCTTCAAAAAGTTTATGGAGAAAATTTTGAAAAAACTAGGAATAGAGTTTCATTTCCTTTGAAGCCCGATAAACTTACCTTTAAACTCTGTTTTTCCCCAAACTTTTGGCTAATGGGATGCACCGTCTGGGGGTCCCCAGGGTCGGGGTTATCCAGGGGCTTCTGGCCCCTAGGGCAGTGAGGACTCTGACAGTCACGCTGTCGCACTGTGGCCTGGGGAGGCGTGCTGTGAGTCCCCTCTCTGATGCAAAGCTAGGGTGCCCACTCAAGGGACTCCGCTCCTTGGGCTCCAAGCCCTTGATGGCCGTGGATACCCCCTGCAGCTTGGGCCATCAGTGCGGGGCATCTGTCCATGTAGGGGGTGCCTGCTGGGGCTCTCCTGTGCACCCTCTCCCTGTCTCAGGGCGTTCCCTAGCCGGGGCGCAGGGCTCACGGCTGCCGGCTGGGTCTGCTCCTCTCCCTGTGATGCCCTCCCAGGCCTCCGATCCTACAGCGGCTCTGCAGGGTGCTGGGGTTCTTCCCTGGGCACGCACACTTGCTGCTCTGGTTGTCCTCCGGGGACGTGGAGGTGAAACTGGGAGCCTCCATTGGGCCATCTTTGCAAAAGCTCCAGGAATAGGAAGTTGTCTCTGTTGCCCATTTGCCCTGTTCTCTGTGTGTCTAATTTTCTTACCCCAGTATCACACTAAATGCCTTGCCACAGTTTGATAACACATTTTATTTTAGGGGGTTCGTATCTATCCTTTCCAAATATTCTTCTGGTGAACCAGATAATTTTTTCAAATTGGAATTAAAAAAAAAAACACTTGGAAATTTGATGGGAATTGCATGAAATCCATGATATCATTTGTGAAAACTGACCTTTTAGTAGCATTCAGTTCTTCTTAACAGCCACTATGCTTGTCTTTATTATTCGCAATGTTCTTCCTATCGATCCTGTATATTTCTCATTACACGGATGTCTGTTTTACATTTTTGCTACTACTGCTAATATCCTTTCCCCTAGCAGGCAGTTCGTGCCCTGATACATTGGCCCTAGGGTTTCCTTTCCTACTCGCTATTTCAGTTTTCCAGTCGTTTCTCTTAGGTCTTCTTCCTACACCGTCATGTTGCCTACCAGTGATGCTATTCAGTGGTCTCCTTCCAAATAGTGGTAACTCTTATTCGGAGTTCAGAATGGGCCAGAATTTTTTTTATCACAGCGGGGGATATTGATAAAAGAAAATATCTACCCCAGGGGGAAGTCCTGTGAGAATCACGCCTGGGAGGGACTCGATACGGTGTCCATGATGGGAGGAAAGTGTCTGTCCGTCACGGGGGTCCCTCACCTTCTGAGGAGTTCTGAAGGGCTGAGCCCTGATTTTTCTCAAGCACCTGTTGGTGCCCTGATGGTTTCATCATGTCCCTTGCTTCTCCTGGTGTCGTAGCTTAATGTTATATATTTCCTTAGACAAAACCATTTTTGCATGATTAAAAGAAACTATTCTTGCTAATGATAATGTCTCCCTGTGCCCTACAGTTAGGGCTTTGTGTACATACGTGCTCATAGATGAGATGGATGTGATTTGGGTCGTCCCACGGTCAGAGACTCATGTAAGTTTTGTAAAATATCCTGAGAGCCCTGTGTGAGGCATCATGGGCCGATTTCTGAAATGTTGGCAGTATTTGGGCAAATCCACTTCTGCTCATGGCCGTGTGTAGAGATAATCCCTGAGTACGTACTTCTATGTCTTCTTGGGTATTGATTTATGCCTTTTTTTTATTTCCGCTCTTGACCCTTTTGACACAGTATATGCACTTGTCAGAGAGTAATTCATCTGTTTCCAACTTCTCCGGGCTCTGTCACGCGGGCTTCTCGCTCTATCTCCCCTCTTCAGTTCTAACTCTGTTTGCGGCCAGGCTCCCAGCCGGAAACCGATGACAGGCTCCAAAGGGGCCACAGGCCTGGGGACAGAGAAGCCAGCAGCCTGGGGCCGAGAAGGCAGGGGAGGGGCTGCAGTGGGTGTGTGCAGACCCGGGGCAGGGGAGCAGGGACACACACACACCCACCACCACCACCACCACCACCCCCGCCCCACTATCCGTTCTGCCCCTGCCTCCCACTGGCCAACCCTGGGTGGGGGAGCCCAAGGAGGCCACTTCCTGGAGCTGAGCCCGCTGGGAGAGGGGAGGGGCAGGCAGGCGGAGAGGGCCCCGCCCACTTGCATGTGAGTCTGCTTCTCTCTCCTTGTCAGAGGTTTGCTCACTTACTTTCCTGCTTTCCAGGGCACCTTCATTTGGGCTTATTTACCGGTTCTGCTTTTTGTTTTTATATGTATTTATTTATTATATATTTATACAATAATATATTATATTTTATATAATATATGTAATATTATATATTTTATATTTATATAAATATATAGAGAAATAACTCAGGAAGCCCCTCCCTGTTGCATTTGCATCTGTCTCTATATTCTTCATCTTCTGGATCATCTGATTCAAAGTTAAAAGATTATTTTTTTTCTAATTTATTTGAAAGGCAGAGAGAGACGCACAAAGAGATTATCCAGCCACTGGTTCGCTCCCCAAATGCCTGAAACAGCTGGCCCTGGGTCAGGCCCAAACCAGGAATTTGCCACTCAATCCGGGTCTCCCATGTGGGTGGCGCCAGGGACCCAAGGACTTGAGCTGTCACCTGCGCTTCCCAGGGTGCACATCGGCCGGAAGCTGGAACAGGGAGGGAAACCGGGACTTGAACCCAGATGGTACTCTGGGGTACAGCGTCCTAACCGCTGCGTAAGCCCACCCCTCGCCCCCGTTTGATCATCTCCGTGGGGATTCCTCAGGTATCTCTGCCTCAGTAACTTTCTCCAGACACAGGGGGCGATTTCCCGCCCTGCTGCAGGCTTAATTCCGACTCTGAACTGCTTGGTTGCTTTTGTTTTTTTGTTTTTTTGTTTTTTTTCCATTTCTGGTCTGTTCTTTTTCTCAGCGTGTTCAATTTTCACAGCCGACTCCCCGTTTCAGAGGGGCTTGGTCTTAAACCGTACAGAGTTCACAAATCGGATTTCTCTGAAATGCTTTGCTTTCTGTTTCTGAGCGGCGATTCTGTGGGGGATGGCGGGCACCCTGCGCATCCCTGGGGAAACGGTGCCCCGGCCTGGGTGGCCATGTTTGCACACGTCTGCTGAGCTTGCCGCTCCAACCCAGAGCTGCCGGGAAGCAGGGCGTCCTCCTAGAGATCTGAGTGGGTTTCTGCCCGAATCCTCTTCCCAATGAGGAAGGCTGGCCGGGATGGGGGTGGGAGACGCCCGGTCCTGCGGCAGCTGATGGCGGGCGCTCCTCCGGGGCCCACTCCTGGGCTTTTGCTCCTTGTAGCTGTTGGGCAGAGACTGACTGAGAGGGCCGCGTGCTTCCTGGGAGGGTGCTGTGCTTCTGACGATACTCTCACCTGTGCACCCCCACCTGTCCTCACCTCCTCCCCCTGCCTCTCACCTGTGCACCCCCACCTGTCCTCACCTCCTCACCCTACCTCTCACCTGTGCACCCCTACCTGTCCTCACCTCCTCCCCCTACCTCTCACCTGTGCACCCCCACCTGTCCTCACCTCCTCCCCCTGCCTCTCACCTGCGCACCCCCACCTGTCCTCACCTCCTCCCCCTGCCTCTCACCTGCGCACCCCCACCTGTCCTCACCTCCTCCCCCTGCCTCTCATCTGCGCACCCCCACCTGTCCTCACCTCCTCCCCCTACCTCTCACCTGCGCACCCCCACCTGTCCTCACCTCCTCCCCCTGCCTCTCACCTGCGCACCCCCACCTGTCCTCACCTCCTCCCCCAGCTTCTCACCTGTGCACCCCCACCTGTCCTCACCTCCTCCCCCTGCCTCTCACCTGCACACCCCCACCTGTCCTCACCTCCTCCCCCTGCCTCTCACCTGAGCACCCTCACCTGTCCTCACCTCCTCCCCCTGCCTCTCACCTGCGCACCCCCACCTGGCCTCACCTCCTCCCCCTACCTCTCACCTGCGCACCCCCACCTGTCCTCACCTCCTCCCCCTGCCTCTCTCCTGCGCACCCCCACCTGTCCTCACCTCCTCCCCCTGCCTCTCACCTGCGCACCCCCACCTGTCCTCACCTCCTCCCCCTGCCTCTCACCTGCGCACCCCCACCTGTCCTCACCTCCTCCCCCTGCCTCTCTCCTGTGCACCCCCACCTGTCCTCACCTCCTCCCCCTGCCTCTCACCTGCGCACCCCCACCTGTCCTCACCTCCTCCCCCTGCCTCTCACCCGTGCACCCCCACCTGTCCTCACCTCCTCCCCCTGCCTCTCACCTGAGCACCCCCACCTGTCCTCACCTCCTCCCCCTGCCTCTCTCCTGCGCACCCCCACCTGTCCTCTCTTCCAAACCCCTGCCTCTCACTGCTCACCCCACCTCTCACCTGCTCACCCCTACCTCTCATTACTCACCCCTACCTCTCACCTGCTCACCCCCTACCTCTCACTATTCACCCCTACCTCTCACCTGCTCATCCCTGTCTCCCACTGTTCATCTCACCTCTCACTGCTCACCCCTACCTCTCACTGCTCACCCCACCTCTCACCTGCTCACCCCTGCCTCTCACCTGCGCACCCCCAACCTGTCCTCACCTCCTCCCCCAGCTTCTCACCTGTGCACCCCCACCTGTCCTCACCTCCTCCCCCTGCTTCTCACCTGAGCACCCCCACCTGTCCTCACCTCCTCCCCCTGCCTCTCACCTGCGCACCCCCACCTGTCCTCTCTTCCAAACCCCTGCCTCTCACTGCTCACCCCACCTCTCACCTGCTCACCCCTGCCTCTCACTGCTCACCCCACCTCTCACCTGCTCACCCCTGTCTCCCACTGTTCATCTCACCTCTCACTGCTCACCCCTACCTCGCACTACTCACCCCACCTCTCACCTGCTCACCCCTGACTCTCACTGCTCACCCCACTTCTCACCTGCCGTCCCTCTCTCCTGCTCACTCCCACCTCTCACTTCACTGCTCACCCCGTCTGTCCTCACCTGCTCACCGCACCTCTCACTGCTCACCCCCCCCCACACCTATTGGCTCTGTCCACCCCCTCCTGCCTCCCCGCTCAGAATGAGCCCACAGCAGCCGTCACTCACGGCGTTCTCTGGCTGGGATCTGGGGTGGCGGCTGCTGCACGCCTCGCTTCCCACGCGGGGCTCTCGTAGGTCCAAGTCAGCCCAAGGCGCCTTTTTGCTTAGGGGCTTCCCAGGCCCTGATCTCACCCCTGCTGCACCCAGAAGTCTTAGCCAACACACAGAGAAAACACCCACAAACAGCATCAGAGAGGAGAAGGGCTGAGCGTGTTGTGTGCACAGGAGCATGTGTGTGTATGCTTGTGTGTGCTAGGTGTGCACACAGATGCACGTATGTGTATGGGGTGCACAGAGGGCCATGATGAGGTGCAGTGTGGTGAATGGGGTGGCCCCACGGTGCCCCCAGCACCCGTGGTGTGCACTTGGAACCGCTACCGTTCTGCTGGCTGCTGGTGACACCTGTGCGTCACATTGGAGAGCTCAAGTGACCCCGCACAGCCCGGCAGGGGCTTCAGCAGCCATGTGTCTCAGGGGAGGCATCTTCGCTGCCCAGTGGACTGGCTTGTGGATTCGCACCCATCTTAGCAAGGAGCAGCTGTCTCTGTTTCAGTCTCTAGCGCATCTAGGGAGGGAGGTGCGTCTGCCACATGGATCTCCTGGCCCGTGCGGCTGCTTCTGTGTCTTCTTGTGAGTCTCTGCTCTTTCTGCCTAATGCGGGGTTGGGGCCTTGCTCAAGCTCTTCCATGAGTTAGCGGCCCTCAGCTGGCCTCGCCTGCACAGCTACGGGAGGAGGTGTCGAGAGCAGAGCTTTGAGAGAGGAGAGCAGAGCAGGTGGAGCCGGCCTCTCCCGTTTGTCTGGCGTCTGGCAGGCCTGCAGAGGGGCCACGGGGAAGGGGGTGAGGTGGGTGCTGGGGTGCTTCTTTGTGTCCCCGGGGTGTCTCTGGGCAGTGAGGACTGGACATTCGCCTGGGCCCTCTCTGATACAAGGCAGTTGTGGTCTGGATTCAGGCTCTGGATTCTGCCCCTGGGGCTGAAAGGTGGGAATCAAAGGACCTGGAGGAAGTGCACCCTTCCTGTGTGAAGGGAAGAGAAGGTGCGAGTGAAAGGACTCCAACCTCTGTCCACATGTTCTTTAAACACCCACTGCTTCAAAAACCATGAAACGAAAGATCGTAAGATTGCCCACATGAGATTATAAATCTTCTACAATAGCAAAAAGAAAAAAAAAAGTCCATAAGCACTATTAAATAACCCCAAAATATGTTGCAGCATGTATCAGAGTCCTCTAAGGAGCCAGACGATACCCAGAAAAGTGAGCCAGGGTCTGCGTTGTGGCACAGCAGGTAAAGCTGCCGCCTGCAGCACCAGCGTCCCATACGGTCCTGGTTCAAGTCCCAGCAGGTCCACTTCTGATCCAACTCCCAGCTAATGTGCCTGGAAAAGCAGCAGAAGGTGACCCAAGTGTTTGGGCCCCTGAACCCACATGGGAGACCTGAAAGAAGCCCCTGGCTTCCGTCCGGCCCAACACTAGCTATTGTGGCCATTTGGGGAGTGAACAAGCAGATGGAAGACCCCTCTCCCTCTCCCTCTCTTCCTCTCCCTCTCTCCTTCCCCTCCCCCCTCCTTCCCCTCCCCTTCTCCATCTTTTCCCTTCTCTGTAACTCTGCCTTTCAAATAAAATAAATCTTTTTTTTTTTTTAAAGTAAGCCAATGACAGGAAAAGGAATTCTCAGAAAATATTCCGATCGCTGTCATGGGAACGTGCGGAACCGTCCTCGTAAAAGACAGATTGACGCGAGCTAGGGTTTTCTTTCCCCTCTGACTTGCAAAGATGAGAGAGTCTGATAGCAGGCAGCGGGCAGGGTGTGGGGAGCAGACACTCGACATCCGGCTGGTCTGAGAGCAGAACGACACGGCCTCGCGGCAGGTAATAATGGCCCGTGTCTGTCACGGCGCGGAACGCAGCGTCAGATGCCCACGGCGCAGCCCACCTGGCTCCCTCTGCTGATTCATGAGGAAAAGCCACTGTGTGTGACCGGCCTGCACCAGGTTCCCTCTGGAGACGTGTGCACGTGTTGACTGCACACTGCCACGCGGGCATGTTGTGTCATCGCCCTCCCCGCCTTCGGATGAGGAAGCTGAATTCATTCATGTCTGAGCGGTAGGAACAGAGAGGCTCACTGTAGCACCCCCTGGCCCAGCAGAGAGCTAACAGTAACCTCGGGGCCCTGCCTTGTGCCGTCGGACCCGGCTCCCGCTAACGCACCCGGGGAAGGCAGCAGGTGATGCCCAAGCTCTCGGGCTGCTGCCGCCCATGTGGGAGACCCGGATGGAGCTCCTGGCTCCTGATATTGGCCTGGTCCGGTCCCGGCTGTAGGGGCCATTTGGGGAGTAAACCAGCTAATGGAAGATTCTCTCTGTCCGTCTCTCCTTCTCTCTCTCACTCTGCCTTTCAAATAAATTAATAAATCTCTAAAAACAACCTCCTGTGCTAATCTGAGTCGGGTCAGGTTCACAGTGGTCCAGCAGCTAGGTGGAACAAATGTGGCACAAGGAACTCACCAGCAGCCCTGCGTGAGCCTCGCATTGATCTGTGACCCTCTGGCCCAGCCCCCCAGGAATCTGGTTTCAGCTCCCAGCACCTCCTCTGGCTCTGTTCTCTGAGCCAACATGGCAGCTGAGTGGCTGACGAAGCCCCTCCCCAAAGCGTTTGTGCCCAAAGGCCCCTACCTGCCTCTTCCTGCCACTCCTGGAGGGCCGAGGGGGTGGGCTGAGCCAGCAGCGCCTCCGTCCAGACCTGCTGGGTGTCACGCTCACCCCCAGCTCCTAGAACGGGCAGCTGCAAGGTGCGGGGACTTGGTGCCCAGCTGCCTGGAGCCAGGTCAGGAAGATTTGTCTCCTTGGGTCCAAGGGTGACTACTGATGCAGTCTTTGGTCTCTTTCAGGTATCGGAATTGCGTCTATACCTACAGAATCCTGCCCAACGAAGATGACAAGTTCACTGTGCAGGTGAGTCTTTAGACACCCAGACACTTGACCCTGACTTGGGCTGACCCCAGCAGAGAGAGAGGAAGACAGTGGCCTGTGGCTAAGCAGCTGTGACACAAGAGCCCGAGTGAGCTTTTCTTTCTCCCAGAAGTCCATGGGGCGGCTCAGCAGGTAAACTGTGACCCCCAGAGTGGCCAATGTGTGACTAAAGGAGCAGGCATCAAGGAGACATAATGGAGCTCCTGTGTCTGGCGGTGACGGTCAGGGATGCCTGGAGCAGAGGGGAAGCCGGTGGCCGTGTCTGCGACCATCCTCTCCTGGGGGCTCTCGGGTGAGTGGGAGCAGGGCAGTGGACAGAGTGGACTGTGTCACTTAGAGACAAGCAGTCAGCTGGACCCTCCATCTGCAGAGCCCAGTACCATCAAGGTCTGATTCCTCCACGTGAAGTCTGAATGTGCAAAATTGGCAGGTGGATTTTAAAAGCAAAACTCAACCGTAGCCATCTAAGCCTGAGAGGGACCACTCTTCCCCCTCCCCCCACCCCCAGCACAGCACATGTGACAAATACCCAGAGCTTTGTGAACTCCGAGGTGTGACGGCTGAGTGATGTGGCTGTTTTGATCTGGCTGCCTCAACAGAAAAATGGGGGAGGGAAGAAGGGAGGAGGTGAAGGTGTCGCGTCCTTGGTGGGGAAGGGAGGGTGTGTGATGCTTGGTCCTCAGGGACCCCGGTACGGGGCATGGCGTCCGTCCCTGTCTGGAGCAGGCAGGGTGGCCAGGATGGACAGGAGTTTGGTCTCTGAGCCCTGGAAGGGCAGCAGGAGGTTAAACAGAAACCAGAAGGGATAGCCGGAGTCAAGGGCACCACGGCAGGTGTCTCAGGCTCCCAGGGAGTGATCCACTTTGTGCAGAACTAGGATCCAGGAGCAGACACGGAGCTGGACTCGAGGGCTGGACCACTGGCCGGTCCCTGGGACAAACATCACCAGCGATTAGTCCCGAGGGAGAAGCTGTGTTGGGCTAAATGCCTCTCGGGGAGGCTACGAGGATCAAAGGGGTCCCTTCCACCAGCCACTTGGTTCAGAGAATAAGACCCAGAGCGGGGCTTGGAGCTGCCTGCCCCGGAGCCTGCAGTACTTCCATGGCAGACGCCGGCGTGGGCTGGAGCAGTATTGTTCTGCCGACAGAGGTCGGGCTGGACCTAGCCTCTGGCGTTTCCGGCCCTCCCTGGCGTGCACCTGCACCAGTACACAACGTGCTTCCCCTGCAGGGCGTCCAGCTGGTCTAGGCTGCCCACGGGCCTGGCCTGGTCTTTGATAGATGTTACCAGGGGCAGATGGCTGCACGCCTTGGGTGAGACACACCCCCCCCCCTTTAGAGAACTTGGCAGTTACTCAGCATGTGCTACATTGGTCCCCATGTGGGCTCCTCGTCTGGGAGGGACATGGCCTGCCTATGACAGGCAGGTGGTTGGACCAATGACCTCCGTGGTCTTCCCAAGTCCAGGAACTCCCTGGGTACGTGGCACCCTTGGTTTATTGAACGGAGTCTGAAGTTCAAAGTTGATCAGTGCCTTTGATCTTCCAGTCCTTCAAAGCCAACACAACTTTAAGTATGACTGGAGAAGCCGTGACTTCAGGGTGCCTCGTGGCGTCTGTGCCCATGGCTGGTAACCTATAGGTCCAGGGCCTTGAGACTGGGCCCCTGGGCCAACATGCTCTGTCACTGTGTCTCTGTGAATGGCCACCTGCCCTGCGGCAGCGTCATCAGGACTGAGGGCTTGCAGGGAGCAGAGGCTGGCCTGGGGCCTGGGCCAGCTCAGGGAGTCATGGGGAGACATGTGGGGCAGGGGAGAAGGGGAGGGGTACTGCCCAACAGCCCCCAGGCTTAGTCCAGAAACGCTCGGGGCCCTGCCCCCAGCTTCCACCTCCATGACTCAGCTCTTCTCTGTGGGTTTGCTCTTCCCCTCCCAACAGGCTCCCTTCTCAGTCTCGGGGGAGTCTGATTGGCTCCGCCTCCAACAGCTTTCCCTGGCTGGGCCACTCAGGGCCCCTAGTCTGTGTATGACTGGGCTGTCTGGGAGCGGGTTCCTGCCCACTGCACACAGGTGGGGGCCAAGGCCTGGGGACAGGGCCCGGTGGCCCACGGCCCACACTCAGCCAGGCAGTCTTCAGAGAAAGGCGTGGCCTTGCTGAACACCTCTGCTCCCCAGCCCGGTAGCCAGCACCAGGTAGCCAAGGCCCCGGGAGCTATGGGCTGAGGGCATCAGAGCCTTCCTGTAGGAAACGCCCCCTAAAAGGAATGAGGAGTGAGCGCGCGCCCACACCCAATTAAGCCGACCACCACGTCTTAGGAGGCTTCAACAGCCACCGATCGCTGCTTCTTTTACCTCAGGTTCCTTTTTCCAGCTCCCCCTCTTTCCTGAGCTGAGCCCCCGTGTCTGACAAGTCGCCCCCCACCCCTGAGTCTGCGCAGGGCTGCCAGGCTGGGAGGCTGTGCAGATAAGCAGCTGGCCCGCAGGGCAGGGAAGCCCTGAATGGCGGTGCTGCTTCCTGTGTTCATCATCTGAGCTCCTCTCGCCGGAGCTGCTGTCTTGTCAAAGCCGGAGAGGGGCAGCCGGTCTCTGTTCTTTGCATCGTTGGTTCAGACTTTGTGGCCTCTGATAGCCCCAAGTGGGCTGGGGGAAGGGTGACCCCAGCACGCAGCAGCTCTCCCCACCCCCCTGCCTTTTGCACACTCACAAGCGTGCAAGCTGCCTCTTCCACTCCCTGATTTCAAATGCAAGTATCACCGGGACCTGCAGAGGTTGGCGCCCATGCCGGGTCTCCAGACCGCCCCCGCCCACTCGGCCTTGTTTTCTCCAGCCCAGGAAGTGTTTCCAAAGCCTTCCCTGGGCAAGGATGAGCCCAGCCTGCTGCCTAGGGCACAGGGGTGGCTTCCGCAAGGCCCTGGCCTCTTGTGCTTTACGCAGCTGTGGTCACACCTGTTCCCAAACTGGCCCCTGTGGGAAACCAGTGAGGAACCTGGCTCAAAGCAGACGCCTCCACTCGCGGCCGGGAGCTGGGCTCCATCCAGGCTTCCCCAGCCGCGAGACCTCGGGCAAGGAGTGCAGACCACACGCAGGCCTCCGGTGCAGTGGCTCAGAATCGGCCAGTGATTTGGCGTGGGCGAGATGCCGGGGCGGGGGTGGGCTGTTGGCACGGGGAGCCGCTGCTGTCTTTGTTTATGGTGAGAGGGGCAGGTGTCAAAGGACTCCATCATGCCCACTGCCTGGGTTCTACCTGATGCTCAGGGGGAGGGCCAGAGAGGCTGGGAAAAGGGAGAAAATGGGATGGAAAGGGAGGGGGAGAGAAGGGGAGGAGAGGGGAGAGGGAAGGAGAACGAGAAAAGGGGAAATGTGGCACCATCGCAGTGCAGACTCCAGGGGGCGGGCTGGGGGGCAGAGCAGCCTCGGGAGAGGACCTTGTCACTGGGCGAGAGTTCAAAGCCCAGCAAGCAGCCCCAGCGGGCAGCCTGGTGTGACAGAGAGGCCCCGGGCTGGGGAGCGGCCTGTGTGGCACAGGCCTCTGGCTGCCCCCACCAGCCCCCATGGCTGGGGTGCAGGGGACTCTCCTGCCCCATCCCACAGCCCTCCAGCCCCTGCTCCCTCTCTGCAAATAAAAGCCGAGCTGGCGTCCAGGGGACGGCAGCCCCCAAGGCAGGCTCGGACTGGAAGCCTCCGGACTCCGGCTCCCGTCCCCGCGGCCCTGGGGGAGGGAGAACAAAGGACAGCTCTAAAAGCCGTGGTGGCCGGGAGGGCAGCGCTTGTGGTGCTCAGGAAGCTGGTGGCAGCTGGTATTGTTCTCGGTGGTCACCCAGTGCAGTCAAGATTCCGTCTGAGCCGCGGGGCGGAGGGCGTGGCGCCAGCACACTTCCTGACCTTGTGCAACGAGCGAGTGAGCGAGCCGGCAGAAATGGCTCGGGCAGCAGAAGCCAGCACGGCCCCGGCTGCTCGGCTGCCTGGAGGGCGGCGGGACTGCCAGGGGTCGACAGGGCTTGAGTGGCCCCTTTCTGCCATGTTCTAGAAGATTCCATGTCTGCAGAACTTTGATCTAGTTTGTAAACCTCCTACTGTCTCAAAACCTCTGGTGGTTGCCTGCGTATTCAGAGGGGCATTTGATGCCGATAAGGTTCTTGGGGACATTCCAGAGTGGTGGTGTTCCAGTGCCTTCCAGAACTTCGTGTCACACCTCATTCCGGGTACAACATCCAGGGCCAACCTTGCACCGGCTGCCACAGAGGCACCTGGTTTGTCCTTGTCCTCCTTCTGCTGGGGAGTCTTCTCCAAGCTCGTCACCCCGTTTGACACAGCTCGTCACCCTCTTTGACACAGCTCGTCACCCCCTTTGACACAGCACTTGCTAGGCACGCACCTCGCTCACTTAGCAAACGCGGGTCTTCCTTTGAGCAGAGATTCTTCTGTTTGATCTCTTAAGTTTTTTATTCTGCTTTCTTTCTCAGAGTGCTCTGAGTCAGGTCTCCCTTATCTCCTCGCCCTCTGGGACACACCAGCAGCTGCCCCGCCCCCTTCTCCTGTGGGACTTCAGGGTGTTGAAATCTTTTTTTTAAAAAGATTTATTTTATTTATTTGAAAGATAGGCGGGGGGGGGGGGGGGAGGGAGATCTTCCATCTGTTGGTTCACTCCCCAAATGACCGCAATGGCTGGAGCTGAACTGATCTGAAGCCAGGAGCCAGGAACCAGGAGCCAGGAGCCAGGAGCTTCTTCCTGGTCTCCCATGCAGGTGCAGGGGCCCAAGCACTTGGGCCATCCTCCGCTGCTTTCCCAGGTGCATTAGCAGGGAGCTGGATCATAAACGGAGCAGCTGGGACTCAAACCAGCACCCATTTGAGACACCAGCATTGCAGGCGGTGGCTTTACCTGCAATGCCTCAGTGCTGGCCCCAGGATGTCTAATTCTTTCCTGAGAATTTTGGAAGATTCTGAAAAGAGTGACGAGGCCGTTTGTCCTCACTACCCCCAAATGGCCATCTTTGTCTTCTCCCTGTCGCCCTCAGCTACCTTGTCTCTGCCTCTCCCTGTCGCCCTCAGCCACCTTGTCTCTGCTTCTCCGTGTTCCAGAACCTTCTGGCTCACCTTGCCCCGGATCGTGGGCCTGTTTCTTCATTTTGTTGCCCAAAGCAGTCTAGGACTAACACCAACTTATACCACACAATTAATGGGTTTACACTGGGGAACGGGGAGCAACTGAATCAATGAGACATGGGGCAGATTGTTTTGTGGGGCTTTAGTAACGGCCTGTTTGTCTTAGAAACACACAAGGCTGACATCGCCCCCTCTCTACCTTTGGAAGCTGTCACAGCTTCCTGCTTTGTGAAATGGCACCTTTCTCTGCAAGTGCTTGGGTTAGGGTTTTCTGACGCCTGCAGCTGGAAGCATCCCAACGTATGAAGGTTTGGCCTCTCCAGGGGGCATCTCTAAGCAGGCAATGAACATCTTCAACTGTGTTCAAGGACCAAGAATCCACAAGCCATGGTCTCACCCGAGCGGCCCTGCCTCCCATCCTTGGCCATGGCCATGGCCTGTCCCAGGCATTCCTGATGCTGTGACTTTGCGTCAAACGGCCCTGGGCTCTGTGTCCCAGAGAAGCCCACACCCAGTCTGCCGTCTTGCTGCCAAGGGGAGGCGTCTCGATTGCATCTTATTGCAGGAGCGTTCGGCCTCTCTGTTCAAGGGTGCACTTCAAGGCCAGGTTCTAAGAGGCCACTGGAAATGTCACCCATCGGGAGAGTCCTTCCTCTAAGAAGGCCCTCGCCCTTGGGAGTGCCCTGCCCCAGCACGCAGTCACAGCCCCCTTGTCCTGATTGTGCCCGCTTTGTCTTCCTTGTGGCACTTGTGACGATGGGACCGCCTACCATCACCCCTTGGTCTGTGCATTGCCTATCCCACCGGAGCTCTTCCCCGCACGTCGGGATGCTCGGTACATTCTCATGGAGTGAACGCACAGAGCCCCAGGTTCCGTCGAGAACGATGCTCCATGCCCCTAGTATCCTGACTCACTGCCCTTGTTCTGGCCGCCTGGGCCAGCCTCCACGGCGTCTGGGAAGGGCTCTGCTGCCCGCGGACTCAGCCCTGCGCTAACTCCCTCCAGGCTGGACTTGAGCTTCAGCACTGGGTGTTCTCTCAGCAGCTGCTTACCGGGCTCGTCTCCCTCTTCTTCCTGGGGGTCTCCGCGCCCGTGAGGCAGCCAGGTCCCTCCCTGGGCTCGTGCCCTTCCCTCTCCGACAGCCGCTTCTGCAGCAAAGACTCCTGTGGGGTTCCCGGGGCGATGGGGTCCTGGCTCGCTCGGCTTGGCCGTCGGTTCTGTCAAGCCTACATCACTGTGCCACAAACGGCGCCGTGACAGTGTTGCTCTCCCATGGTGGGTCTGGATGAATAGAGATGGTTTTTAAAAAAGATGTGTTTATTCCTTTATTTTGAAAGTCAGCATTAGAGGGAGATTCAGAGAGAGAGAGAGAGAGAGAGCTCTTCCATCTGCTGATTCACTCCCCAGATGGCCGCAACAGCCAGGGATCCAGTGTGTCACCAGAGTGTCCCAGGCAGCAGTGGGCCAAGCACTGTGGCCATCTTCTGCTGCTTTCCCAGGCCATCAGCAGAGAGCTGAATCAGACGTGCAGCAGCCGGGACTTGAACCGGCACTGGCAGGCGGTGGCTTTACCCACTACACCACAGCGCCAGCCTCCAGGGGATGAATGAGTGTTTTAAAATAACAAGAGGCAGTGATGGAGGCTGGGGTGATGCCAGTGAATACAGGGACGCTGGGCGGGGGAGAGAGGAAGTTTAGTGAGCTGGGGACACAAGAGACTCCCAGGGTTCAAGCCTGGGAGGGGGGTTACGATTCCGATTCTTCCCATTTCAAAGCCAAGGAAAGAGAAACAGGATGGCACTGCTTGCTTGGGTCACACACCGAGGGAGTGGCAGACGAGGGATGTCATTTGACCCGCCGGGCTGTGGCTCCTGGAGCCGGGGCCGCCTCCACTTCCTCGGCTTGGCTCTTAGCCTGGGTGTCATGTTGCCGTGGCCCGGCCCCCCTCACCCCCCAGCCAGAAGCAGCCTGGTACCTGAGCCAGCCTCCATCTTGAACGAGGGGGCCCCAGTGTTAGCCCTGACTCCCTCCCCTCAGGGTCACAGCAGCTTGGCCGGGAGGTGTCCCGCCCTGGGGCCTGGGAACACAGCAGCCACTGTCATGGGTGCAGTGCCTCCTCCAGCGCAGGCCGCTCAGCCTAGGGACCCAGGAGAGGCGCGCTGCTGCTGACGGATCTTAAAGTGGAGCTGTCTTGGGAGGGCTCTGCCGTGAAAGGCGCTCCTTCCCACCCCCACCGGAGGCCATGGACAGCCCAGCCAGGCCCTCTGGGAAGCCCTCCAGGAAGTCCACTCTCCCCCTCCCACCCTGCTGCACCCCAGGCTGCCCCCTCCCCGTGGGGGGTGATGGTTGACCCCATGTCCGTCTCCCCGGGGAGCTGTGGCTGCCTCTGTGTCTCCCCGAGCCTGGCTTGGGGCGGGGGATTTGTGACAAGCCCCTCAGGGAAAGGCCCGGGCCTCACAGACTCCTGACCTTGCTTCATCTAGAACACCCCCAGGATAGAAAGCCCAATGTTCCCCCCAACTTAACTGGGAGCTGACGAGTCAGCTGCTGTCACAGACTGGCCATGAGAGAGGCGTGCGTTCCGGCAGCGCCCTCTGCCCGAGCCTCGGGGCCCGTGGGGCTGGCAGTGCCCGCAGTGTCCCCTGCCTCGCCACCACGGCTGTGTCCCTTTCTGCTGACGTCAGCCAAGCCGTGGCCTCAGCCCCTCACCCTGAGACGGCAGCAGAACTTGAGGACAGCCCCAGCCTTCAGGGAAACAGACCCTCCGTAAAGCCGTTCAAGGTTACTCAGAAGGTTCAAGGTTACTCAGAAGGTTCAAGGTTACTCAGAAGGTTCAAGGTTACACAGAAGGCTGCAAAAAAGATGCCAGCGGGTGAATGGGAAACTGAATAATGGGATGGCTTTGTCCGCCCAGGAAGGCCATGAGGAGATGGTTCCTGCCCCAGCACTGAGCTCCTTCCTGCCCCAGGACCTTTGCACCTGCCCGTGGCTGCCTACTCCAACACTGCACCTCGGAGGCATCTCCCAGGTCTCCCCATCCTAAATCATGCCCACCCCAATAGTGCCTCCTCTTGTTTTTCCTAATCGATCTCTTCCTGTGTGGACCTTCATCTCGTACTGCTGCCGTAACAATTCCCACACACTCAATGCTTTTAAGGAAAAAAAAAAGTCTCATTGATTTGAAAGTCAGAGTTGAGAGAGAGAGAGAGAGAGAGAGAGAGAGAGAGAGGAGATCTTCCGTCTGCTGGTTCATTCCCCAGACGGCCTGCAGTGGCCAGAGCTGGGCCACCTGCAGCCAGGCGCATTTGGTCCCCTGGGACATGAGCAGAGGTTGCTGAGAGCAGGGCGCTGAAGGCCCGAGTTTCAGCTGCTCTGCGGTGTTGGGGTGCAGCAGGTGCAGCAGCTCTGGGTCTGGGATGGGGTGAGGGCGGGAGAGCAGAGCTGACCGGGGAGCGCCTGGGGCTGCGGCTCCCTGGAGG
This sequence comes from Lepus europaeus, assembly GCF_033115175.1. Classification (NCBI taxonomy): domain Eukaryota; kingdom Metazoa; phylum Chordata; class Mammalia; order Lagomorpha; family Leporidae; genus Lepus; species Lepus europaeus. Next base: position 177,489,603 of record NC_084827.1, read on the forward strand.
CCTCCCTCTCCGGGGCTGAGGACGTGATGTGTGGCTGTCAGCTGTCACTGCTGCCTCCCCCAGGGCACCCTGAGAGTTTTGCAAAGAAGAAAGAAGAGCATTTCGGGCTGTGCAATTACGGCTAAAAATAACCCCAGCAGGCTCCAGGCGCCAGGAAGCAGGGGGTCGTGTGTATATCCGGGATGACCGGGGCGCTTGGAAACCTCCTGACAAGTGCACGGTTTAGGAGTTGATGGGCCCGTGCAATGCTAAACACCACCTGAATACCAGCTGGGCCAGATGACGTGTGGTTGCATTTTTGGAAGGGGAGGATTTTAAACCGAGCAGCATCTTAAACACGGGACCTGTGCTCCAGGGTGAGAGGGGAAGGAGAAATGGACATGGCCCAGGAAGTGAGCGCCCCAGCTGCAGGGGGCAGAAGCGAGGTGGGTGAGGACTTGGAGCCCCCCAGCAGGTCCCGACCTCCCACCCACTCGATCTTCCAGCTGGAGGCGCACGAACCAGGCAAAGAAGCCTCCCCCACCCAGCCCCAGCCCCAGCCAGCTCTCTCCACCTCTCTGCGGCACCAATGCTTTGCACCTAAAAGGGCTCAGAAGCGGGGCACACGGAAGACACGCGTGGAGCAAGGAGACCTCTTAAATCCCCCGTCTGGCGTTTCCGGCTTCAGGCCCGGAAGGAGTTCTGCCCACGGGTACTTGGGACTCTCTGCCTTTTCTCTCACGCTTAGTCACGAGGGCGTTCAAATCGAAAACGCAAACCAGAAGTCGGTCCCCGGGCCCCGACGCAGGCGTCCCTCCTCAGGAAGCCCGCCATGTCGACGCAGTTCTGCAACACTGAACTGTAGAATCTCTAATGTATCTGGTGTCTTAGAAATAGTCCCCGAGGCTTTCCGTGAGCACACTGAGCGCTCTCTGAAGGCCGACCACGCTCTGACATTTCAGGGAGGACGGCGACAGGCCGTGGTCAGGCCCTGGTCAGGCCCTGGTCAGTCCTGGCCAGTGGTGCTCGGATCTCAGTGTGCCGCGGTTCTCTTAACGCGCCTGGGAGTGTAGCCTGGGGACAGGCAGTGGCCACAGTGCTCATCACGGCGTTTGTTGTTCGAGTCCTCTTGATGTATCAGGCTGGGCACTGCCCCCGCTCCCTCCTACTGCCCGTGGGTAGTGGCTTCAGGCCATGCTCCCATGGCCAAAGAACGCCCTGTTCTTAGCGTCTCCTGTGCACCTGCTCCACTTCCCACCCCATTAGCCCTGCGCAGCGCCCCCAGAGCTGAGAACTGGCCATGGTCCTGGTCCTCTCCCTGTAGGGCCCGAGAGAGTCTCTGCAGTTGGGCTGCGCCATGGAGCAGCCGCTGGCCACGTGCGGCCCTGAGCACTTCGAATGCAGCTGCTCTCATTTTAAAAGAATGTATTTATTTGAAAGGCAAAGTCACAGAGAGACAGAAAGATCTTCCGTCTGGTCATTACCCAGATGGCTGCAACAGCCTGGGCTGGACCAGGCCGAACTCAGGAGCCAGGAACTCCATCTGGGTCTCCCATGTGGGTTGCACTTGAGCCATCCTCTGCTGCTTTCCCAGGTGCATTAGTAGGGAGCTGGATCAGAAGTGGAGCAGCCAGGACTTGAACTGGTACCCATTGGGGCTGCCGGCGTCTCAGTGCCATGATGCTGGCCCCTGGTCGAATTTGAGATGTGCAAAGTGTAAAATGCTCACCAGGGTTCAGAGGCCTAAAAGCATGTACGATATCTTTATTGCACCATGAGATCTTAACATTTGGGTTCTACTGGGTTAGACAGACCATCCAGTCGCTACTTGGTGCCCAAGGGGGTGGGTGCTAGGTCGTCGGGGTTCCGGAATCTGAGGCTGCTCAAGTCCCTTCCATAACGCGGGGCAGCATTTGCAGACTTACACACAGCCTCCCCTTCAATCCACCTCTAGGTTTGCTCTCCCACGAATGCCACATAAAGGCTACGTAGCATTCAGGCTGGGTTATTTAGGGACCGAGGTCGGGCGAGTGTGTGCTTGTGTAGAGCAGACCCCATCTCTTCCAAATCTTTCCCATTGGAGGTTGCCTGAAGATATGAGAGCCAGTGCGTGAATCAGATGGATCTCGCCCTGCTTAAGCCATTTTTATGTGGCTGCTGGAAGATTAAAAATTATGCATGAGGCTCATGTTCGCTTCTACTGGGCCTTGCCGCTCCCAGTGTGGTCCCCAGCCAGCAGCAGCAGCAGCAGCACCCTGGGCTCAGTCCAGCCTTCGCACAGGAGCCCAGTGGGCCTTGTGCACACGAGGGTGTGGGGTGTGGAGTAGGGGAATGGCGGAAGGGTGTGCACGCTGGGTCAGGGCCCATCAGTCTGCGTGGCTCTGGACCCCGGGAGCAATGCCCCCTCCCTGCAGGTACTCGGCCAATGGGTTGTCCCATGGGCAGAGAAGTCTGCATAGGAACATTCTGTTACTTCGGTAGGGGGCCAGCCAGCCAACACCCCAAATGTGATGCAAAGGGACCAGATAACCAGTGAACTGTGGTCTCCCCAGTGCACACCAACAAATGACAGCAGAGCTGGGTCTATTAAGATCTCCAGAATTTAACACAAAAGTTGTTTTAAAACTAGAGCTTTGGCTACTCTGCCTTGCCCGAGGAACCAACAGTGGGGCCAGGATGGGACAACAGGTCACTGGCAGGTACCCAGAAGAGAAGGCACTTCCGCTTTCCAATTTATACCCGTTGGTACCGTTTTCATTTTTTTTTAACCATGGCCACATTACAGCTTTTATAATTTTTTTCTCTTTCACATTTCACTTCTTGTTTTTATGCTAAAAATATTACTACAGGAAATGGGATAGTTTCAGAGCTTCTAAGGGGTAAGATTGCTGTAATTTGGGGTCTTAAATGGGATCCCCAGGAGAGGCATCTGGGAGAAGGGAGGTTGGAACCAGGTTGCAAAGGGTTTGGATGTTGGGATGGGGAGTGGACGTCACTCTGTTAACAGCGAGAGCCACAAGGGCTTTGCTGGTCTGGTTATTAAGGTGAAATTTATGTAACATAAAACCAAGCAGTTTAAAGTGAACAGTTTCATACCATTTACATCATATGTTGGTTTTTTTTTTTTTTTTAAGATTTATTTATTTATTTGAAAGGCGGTTACAGAGAAAAAGGGACAGAGAGAGAGAGAGAGATCTTCCATCTGCTGGTTCACTTCCCAAATGGCCACAAAGGCCTGGCTGGGCCAAGCTGAAGCCAGGATTCCAGAATTCCATCTGAGTCTCCCACGTGGGTGACAGGGGCCCGAGGACGTGGGCCATCTTCCGTTGCTTTCCTGGGTGCCCAGAGCAGGGAGCTGGCTGGGAAGTGGAGCAGCCGGGACTTAAATCGGTGCTCACATGGAATACCTGTGTCGGGGCGGTGCCTTAACCCACTGCCCCCACCACCCCTTTCCAGAAGGTTCCCAGACATTTCCATCACTCAGGCATTCCACGTGACCACGTGGTGGCTCAAGTAATTGAATCCCCGACACCCCCATGGGAGCCCCATGTTGAGTTCCAGGCTCCTGGATGCTAGATGATCTGATTCCCTCACCTCAATGCACTTAGAGAAAATATTATTTTCTTTTAACACCTTTAAAGTCATATTTAGGGGCCAGCACCATGGCTCACTTGGTTAATCCTCTGCCTGCAGTGCAGGCATCCCATATGGGCGCCGGGTTCTAGTCTCGATTGCTCCTCTTCCAGGCCAGCTCTCTGCTGTGGCCTGGGAGGGCAGTGGAGGATGGCCCAAGTGCTTGGGCCCTGCACCCGCATGGGAGACCAGGAGGAAGCACCTGGCTCCTGGCTTCGGATCGACACAGTGCTGGCAGTAGCGGCCATTTGAACCAACGGAAGGAAGACCTTTCTCTCTGTCTCTCTCACTGTCTATAACTTTACTTGTCAAATAAAAAAAAGTCTGTTATATTTAGCTGTTTATTTCCTTTTACATTTGATGTAAAACAGGGACTATAACTCCGCCTCCAAATGGACAGCAATGCCACCCGGTAACTAGCGCACGCTTTTCGTGCCAATTCGCAGTGCCCTCACCTTGTGCACTAACTTCCCACACGGTCCTAATCTGACTCTGGCCTCTTCTTTTCCACGGATCCGCTCATGCATTTGCGCTCCAGTTGCGTGTTTTCAGTAGCTGGTTCCCCTAAACCCTCTGTTGGATTTCATATCACGGCCGTGAGGTTGTAAGTTGACACGAAGAGAATTCAAGTCCTCATCACACTGCTTCTTCCTCTTCCAGGTCGTAGCTCCTCTCCATTTATTCAGATTTTCTATCACATCTCTTTTATGGTTTTTCCACATCACTCGGCCCTTCGGATCCCTGGGTTCTGCTTCTGTCTATTCAACAAACCGCAAATCAAAAATATCCTGGAAAAACATTGTATCTGTACTAAACACATACGGACTTTTTCCCCCTTGTCATTATTCCCTAAATATTACAGTATGACAGCTTTTCCATAGCATTTCCATTGCATTGGGTTAGAAGGGACTTGAACATCCTTGGATTTTGGTGTCCTTGGGAGCTCGGGAGCCAATTCCCCCTGGGTACAGAGGGGCCAGTGTGGTTCTTCCACCTGCCCAGTTACTGGGTGTGATGTAGTTCTAGTTGCTCTTGAAAACCAGGTCTTTCTTTCCCATGCTATTTTCTTCTTCTTTTTTTTAAGATTTTATTTATTTATTTGACAGGCAGAGTTACAGACAGTGAGACAGAGAGAAAGGTCTTCCTTCCGTTGGTTCACCCCCAAAATGGCCACCACGGCCATAGCGGCGCTGATCTGAAGCCAGGAGCCAGGAGCTTCCTCTGGGTCTCCCACTCAGGTGCAGGGGCCCAAGCACTTGGGCCATCCTCCACTGCACTCCCGGGCCACAGCAGAGAGCTGGATTGGAAGAGGAGCAACCGGGACTAGAACCGGCGCCCATATAGGATGCCAGCGCTGCAGGCAGAGGATTAACCTAGTGCACCGTGGTGCCGGCCCCACCATGTATTTTCTAATTCGGTCTGGCGGTGGCTGGGGAAGTTGTAGGTTCTCCAGGGCGCTCTTAACGGTGTTTCTGAATCATCTCTCAGATCTCACAGGTTTGAGGTTCATTCCTTTGGGTTCTGTACACACTGAGCCTTGCTGTGCTGTGTGCCATCATGACATGCTCATCTGCTCTGTTCAGGCCAGCTCACTGGGGGTGGGGGGGCAGAAGGGTCCGGTTTGTTCCACACTGGCCAGCACCCACCGCACAACGAGGAGCGTCCGTGGCAGGGGTGCTATTTGCCTTGTTCCTGACTTCCGAGGCCACTTCTGTTCCTAAAGCAGGACACTGGCCCAAGACAAGAGAGAGAGAGGAGTGACAGGGATGGGCACCAGGCCGACACGGGTGAGCCAGCTCAGTATGCCCTGGGTTCTTCCTTGATGAGGCTTGATGCTGTGGGAGTGGTCGGTGCCAGACACCAGGAGACTCTCAGACCACAGCCCTACAACTGCAGACAGCTGGGATCATCTTTAGCGTGTTCCTTAAGTAGAGTAGAAACCTGCCCCTCAGGAGTATCCACTCCTGGATCTCAGCTCTACCCGCTGGGGGACACACAGGATCCGCAGCTGCTCTGAGAACCAAGCAGATCTCCCTTGAGTGGCTTCAGCCATTGCCCGTGCCCCTCCCTAACCCATCCCAGGTCTTCCTCCCATGATGCTCTCTGCCTGGCATCGTCCTTGCTAAGGGGGTGGGGGGGTGCTAGGAACTCAAAGCTGCAGGCGACCTGGCCCTGTGCCGTGAGGGCAGCCTGACGGACCTGGGATCTGAGGCAGCCACGCCATCTCTCACCTACACTGTATTTGCCGTCCATGCCAACTCCAGTCTCTTGCACACGCTCCTGCTGAGCCAGACTCAGAACCTTAGATTGCTTGTCCCCAGACCCCACCTGGCTGAGCGCAGCGCACTGCTGCAGCCCCCAGGGGTCTGCCTCACCCTGGTCCCCCCGTTACCCAGCACAGCTGTGATTCCTCCTAGCTTGGCGGTAGCTGTGCGTGGGTAAACCCGCCTCCTGCGCCCTGATCTGAATGGCCCCATACATGAGAGGCGGCATCCAACAGCACCAGAGACCTGCGCTGGGGCACCGCTGTGCCCTCACGCTGGCCTGCACCTCTCCAGGGCTCCCCACAAGCCACCAGAGGAAGGAATGTCCCCAGATGCTCTCTTGAACTCTCTCCTCACTTATTAGCTTACAGATCCCCAACTGGTGGCTCCTATGTGGGCTTGACTTAAGAGCTGCGTTGGCCTGACTCATACCCCAGTTAAAAGCGTTTTCGCTAACTCAGAGACCTCTGCTTACTGTAACCGTTCGCTCCCCTTGACAATCCTGAAGCTCTGGGGAGGACATTTGGCACCGCGGTGAAGTCACCACTTGGGGTGCACACATCCCATACTGGAATAGCTGGTTTGGGTCCTGGCTACTCCGCTTCTGATCAAACTTCCTGCTTATGTGCAGCCAGGGAGGTGGCAGATGATGGCGCAAATCCTGGGGCCCTGTCACCCACATGGGAGATCCGGGTTGAGTCCCAGGTACCTGGCTTTGGACTTGCCCGGTCCTAGCTTTGCAAGCATCTGGGGAGTGAACCAGCAGATCTCTCTCTCTCTCTCTGCCTTTCAAAAATAAATAAAAATTTTAAATGAAAGAAAAATGTGACAATCTGATAATCTTACACCTATTTTTAAAAAGATATTATTTATTTATTTGAAAAAGTTACAAAGAGGCAGAGAGAGAGAGAGAGAAAGATTTTCCTTCCTCTGGTTCACTCCTTAAATGGCTGCAACAGTTGGGGCTGGGCCAGGCCATAGGCAGGAGTCTGGAACACCATCCGGCTCTCCCATGAGAGTACAGGGCCCAAGCACTTGGGCTGTCCTCGGCTGCTTTCCCAGGCTCATTAACAGGGAGCTGGATCGGAAGTGGGGCAGCCGGGACTTGAACCGGCGCCCCCATGGGATGCCGGCCCCCAAGGTGAGCTCTCATCAGGCTCACTTCCTCCCCTGGCATGGAGCCGGCCTCAGAGGAAGCAGGTGTGGTGCAGCCCCTCTTTCTGCCGTGCGCTTTGGTTCCATGATGCAGGGACACCTATGTCGATTTCCGTGCAGGAGGCACTTGCACACAAGACTTTCGGTTCCTCTGACAGGTGCAGTGTACGCTGAGCTGCCTATCCAGGCCCGTCCACCTAAACCAGGCCTCCCACATCCCAGGTCGGGGGGAGCCCTGTGGGGGAGCTGGAGGACCCACCTGTGTCACCGCCACTGGCCACCAGAGCACTGCCACTGGCATCCCTTGGCGTCACGCAGCGCCCTCGACAGCTTCCTGCTTTGAGCTGCGGCGTCTTTCACTGAATGCAGCGCGCTTCCGCGCTCCCACGGCAGATCAGGACGCGCGTGATGCGGTGCCAACCGTGCTGTTTCCTGAGCCAGCATCGCTTTCTAGGGACTGGGGCCAAGGAGCAGGAAAGACAGGGGTGCACAGATGCGCCGGGCAACCACTTCTCCAGGGAGGAGGACGAGGCCCTGATTCGCCTGCTTCCACAGTGTAGACGCTCTCCGTGGATCCACAGTGGGCACAGTGGCCGTGTTAACAACCAGCCTGGGAAACTACAGCCTGAGCCAGTATAGTCCAGCACCAGCCAGCGCCAGCCAGCACCAGCCAGCACCAGCCAGCACCAGCCCACCACGGGCGGTGTGTGTCCTAGCTGAGCTGTCCTACTGCTGAGCCCGGGCTCTGCCTGCCTCTGGGATCAGTCGTGTTTGTGTTAGAGACCCCGGGAGCTTGTTAGGAGCCGGGCAGGTTCATAACCACCTCCACATTGCTTGGATCCCGTTTATTCCCGAAGCCCTTACTTGTTAGTTATTTTAACTCGGGTTTACCTCATCCTGTCTCCCACATTTGGGGAGGATATTTTTTCCACCTGCCTCTTCTGCCTTCTTACCTGTGCGATGCACCACTCTGAGCAGCCACCGACTGACCTGACAGCCGAACTTGCTAGTGCGGTAGCCCACGGGACACGGGGCAGGTGCTCTGTGATAACTCGTGCTGCTGAGAGCCATGCCTGGGCTTATCGTAAGCTAGGTCTTAGTATCTTCTTTGATTAGCCTCAAGCAGTTAAATCCCAGATTCCAGGTGGTACAGCCAGTTGGTTGTGGACCCGATTCGAATTTGTGGCTCACAAATTTGAAAAAAAAAAAAAAAAAAACTGAGTTGCAAACATTGCAAAATCTGAGACTTCACCAAAGAATCTGGGTTTTTACTTTCTCTTGATGGGCTTGCGACTCTAGCCGAGGTCACCTGGGGCCTGTCCCTGGAGCTGAGTGGACACTGCTCCACAGATGTGCCGCAGTCCCCACTCCTCCCCACTGCCTGCCTCGCTCACATCAAACCACGTGTCTTGTGCTTCTCCCCTTGGACCACAATATTCTCTAACTCACTGTTTCCCCTTGCCCACTCCCACCCCTCCCCCTCACCCATGGAAGAAACCAAGGCACAGAGCAGTTTGATCAGTTAGGCCAAATCACAGAGGCCAGCCTGGAGTAAGAACCGACCGTTCCCTGTCAGGCCAGGCGCGTTCCACTGTAGTCACCTCCCCACAAACGGGCTCAATCCTCTCCACCCCCACAGTCCTCACCTGCCCCTCCTTTTCGTACACCTGAATGTGTCTTTTTATTAGAAGAGTTCTTCCAAAATGTGTATTGTGCTGTGTGCATGCATGGTCAGATTGTCAGAGCAAGACCACAGCTCTCGCTCTGTTTGCACTTTGGCACTCTCCCTCCAGGCTGCTCCATACACATCAAGTCCATGCTCGGGCTGCTGAGAGCACCCGTGTATACCTGGGCTGTCCTGTACCTGTCCACTCACCCCGTGACAGGAGCCCTGTTTCCCTCCACATCTCTGCTGCCCACGATGATTGCCCACTTATGGGAACCAGTGTGAGCCCTGGGAGTGGCATTCCTGGGTCATAGGCTACGCTTGCGTTTAATTTGCACAAATGTTGCCTGATTGTTCTGCAGAGTGGCTGCACTGGTTGGTACTGCTGGGATTCTTAATCCCACATGGATGTTGGGGAGAGGGGCGCTTTCCAGTGCACAGTTCCATCAGGACTGAAGGTCTTTTGAGTGGAGTTCAGGGCAGCCTTGCTTCGTTCCGACAGAATGGCAGGCTCCCAGAGTTCAGGAGCATGGAACTCAAAGTAAGGGACCTGAGACCTGGGTTCAAGTCCTGGCTCTGCCACTACAGGGCAAGTCGCTTGGTCCCTGTGCACCTCAGTTTCTTTACCTGTAAAATGAGAAGACTGATGGAGCCTTCTCAGTGCTGACGTGAGCACACGATGTGTTTTGTCACCTACATGCCATCGTTTCTGAGCAGGCACAATCTCATTCAGCTGGCTCAGGGACTCCCGAGGCCGGAGAGGGGGGCTTGGGGGTGACCTGTGCAGACAGAACGGAGGTTGGGTGTGTGCTGAGCACGGGGTCCAGTGGGAGGGGAGGGAAGAGTGATGGGGGAGAGGCAGGGTCCCTGTGGCAGCCGTGTTTGGGGGAGGAAGGAGGAGGAAGAGGAGGCCAAGGGTTTGCATCCGATCAGCTCCTCCATAAAGAGGAAGTGTTCAGATGCTCTGCCAGTGCTGAGGGGGTTGGGCTGAGGACTTCAGGGTGAATCCTCGGGTGAGCCGTTGAGGAAGGCTACAGGCGGAGGAGCACAAGGACTAACTCTGAGAACCAACCACCAGGGTCAAGGTCTCCCAGAGGCTGACCTTGGGCTGGAGCAGGAATCCACTGAAGGGCTCCCCTGGGGCGGTGTCTGGCACAGTGCCGAGATGCATCCCACACTGCAGTACTAAGGTTCGAGTCCCGGCTGCACTTCTGACTCCAGCTCCCTGCTCATGCACACCTTGGGAAGCAGCAGGTGATGGCTCCCACCCACATGGGAGACATAAATTGAGTTCCCAGCTCCTGGCTTTGACCTGATCCAGCCCTGGCTGTTGTGAACAAGTGGACGGGAATTCTCTGAATATCTAGCTCTGCTACTTTCTGTCTCTGCCTTTCAAGTAAATAAAATAAATACATTTTTTTTCACAAGAGAGAAAGGCTCCCAGAATAAATTAGCAAAGGAGTGGGGGCCACAGGCCAGGGAAGCAGAAGCCACACCAAGGCCCTGTTGCTGGTGGAGCTGAGCCCCTGCCTGATGCCACAAGGAGCTCCAAGTTTGCCAAGTTGCTGGGCTTCTGCACACGTGCTCCGGCTCTCATTGGCTACCTCGGGAAGGGACAGGAACGTAGGCCTCCCCAGGTCCCTCTGGGATCTCTGTGTGAGTGCGGTAGCTCCGGGGTCCAAAGACAATCATAGAAGGTCGCGGCTCCAGGCTTCAGCAACAAAGCACCAGGGTGCCCCAGACGTGGGGGCTGAGGGCCTAGAGCTGGTGAAGGACCAGCAGCCCAGCAGGTTCCCTGGGAGGACCCACGTGTGTTCTGTTGTGGAGACCACGTGTCTGTGTCAGCAGCAGTACCTGGCTGCTCCCTCGGCCCGCCACGATGTCTCCCACCTCCACTTTGCCTGGCCAGCTCCCAGCCTTCCTGTGCATCGCTGCCCAGTGACTGCTGCCCTGAGCCACCAGGCAGCGTGCCCTGTCCCTGCTCCTCGGCTCTAATTACTCAGTGGTCACGGCACCACGTGTGGCTTCTGTGCTGGACTCGTGGCAGGGTCGGGATCTGCACTGGTCCCTGCTGGGCAGGGCGCCCGGAAGAGGTGAGCAAATGCTCATCCACTGCCTGCGGGCTCACTGACCCCCTGCGCTGGTCTACTCCGGCCCTGCGCAGGTGCACAAGGTGGGGGTGGGACTCCTCCTGGATAACGACTTCCAGGAGCGAGGACTGCAGGAGCGCAGGCTGCTGGGAGAGAGCAGCTCTGGGGGCCACAGTGGGGCTCGGGTTTCTTGAGAAGTGGGGTGCCCAGAGGGACCAGAAGGTCTATACCAAGGCTGAGGTGGGGCACAGTGGCCTGGGGGAGGCTGGAGTGAGCAGGTGGACCTGGAAGGTTTGTCCCTGGTGGTAAGACACATGGCTGGTGCCGGCTCTGGACTGGAGGGCTGGGAAGAGGAGGAGCATGAGCAAAAGCTTGTATGGGGCTGTGTGTGCTACACAACGCTTGCGAAACCCCCAGGACTCAGAACAGCAAACACAGGCTTTCCACGCCCGTGGTTGGCTGCTCTGGGCTCTCCTGGACTCAGCGGGACTCCAGGTGTCCAGCAAGGGCCTGGACTGACGGGCTGGAGGCTCCCTGGGCATCTCTTCCCATGGCCGATCCCAGGCAGAAGCCCATTGGTGCTCTGGAAGCCCTCGGCTCAGACCTGGTGCTATTGCCCACTGGGCATTGGCCAAAGCTAGTCAGGTGGCCTAGCCCCATGTTGTCAGGACCAAGGGGTGGATTCTTGGCTCCCTAGTGCGAGTTGCCACGTAGGCCTGTGATGGCGGACATGGTACAGGATTCTCCGGCAGGCAGGGGTTGCCCAGCCGCAGCCCTGCCCCTCGACCTCCCCTTCCTTGTGTTGACCCGTGAGCTCCGCTCTCCCGGATGAGGCACACACACGTTTTCTGTGTTGAATGACAACCGCACTGGGACACCACGTGTGAGGCACGGGCTCTTAGCGGTAACTCTAGTGGCAAAGGACCCATCCTGTCCTGAGGTCTCCAGGCAGGGGGTCCATCATCCGAATGCCAGCTTCTGTGTGACAGGGAGCGTTGTCGTCCCCTGCCCCCTTGCTCCAACCATGGGGACATCAAGAGAGACCTCCGGGCTGTCACTTCAGTACCAGCCAGTGTTGTCAACTTCCTACCTGCCGGCCTGCAGCTCCTTTGATGTGTGGGTTCCATCCCCTAAAAGCAGCTCAAGTCTTCAAAGAGCACTCAAGGCTGCCTCCACTGGCAGCAGTGTGAGAGTGTGGATAGCAGGGGTTCGGGGACCTCATGATCCCCACACCCCACTGGGGATCCCAGCTCAGGGGCCACAAGGTAGAACAAGCCCAGGTGAGTCTGAGGTTGACCCGCCCAGGATTCCCCAGCAGGAACGAGCAGTGGCAGGGCTGTGGGTGTGGGTGGGAGCCGGTCTGGGGAGAGTGAGACTGGAGGTGGCAGGAGTGGGGAGGTGAGGGGTCATTGCTAGCCCAGGGACGAGCTAGCTGAAGGCTGTGTCAGCTTCAGGCCTGCTCTCCGACTCTGAGAATCAGGGAGGGGCTCCATGGAGAAGCCAGTGCAGACCCTGCTAGGGGGCGGGGTCAGAGCCCAGGCAGAGCCATGCAAGAGAAAAGCTGAAGAACCTGGCTCAGGACGTGGAGGCTGCCTGGAACAGGGAGCGGGAGACCCCAGCCTGTGGCTAGGTACAAGGCAGAGTCCCCTTTGCCAGTGCCTGGGCCCAGCAGACCTGGGCAGACGCGCTCGGCAGCCTGGTGCCCCGTCGGAGTTGGGGACCTGCATGGTGCCTGGGGTCTGAACAGTGACTTTCTGCTGGCACTGGCCAGTGGGTGGCCCTGGGCCGGAGCGGCACCCAGGTTCCACTTTCCTTCGTTGGAGCTTCCTGCCTGCCCCTCCCCCACCCAGGGCTGCAGCCCCACTCCCGTCCGCGCATGTGCTACCTTAGCAAGCCTGGCATCAGCTTTCAAGTCCCCAGACATGTGATTTGGGGATCCCGCCGTGGCGCAGGCCAGCAGAGAGAGGCCCATACTCAGAAATCAAGGAACAGACTTCCCAACCCCACCACCACCCACACAGCCCGGGGTCTCCCAGACGCCAGCTCCACACCACTCAGCCCATCCACGCAGCAACTGCCTGAGAATCTCCAGCTGCCTGGCTCCTGCAGAGCTGGTAGCCCCGGACTCTTCCTGTCCCAAGAGCTGGCTCCCATCTGGCGAGAAAGCACACGGACACCCACACCCGACATCTCCGATTGTTTCTCATCTGGAAACACCCCTCCAGGCGCTGTTCTTCTAACAGTGCCTCCCACCACCCAGGCACGTTGTGCATCCTCTCTGCGCTCAGTTTTTGCACCTGCAACCTGAAAATGCCACGCCCACCTGCAGCGTTGGTATGTGGGTATCACATAAGAGCACACTTGGCCCCACGCCTGTCCATGCCCGGCGGTTAATCCATCCCTCCTTCCCTCACTTGGCACTCACCACATGTTTGTTCTCCATTTGAGAGGTGAGGTCCCCACCTGGGGAGGTCCAGGGAGGTTCTAGGATTCCTCTTGGAGGGACCCCTCCCCTGCCGCTGGCATGAGACACACGGCAGGGACCTGTGCCTTCGCCACCATCTGCTGGTACCCAGGACTGTTCAGGGCTCTGAAGCAGGGACCAAGGGCGAGTGGGAAGAGCCCCTCCCTGGGCCTGGAGAGTTCATGTCCCCACCTGCCCTGTTCCCCTCCCAACAGCGCCAAGCCCCGGGAACCCACAGGGCCAGACCACCTATCGGAGATATGGCAGCTCGGTGGCCCCCTGGAAAGTTCCCACCAATAGTTCTGAGTTGTCCCCGACAGAGCCCTTCAGGCGTGGCACAGAGCACTGCCCCCCCCCCCCCCCCCCGTTCCCACTGCATGGGTCTGCAGTGGGCAAAATACCTTGGAAATGCTTCCACTGCCCCTGTGCCACCAGGAAACCAGGGCCCCCATCCCAGCCTAGGGCTCCGTAGCAGGTGCCAAAGCTGCCTGCCCATGAGTCCATCAGGCTCTTCATGGCAGGGAGGGGCAGCCTCCTGCCTAGTGCATGGCCTCCACCCATGCCGGGAGACCCACAGCTCCTCCATCTACATGTCCATTCCAGCAGTTTCCAGGTGGCAGCCCCTCCCGCTGGGGCTCAATCAAGTCCATGGGCCCTGAGAGAGAACAGAAACTAAGCCCAGAACAACACCTTGCTCCTCAATCGTGTCAGCTATTTTTTTTTAACTATAATGAAATACCTGAGATAGGCTACTGTGTAAAGAAAAGAGGCATAGCTTGGTTCACAGACCTGGAGTCCCAGGTCAGGCAGGCCCCATGCTTGGTCTCTGGTGGTGGCATTGCTGGCAGGGTGATGAGGCTGCACGGGCATCGCGTGGCAAGGGGTGGGGAATGCAGGTGCCTGTCTGTCATCCCTCTCCCCAGGAGTCATCATGGGCTCCACGTTAATGACCTAATCCAGGCTCATCACCTCCCAAGGCTATGCCCCTAAACACCAGAGTTGGATTTTTTTTTAATAAAAAGATTTATTTATTTATTTGAGAACAAGAGTTAGAGAGAAAGGGAGAGAGAGAGAGAAAGAGAGAGAGAGAGGTCTTCCATCTGCTGGTTCACTCCCCAAATGGCCGCAATGGCCGGAGCTGGGCTCACCCAGAGCCAGGAGTTTCTTCCAGGTCTCCCCTGTGACTGCAGGGGCCCAAGCACCTGGGCCATCTTCCACTGCTTTCTCAGGTGCATTAGCAGGGAGCTGCATTGGAAATGGAGCAGCCTGGACTTGAACTGGCACCCATATGGGATGCCTGTGCCACAGGCAGAGGCTTAACCTACTGTGCTACAGTGCCGGCCCATAGTTGGATTTTTCTACCATCCTAGTACCATTAACATAAGTCCTTAAGGAGCAAGCTCCTTCGTGAGCCTGGGAGTCGAGTCATATTCACATCACTGTACCAATGGATGAGACCTTTGCAGGAGCCCGGCTCTGCCACACCTGACCGTCCCCTGTGTCTCCAGCCTGCAGCCGTAGCCCACAACACTGGGCTGAGGGAGCCAGTGCTGCCCCTGGCCCCTCTGTTCCGCCCCAGGCAAGCCGGCGGCCCTTGCCGTGATGTTCGTCTGGGTCATTGCCACCACCTCAGCTCCATGCACCCACGCTGTGTGGTGCTGACCCCCGGGATTCTCTTTGTATGCTTTGGTGTATCCGTAGAATTACCGTTACCTGGGCCTCGCCCGTGTTTCCAGGGTATCTGCAGCCTTTGTCCAGGAATCTAGGCGAGCACAGACCTGTTTTTGTAGGATAAAAGGGAATTGGACACCTTTAGACTTTTACATCTCTCTCCCCTTTGTGTGTGTGTGCACTAATTAAATAGGTTACATAAGTTGGTTTCCAGAACTTTTCTTATTGTAGTGTCTTCTTCAAAAAACTGTACGTGTCACCACCTTACCGCCTGAATGCCTTTTTAAAAAATGTTAATATTGAAAGTAATTCGACTTAGAAAAATTTTAGGAAGATACAAAGACGTCCTGTGTCCCCTGCACTCCCTGTCCCAAGCCAGCATTCAGCGACCTGAGTTGATGGTTCTCTGTCTCATATCACCACTGTTACTCTTCTGAATTCTTGGGGAGTAAGTTGCTGGCAATGCTTCAGTGTGTTCTTCCTGAGTGATAAGGACTCTCTCATTCGCTACCACCTTTAACATCAACATCACGAAATTGGGGCCGGTGCTGTGGCATAGCGGGTAAAGCCACTGGCTGCAGTGCCGACATCCCATATGGGCACGGGTTCAAGACCCGGCTACTCCTCTTCTGATCCAGCTCTTGGCTTGTGGACTGGGAAAGCAGTAGAAGATGGCCCAAGTGCTTGGGCCCCTGCACCCTTGTGGGAGACCCAGAAGCAGCTCCTGGCTCCTGGCTTTGGATCAGCCCAGCTCTGGCCGTTGTGGCCATTCGGGGAGTGAACCAGTGGATGGAAGACCCTCTGTCTCTCTCTCTCTCTCTGTAACTCTGCCTCTCAAATAAATCTTAAAAATCATGAAATTAATACTGATACAATATTACTATTACTTAGACTCCACTCACATTTCTCCAAAAGTCTTTTCAGAAAACATTTAATTACTTTATTGGAAAGGGGAGACAGGGAGAGAAAGGGAAATCTTGCATCCACTGGTTCACTCCCCAGGGCTGGGCCAAGCCAAAGCCAAGAGCCCAGAACTCGATCCAAGGACTTGCTGCTGGAGCCACCCTCTGCTGCCTCCCGGGTGCACGTAAGCAGGAAGCTGGATCTGAAGTGGAGGAGTCGGGACTCTAACCAGGCACCCCAGTATGGGATGTGGGTGTCCCAGCAGGCATCCTAACCACTGCACCACACACCTGCCCTCCCATAGTCTTAATAGAAATAACTACACGTATTGGACGTCTATATATATCGTATGGGATTATTGCTGTGATTTAGATGTGATTTGTCGCCGCCAAAACTCATGTTGAACTTGAACTGCCATCGATGGCTTTGGCTGGGGGGAGGGGGGCAGGATGCTTTTAGCAGCGACGAGGTCATCAGGAGGGGTTGGTGCCCCCTCACAGGTGTGAGTCTTGTTCTCCCGGCTGTTAGGTGAGGAGAGAGCAGGTTATTACCACGCAAGCTGCCCCGCATGGCTCGGCTCTCACGCTCACTTGCCCTTTCTCCTTTCTCCAGGACTTGAAACAGCAGGAGGCGCTCTTGGGCTTCCCAGGTTCCAGAACCTGTGCTCTGTTCTTTCTAGATGACCTGGTCTCGGGTGTTCTGTTATAGCAACAAAAAATGAGCAAAGATGACCAAGTGTGAATATACACCTTCTCCACCTCTGCCAGCCCCGACTTCCAACCCAGGTCCAGCCCAGGGTCACATGTCCCATATATTCATCACCCCTTTGAGCGCCTATGAGCTGGGCACTGATGGCTCTGCCACGGTCACTTGACTTGGGGTTGCCAGGTGTGTCCCCGTGGCTGGTTCCCCATTTGGCAGGAGCACCCAGCAGTGTGCTGTGTTCTTCTCTGGCCCTCGTCCCAGAAGGCGCGCGGAGCTGCCCTGTCCTGGTAGTGGTGAGATGACCCAGGAGCACCTGGTTAAGGCCATGTCCGCCAGCTGCTCTTTTCCTTCCGGTATTTGTAACCGTTTGGCAGGGTATCTGAGGGCATCCTCTGCCTCCTCGTGTCGCAGCGTGTATCAATGACTCTTGCCTGAATCAGTGATTTGTTCCGTTGCCATCCTGACCATGCTGGGTGCTCCGCCCACTGTCCTCTCAGTGTCCCTTTGAGAAGTCCCATGACGTGGAGGGCAAGTGCCTGCTTCCTGAGACGGCAGCTGTCCCGGGCTCCTGTGACACTTTCTCAGTGTTTGGTCTCGGGGCTGCAGGAATCAGTGATTCCTCCAGCGGGCGCTGGTTCTGTTTGGTGCGGGAAGGTATTTAGTGACCAAGGCAGGAGCAGCAGGTGTGCTCATTGCTGTTGGGCTATTGCTGCTTCAGCAGACAGAGCTAGGAGATTGTGTGTGTGCATACATGTGCATGGGAAATATGTACATGTACAAGGAACTATGTGCATATACATGGTAAATACATGTATTCATAAGAACTACATGTGTGTACACATGTATACATACACTTGTGTTTACCTGTATATGTACAAAAACCCTGAGTTCTCACCGATGCTTCCCATTCCAGCCCCGCACAACAGAGTTCACCCAGCCTAACTCCTTCCTCCGTGTGTATTTCTTTACCCGCTTGTTTCCCAGTGTGCAACCCGTCTCCTCCTGTGCCGCCCCCTGACCCGACCCCCTGCCCGGCCCGCTGTGCAGGCTCTGAGGACCCTGGCCACGTCCTTATCCTGGCTGCACCCTTCACCCCCTGGCTCTGCATCTCCTGCCTCAGCCCCGGAAGCCTGCTGGCCCTGGGCCCTTCAAAGGGAGGGAGTGGAAGGGAGCCATGAAAATGTTTTACAGGAAAGAGAAGGGAAGGGAAGGAGAGAGGATGAGCCGACTGTCTTTCCAGAACAAGATTTATTTATTGTTTACTTATTAGTCAGGATGACAGAGAAAAGAAGTGAGGGGGGCAGGGAGCTTCCATCCACTGGTTCTCTCCCTCAAATGGGTGCAACAGCCAGAGCTGTGAGTCCCAGTGAGAGCTGGGAGGAGAGAACGTGTGAAAGGTTCAGAACAGGCGCCAGGACGGAAGGGAAACTAAGACAGTATTCTGGGGGCTGGCAGAGGTGCAGGGGGCTGGAGGGAGGGCCCGGGCAGGGGTGGGGCCCACTCACAGTGAGAGTCACAGGACAGGATGGGGCAGGCAGGGCGGCAGCAGCCAGCCTGGCCCTGTGTCTCCAGGCAGAGCAAATGCCTTGGTGGCCTTGGAGCCCGGATGCTTGGCCTGGGGCCCACATTGCACCTGCCCTCCCCCAGCCTGTGAGCTCGCTGCCCCTGCTCTCCCCACACCTCTGAAGCCTTCAGCATCGCCCTAGCCTCCAGGGCCCAGAGTCTCCTCACTGGGCGATGGGAACAGAAACAGCGGCCACCCCCAGACCCCCCTGCCATGCGGGTCCGGTCACAACAGCCAGTGCCGTGGTCACTCCCTCCTTATGCCCTGTCTAGGGCTTTCCCTGTGACCTAGACCCAGCCGCTTTGGAGTGGTGGGATAACGAGTGAGGTCTTTGTTTCTTTGTGTTGTTTCCTACACCTCAGAGCTTTCCCATCATTTGCGAGACGTCCACGGTGGCCATCTATGCTGTTTTGGCCATCGATGATTTACCCCACAGGCTGGCACAGCCTCGGGGAGGGGCTTCCGGGCGCCACAAGGCTCCCGCCAGCTCCGCGTGTGGCCTTCCTCTGTGATGGTCCTGTTTCACTTCCCCATTCAGAGACAGCAGATGATGCTGAAGTTAAAATTACTCACGGGGAAACTTCAGCCTGTGTGGTGCTCTGAGCTCCCTGGCTCGATACCCCACCCCCTGCTGAGCATTGCACAGTCATAGCCGGGACTGCTTCTAGAAGCACCCCTGTCTTCATGCGCACGGCCCAGGGCCTCCAGCAGCCTGGACACAGCTGTGCCTTGTTTGAGAGACGGCGATGTCCTCCCTTTGCTGACTGCCGGGGCCCCGGGAGGCCCTTGTGCCAGAGCTGGGTGCCTTCCCCGGGGGTCTTGCCCCCCTGGTGAGCTCAGGTGTCCAGCACAAAGGGCCAAGGGGCCTCTCCCTGCAAGGCCCGGCGTGGCACTCAATGGGCACCTGTTTCTCTTCCCGTCTTTCTGACCACGAGGTCCACTGAATGCCTCCTTTGCAAGGAGACCTGCTCCTTGAGAGACTCCCAAGCAGACACCGGGAGCCCAGGCCAAAGCAGCCGCTGGCTCGCAGCTCGGCTTCCTGGGCAGCTGTCTGCACAGGCGTGGCAGACATGATCTTGCTGGAAATCACCCAGAACTTTCCCGAGCGCTGGAGATGTCCGTGGGAGGCAGGAGGCGGAATCGGTATTTGTTTCACCTTCTTCTAAACAGCTGTGTTTTCTTCGGCACGGCTTTGGGTTGTGATGCTGAGTTCGTGTCCACTCTGTTGACCCAGCAAACCCTGATGGGGGCTGTCTGGGCCTGGGTCTTCGTACACGTGACTAGGTTAGGGAAAGCTGTTCTTCAGAAGCAAGCTGTCTCCTGCTCTGGTTGTCCGCTCTAGAGAGGAGGGGTCTGCTGCCGGCCCCGCCCCTGGCCCCCGCCCTGGCCTCAGTGTCACCCCCAGAGGACCACAGCACTCCCTTAGCACCTGCCTTAGGGCTTCTGGCCGCTGCTCGGGACGAGGAACGGGGCCCAGCGCTGGGAAGCCTGCGCAGCCCCCTCCCTGGTGGGAAGTGTGGCAGGTGCTGCCTTCCGACCCGAACCCGGACAGTTCATGCCCCACCCCGACCCCGCAGGCCCTACGACACCGTGTCACCTGGCTCCCTAACCGCAGCCGTGTCCTGGCATCCGCCTTGTCAGCAGCCCTCAGCGCCAGCCCCGGCTTCTCGAGTCCTTTTAGACACTCCGAGCCGCTTCTCACCGAGCGCGCCAAGGATTTCCTGAATTCGCGTCTCTGAAAGAGAGTATGCGCAGTCAGCGCTCGTGCTTCGGCTCTGTGGCGGGCCACAGGGTCACGCTGTCCACGTCAGTGAACCTTGAGGCCCAGAGCTCACGTGCCGTCTCCGGCCCGCATGGCCCATGCACCCTAGGCTGGGAGCCCTTTTCAGATCCACACACAAATCCTTCCACTTCGATTCTCGCTGGTATCTTCATTTCCCTTTTCCAAACACTTAAGCGCCATCCAGTAGCTGAGGGCTCCTTGACAGGTGCCATCCAACAGCTGTCACTGAATCTGGGTCACAGATCTTGCATTATGTCCAATTATTTTTGTTATTTTGCTTGCTTTTGGGTTTGAACCTATTCGAGCCACTTTGTAGAAAGCTTTGCTGCTGGTGCTGCTGCTGTGAGATTTCTGATTTAACAGTTGCTTGAAAGAAATTGTTCAACAAGGGGCTTTGTGAAAACAAGGAGATTTTCGAAAAGAATAAACAAAGCCTTTTGTGAAACTCTCTATACATTTGCTCAATAGCTTGAACCATGCAACACACACACACACACACACGCCATGGATAGATTGATGCGTGTGTGCAGTGCGTAGGCACACACAAAACACATGGATCGACAGACAGGAGAGGAGAGGGGGCAGAGAAAGCCCGAGTCACAGGTGACTGATGGAGGTGTGGCTGCACGGCATGCGAAGTGTCCTGCTGCAGCTTGGAGTTGCCCTCCCAGGAGCGAGAGCTTAGAGGCCGGTGTGAGTGCCGCCCAGTCTTGTCCCCATGTCTGAGCCTGTCCCGCCCACCTGTAACCCTGAAGACCCTCAGGTGCACAGGGGGTCACTGATTGGATGATGTGATGGAGAGGACAAGGGGGCAGGATCACAGGCACAGAGTGGGCAGGGCCAGGGGTGTTGAATGTGCACCTCTTTGATGCCCTTGCCAGCTCCCGGGGGGTGTGGCCTCCCTGTGGGTGGAGTCTCAGCTAGGCGGGGCCTCAGCAGCAGTAGGGCTGGGGGCTCATGGAAGACCTTGAATTTCTGGCTGGAGCCATACAGCAAGGGACCCTGGGGTTCGGGCATCTCAACAGCCCCGGGCAGAATCACCGCCATTCCCACTCCTCCCTCACCGTCAACGGAGATCCAAACAGACAGATTTTTGTCTAGGTCATTTTCTGAGCTTTGATAAAACAGAATTACAACAAATAAATACAAATAAAGGCAAAGCAACTGCAGAGTAGATTTTTTTCCCCCTGTGTTTAAAAATAAGTGATCTTTGTGGGGGGAGGGGAAAAACAAAAATAACTCCCCCACCAACACATGCCCAAAATGTCTAGAAGAGCAGATTCCGATTCCTTGTTTAAAAAAAAAAAAAAATTGATAGAGTTCTGTATTATTTCTGTAAAGAAATACTTGCAAAATAATGTGGTTTTTGTTTTTAGACTGCAAGGGAAAAAAAGACCTTAAAATGATCGCATTTGCACCTTCTGTGGGAGGGCAGGATGTGAGGGTGTGTGTGCAGGCGCCGGGGCCCTCCCTCGGTCTTGCTGGCCCCGCCGCAGGTGGCCTCCGGGGCTGGGTGGCGTCTGCTTGGTGACAGTTACTTCTGTCCTCAGGCGTCCGAAGGTGTCCCCATGAGGTTCTTCACCAAGCTGGACCAGCTCATCGAGTTCTACAAGAAAGAAAACATGGGGCTGGTGACGCACCTGCAGTACCCCGTGCCCCTGGAGGAGGAGGACGCCGGCGACGAGCCCGAGGAGGACACAGGTAGGAGGGGGCCAGGGTGCCTTGGGGATACCCTCCCCCAAGCCTCACGAGTCCCTGTGGACTAGGCGGGTCCTATTGTCACAGGGAGACAGTGCGATGGGGCGGTTAAGGACAGGCAAGGACCACAGGCTCTGGGCTCAGACAGACGTGAGAATTCCCGTGTCACAGCTCCTGAGCCATGTGACCTTGGGCAAGTTGCTAAGCTTCTCCGAGCCACGGGCCTCTCTTGAAAGAGACAGTGAAATAGCATCCCCCGCTCTGGGTGTCGCGAGGATCAGATGAGCCGGTGACTGGTCGTGGGTCAGCCCTGCGCAGGTGCGGCTGCCGGCGGGGGTCCTCACGTGCACAGCGGGCTGGGCTCCACCGGAGAACCAAGGCTGAGGGCCGAGCCCTGGGCAGGAGGAGGAGACGGGTGCTGCTTTAGATCATCGTCCGCGGGGTGGGAGACTCAGGGCTGCCCTCCGCTGTCTGGGACAAAGGCCACAGAGCAAGGGACAGCTACACGAAGTCAAGCAGAGACAGACAGCAAGCTCCTGGGAGCGGCTCCTATCCTAAGGGGAAACCACGAGGTGCCTGCTTGAGCCCCTCAGCCGTTCAGAGCTCCTCCTAAATCACACCCCCTGGAGACCACCAGGTCCCGCAGGCTCCCCCCAACTCTGCGAGGGGAGACGAGACCAGAGATGCCGAGCCTGCTGGCCTGGTGCCCACCCGACCCTGCCAGGCACGTGCTGGTGCCCTTTGAATCCTGCAGGCTTGCCTGTGGGCCACCAGCACCCCCACGTCCACCCTCCCAGAGACCCCCTTTCTGTGGTTACAAGGCTGATGGGTGGTCTCCACTGCGTAGGATGGCAAGCTGCCTCCTGGACTCTGGGGAAGTGTGTTCCCCAAAGGGCGGCAGCCCCATGGAGACCGGGGTGCGGGCAGAGGCCTAGGGATCAGGCCTCCACATGGCCGCTCCCTGCACTATGCCGCCCCCAGGAGCTGTGGCGCAGCAGTGCCACCTCGGCCCACCCTCTGGGGACGGCCATCTGGGGAAAGGACCGCGCATGCTTTGTGCAGTGCTAGAAAGGGAACCCTGTCTCGTGACCGCTGGCTTCACTTCCCCCAAACACAGCCACCCATCTGTCAGCCTGAACCGAGCCAAGCGGCATTTGTCTCCCAGGCGTCTAAGTCAGCCTGGTTCTTCTCAAGGAGCTGCCGCCTCTGGGGCTCTAACCTGACCCAGGCTTGGGGAGGGAGTAGACCTGTAGCCCGAAAGACCCAGGCAGCCCCTCGGAGTGGGAGAGAGGCTTGGGAAGGGAGTCCTGGCCCCCAGGGGCTAAATGGCCTTTGCCTGTGCAGGGTACCGGCAGGCTGGCAGCTCTCCTAAACCTGATGGGCAGGGTTCCCATCTCTCAGACCAAGTTCAAGTTGCGTTTCATCTTTCAGGTTTCTGAGTGTAGGAGCCCCCACCCCCATTTTTCTAGAGGAAGAGAGAAGGGAGGGCAGGGGCGGGAGAGGTGGAGCAGAGGGCGGGGACCACCATGGCATGGATGGGATGGGAGACAGAGGAGCAGCTGGCTGGGCCTGCCTCCTGCCCCTGCTCTGGCCACCTGTGCTCAGGCCCTATGGTCGGGGCTGGGTCTCTGCCCAGGCCTGGCTCTGCCTAACCTGAGGCACCTGCTAGCCTGCCTGACACTGCAGCTTGTTCTGTCCCTGGTCAGCAGCCCTCCAGGCCACCCGGCCTCTGAGCCCAGAGGGACATGTGACTCCAGCAGGTGTCCGCTGAACGCCACCATGAGTTGGGCACCAGGGATCACAAAGACCCTGTCCCTGCCACTCTTGAGGAAGTAGGAGGGAGAGGAGTGATGGGGACACCATTAGGAGCCTGGCACATGGGCGCAAGGACCTCACAGGGCTGCGGGGAGCGTGGGGGGCGGAGTCACGCTCTCTCGGAGCCTCATTGCGGGTGTTCCTGCTGTTCTCTCGGGCAGAGAGCGTCATGTCCCCGCCGGAGCTGCCCCCGAGAAACATCCCTCTGTCTGCCGGGCCCTGTGAGCCCAAGGAGCTTCCTCTTTTGGTGGAGAATTCCCGAGCCCCTGAGGTCAGCCGGCCGAGCCTCTCGGAAATGCTGCTCCAGCGACTGCAGAGCATGGATACCAGTGGGTGAGTCCCTGCCTGGCGGGTCCCCGGGGGGCCGGTGGGTGCCCCACGGAGGCTGGTGCACCCAGGCCCTCCCAGGAGTCTGGTGGGTGCCCCACGGAGGCAGGTGCGCCCAGGCCCCCCGCTGGCCAGAGCCGAGGACTGAGGTCTTCATCCCCATGGGCAGCACCTGTGGTCGTTTTCTTCTACTTTCTAGCCAGGGTCCTATTGTTTTGGCCCAGGGGATATTGTTCGTGTCCCTTGCCTGTTTTGTTTTTGTAACCAGGTTCTTCATGCTTTTCTTACCAACTTTTTTTTTAATGATTGATTGATCTGAATGGCAGAGTTATGAGGGAAAGGATAGATATTGATCTTCCATCGCTGGTTCACTCCCCAAATGGACACAGTAGCTGGGACTGGACCAGGCCAAAGCTAGGAGCCTGGAGCTCCATCCAGGTCTCCTCTTTGAGTGCAGGGCCCCAAGCACTTGGGCCATCCTCTGCTGCTTTCCCAGGCCATAGCAGAGAGCTGGATCAGAAGAGCAGCTGAGACTCGAACTGGCGCCCATATGGGATGCCGGCACTGTAGGCAGAGGCTTAGCCCACTGTGTCACAGCACCGGCCCCTACATTTATTTTAAGCCCGTGTGTTAGAGTCTCAGTTGTCCCCTTCGTGAATTCACACTTTGCACTTAGAAGGTTGCCATCATCCTCTGGGGAGCGTTGCCTCGGCACCTGCTGCACCTGCTCGCTCCGTTCCATTCTCACAACACGTGAGTGCAGGCTGCTCCCTCCCACAGACCAGACCAGAGCACCAGGAGGGTGGCTCATGGGCCCAGGAGGGGTCATCTTCCTCCCTAATGATGCCCCCGCCTCCCTGTCCAGCCCCAGGGGGGCATCACGAGGTGATTATCCCCTTAGTGGGGAAGCTGGGGCTACATGGTGACATTTGTGACAGAGCTGGGGTGGTCAGAAAAATTCAGGCTGGCTTAAGGTGTCAGATTGTGCCCAGGGCTGGAAACATGCAGATGCAAATGTGATGCAAATGTGATGCAAATGCCATAGGCCCTTGGTCCCAGCTGCTGAGTGGAGAGGTCTGGGCTGTGGCATGGGGTCATGAGCCACCCCCGGGCCTGCAGGGAACCCTCATGGCCATGAGTGGGAGAAGCTGATCACTCCGGGGCTTCCCTTCTTGTGTGGCACTGCTGTGGGAGAGCTTCTCACCCTACGTCACCCGAGCTGCAGGAGCTATGTCCCCTGCACCAGCCCTGGAATCGGGCCATCTGGGGAGGATTTAACACAGGTCCCGGTGGGCTGTGGGGCAAGCCGCGGATGTGCCGGGGAAGAGCAGAGGACAGCACCCTGGACTGGGCACCTCTGGCCTTGCCACCTTCCTTCCCACGAGAGGCCTGGTTGGGTCAGCTCAGAGAGGAGGGTGGGTCCCACTTCCACCTTAGGATAGCTTGTGGTTGAGCCCGCCCACCCCTGCCAGCGCGTCTGAGGGAGCCCCGCTTACACAGGCAGCTGTGGCCACATGGACACTGGTGGCTTCGCTAGGTGCCCATCTTCCCCAGGCCCAGGAGTCCACACTCCTGCCACCAGGAGCCAGCTCTGCAGTGACAGCGTCCTAGGGCCAAGGACACAGCCCCGCTGCAGAGCTGCAGGGGCCTGTGCGTCCCCTGTGGGGCTTGCACATGGCTCCTTTTCCTGCCACCAGTACCTGCACTGCCAGGGCTCCCTGAGTAGCTATGGTCCTCACAGGGGAGTCGCCCACACCCACCCCAAGCCTGCTGCCCAGCTCTCCCCTGTTCTGGGCCCCCACAGAGCTGGCTGCTGGCACCCAAGATGGGTAGAGCATTATTTTTATTTATTTATTTATTTGAGAGGTAGAGTTACAGACAGTGAGAGGGAGAGGCAGAGAGAGAGGTCTTCCATCCGCTAGTTCACTCCCCAGATGGCTGCAACAGCTGGAGCTGCTCCAATCTGAAGCCAGGAGCCAGGAGCTTCCTCCAGGTCTCCCACGTGGGTGCAGGAGCCCAAGGACTTGGGCCATCTTCTACTGCTTTCCCAGGCCATGGCAAAGAGGTGGATTGGAAGAGGAGTAGCCAGGACTAGAACCGGCACCCATATGGGATGCCAGCGACGCAGACAGAGGATTAGCCTACTGCACCACAGCACCAGCCCCTGGGTGGAGCATTATTTCTGGGTGTGGCAATGACCATGGGGGCGGCCCTGGCATGGCGCCCCTCTTTGTAGTGGAGGACAGGAGGTGCAAACATTCTAACGCTTCCACGTTTTCTCCCCTTTGGTTGCGGTTCCCCAGCCTGTTCTCACAGGAGCTCCCCTGGCTCTGCAGCGAGCCTGGCACCCCCGTGGCTGGGTGATGCTGGCTTCCGCTCTCCTAATGCACCTGGCAGCCCACAGCAGGGGCTCCGGCCAGGAAGACCAGGTTGAAGTTGCCAGGGCTGCTCTCCAACCAAAATCAACGGCTTTTCATTCCTTCATGGTTGCTTTGAAAAATCTGTGCGGCCTCTAATGCCGTGGATTCTTTGTCAAGGATGGAATGGGGATTTTGAAGGATTTTTTTTTTCCACGCAGGTCGTTAACATCTTGGAGTTTCAGGTTCCTCTCTTCTAAAACAGGGATAATAGTAACAACAACAACAGCTGCCTGTGAGATTGACCTGTGGATTTAAAGATAAAGTATTTAGCGTAGGGTCTGGTGTACTATGCTCAGCGATATTTTCCATTATTATGGGAACAGAGATTCAAACGTTGCCCAGACAAAAAGGTGCTGGAGATAGAATGTAGAGGTTGATGCAACTTCAGGGGACAGCCCCCAGGGGACCCAACAGGGCTCTGCTTGTGCCTGGGCCACAGGGGCCATGGGGCAAGGGCAGCGGGTCCTACCTTCCAGCCCCATCCACTCTGGAAACTTAAGGGCTTGGTCCCAGTCAGGCAGGACAAGGTCAGTGGCTTGCACCGTCCCCCAGCCCCAGCCCCATCACGAACCACACAGACTTCCCCAAGGGCCCTGCTCCACAGTGCGCTGCTGGGAGCCTGGGCCGTGATTTGGAGTTGGCAGGTAGCCAGGCCTCTGGCCGTCTCTACAAGCTCGCCCTGCAGCCCTCAGAGCCTATCTGTGTGGCAGGATTTCCACTGTACACTTCTTAGTCCGTCGTCTCCTTGTGAAAGGACAACGACTTCCCAGCCCTCACACGGCATGGCTTCTTCCCAGCAGCGTGCACACATGCCGCCAGAGGCACCTGCTCTCTCCAGCCCCCCTCGTCTCGCCCTGCCCTGCCGTCTGCCCTCTGCCCTCTGCCCCTGCAGTAAGACCCAGGACACGGGCGTGCAGGTGCACACGTGCTCAGCCGGAGACTCTGAGAAGGAAGCCCTGTTCCTGGTGCCGCTGTGGCTGTTGGTGCTGGTGGCCAAGGGAAGCAGAATGAACTTTGCCTTTTTCTTTCCAGGCTTCCAGAAGAGCACCTTAAAGCCATCCAGGATTACCTGGGCACTCAGCTCCCGCTGGACTCGGAATTTGTGAAGACAGGCTCCGGCAGCCTTCCTCATCTCAAGAAGCTGACCACGCTGCTCTGCAGGGAGCTTTATGGGTAAGGGCTCCCCGTGGGGGTGGGGTGGGACGGGGCTGCAGGGGCGGGGCAGGCCCCAAGCTGCAGAAGGCGCTCATTAGGGTGACCCTGAGCTCGGCTGGCTCCTCAGGGGCTTCTGTCGCACTCAGGATAATTGGGCAGTGGGCAGAGTTTACAAACCTCTGTGGTCGTTGGAAGGTTTTGTGTTCATAGAATTCGAACGTGTGTGTGTGTGTGTGTGTGTGTTGTGTTCTCAACTAATTTGACGCTGGCAGCCAGAGCTTTCTCCCTTACTCGGGATTCAGACCTCAGCGACTTTCGCTGCCATACTTCCTTCTTGCTGTAGCTGGCACATTTGACAAGCACATCAGGGAACCAAGAGGGAACCAATTAAAGTCAGTCTATTTTCAGTGATGGCCCAAGATTTCCGGCATTTGTTTTAAAGTGAGCTGATTAATTTTTTTTTCTTTTTTCCAATACTGAATTCATGGAGCAACCAATTTGACGACAATTCTGGTCTCTTTTGGATTCTCTTCATTTTACAGTTTTAATTTAATTAATATTAAAATGATTTTCAAGTTTTATTTTTGTATTGT
This sequence comes from Lepus europaeus, assembly GCF_033115175.1. Classification (NCBI taxonomy): domain Eukaryota; kingdom Metazoa; phylum Chordata; class Mammalia; order Lagomorpha; family Leporidae; genus Lepus; species Lepus europaeus. Next base: position 177,517,488 of record NC_084827.1, read on the forward strand.
TTATTTGAGAGAGAAAGAAAGCGCTCCCCAGGCTGAAGCTGGAACCCAGGAATTCAATCCAGGTCTCTCACAGGATGACAGGGACCCAATTACTGGAGTCATCGCTGCCGCCTCCCAAGGTCTTTGCTGGCTGGGAGCTGGGATCGGGAGTCACAGCCAGAGACAGAAACCCTGTGCTCCAGCGTGGAAGGCAGGCCCAGCAACTGCCCTTCAAACTTAACTACAGTTCCATGGTCAAGGGCACAAAAGCAAGACTTGGGTTGCATTCTTGGCTCCTGGCTTCCACTTGGGGCCATTGTGGGAATTTGGGGGAACAACCAGCAGATAGGAGTTCTGCCTGTCTCTGTCCCAAATAATTATATATTAAAAAGCAAGACTGATGCTCCATCTGACTTAGCAGACAATATTTTAAATGCTTGATGGGTATAGATTCCCAGGCACCTCGAGGAAGTGACAAGGACCCAACACGATCCCATCACTAATGAAAGGTCAACATTTTAATTGAACAAATAGCATTTCGGGCATTGTGGCACAGCAGGTTAAGCCACTGCATGCAATGTCCATATGAGCACCAGTTCTAGTCCCAGGTGCCCGGGAAAGCAGTGGAGGATGGCCCAAGTCCCTGGGCCCTGAATCCACATGGGAGACTCAGAAATAGCTCCTGGCTCCTGGCTTCAGATTCACCCAGCTCTCTCTAATTCTGCCTTTCAAATACATAGTAAATATTTTTTTAAAGATTTATTTATTGGGGCCAGCGCTGTGGTGCAGCAGGTTAATGCCCTGGCCTGACCCGGCATCCCATATAGGCACCGGATTGAGACCCGGCTGCTCCACTTCTGATCCAGCTCTCTGCTATGGCCTGGGAAAGCGGTAGAGGATGGCCCAAGGCCTTGGGCCCCTGCACCTGCATGGAAGACATGGAAGAAGCTCCTGGCTCCTGGCTTTGGATTGGTGCAGCTCCAAGCTTTGTGGCCAACTGGGGAGTGAGCCAGGGGATGGAAGACCTCTCTCTCTCTCTCTGCCTCTCCTCTCTCTGTGTGATTGATTTATTTATTTGAAAGACAGTAATACAGAGAGGAGAGAGAGAGAAATCTTGCATCGCTGGTTCACTCCCCAAATGGCTGCAATGGCCATGCAGAAGCCAGGAGCCAGGAGCTTCTTCTGGGTCTCCCATGTGGGTACAGGGGCACAAGGCCTTGGGCCATCTTCCACTGCTTTCCCAGGCACATCAGCAAAAAGCTGGATTGGAAGTGGAGCAGCCGGGATTTGAACCAGTGCCCATATGGGATGCTGGCACCACAGAGGGAGGCTTAACTTTCTACCACAGTGCTGGCTCCAATTAATAATAATTTTTAAAAAAGACAGCATTTCATTCCTCAGCCTGTGCTTATTGTTTTATTGTACTAAGCAGCTTCAAGATATTCTTGTCAATCAATCTTAGCTTAGTTAATACACAACAAAGAATCTTTCCATACCAGTAATCAAATTCAACTTCCTGTTTAAAGGCTCTTAAAAGTGCAATGCGTACTTTTAGTAAACTTGACAAACAATGTCTCTGACAAACTGAGAGCCGTGGTCAAATGGGCCAGGCGGGCTGGCTTGCAAAGAGGTGACTGCAACGCCTCCGGCAGCCGGATTCCCAGGCAGGGGTTTTGCTCCGGTCCTGCTGTGGGTGTCCCCCCTGCGGGAAGCCCAGAAGCCCTGGCTCATGATGGCTGCAGGCGGCTTTCATTTCTCCTTCCATGGGGAGCCGGTTCTGTGCCTCTTCCTTGTTGAGGAGGAAATGCATTTTAAGCCCATGCCAGGCGTCCCCGGGCTGGCTCCCGCACATTGGCAGCCTTCCCCCACCTCACCGGATGGGTCCTGAAGGGCCGCCTCGTCCCCATGGTGACCGCAGCTGCCTGGCTGCCGGCTGGGCTGGCACGTGTGCCAGCAGACCCGGCTTCCTTTAGCTCTGGCTGTTGCAAGTCTCTGCCGACCGAACAGTTAACTGCGAGTCGCTCTTGGAGCCTCCATAGTGTTCTAAACACCCCCCCCCCCCCCAGTGCTTCCCTGCATTTTCCTGGGGAACGTGGTAGTCTCGCAGGGAGGCTGGATAAAAGGCCAGAATTTTAGAAAATCTTAGATAGGAACAAAGCAGAGCCTGCCGCCCCCACCTGTGCAGGTGCCGTGCCACAGAGCTGCGAACCTGTAGCTTTCCAGCTGCTTGGACTGGAAAAGTCTTCAGTTCATTCATTCATACACTTCATTCATTCACCCATTCACTTAAAGGCCTTCCTCTCTCTTGACGTTTTTTTCTTTTTCTAAAGCTTTTATTTATTTATTTGAAAGTCAGAGCTACAGAGAGAGGGAGAGAGATCTTCCATCTGCTGGTTCACTCCTGGGGCTGAGCCAGGCCAGAGCCAGGAGCCAGGAGCTTTATCTGGGTGTCCCAGGTGGCTGGCAGGGTCCCAAGCACTTGGGCCATCTTCTGCTGCTTTCTCCAGGCATTAGCAGGGAGCTGGATCAGAAGTGGAGCAGCCGGGACTTGAACCGGTGCCCATATGGGATGGTGGAGTCGCAGGTGGGGTTTTTACCCACTATGCCTCAATGCTGGCCCTTTTTTTAGACCTTTTGGGAGCTAACATCTCAGCAAGGAGCACAATTGTAGATTAAGAATATAAATAGGGACCGGCCTTGTGGTATAGCAGGTAAAGCTGCCGCCTGCAATGCCGGCATCCCATAGCTGCTCCACTTCTGATCCAGCTCTCTACTATGGCCTGGGAGGACAGCAAAAGATGGCCCAAGTCCTTGGGACCCTACACCCACGTTGGAGTTCCGGAGGAGGCTCCTGGCTCCTGGCTCCTGGCTTTGGATTGGTGCAGCTCCGGCTCTTTGGGCCAATTGGAGAGTGAACCAGTGGATGGAAGACCTCTCTCTCTCTGCCTCTCTCTCTGCCTCTCTCTCTCTCTCTGTATGACTATGACTTTCAAGTAAAATACATAAATCTTAAAAAAAAAGAATATAAATAAATAATTTTAGGAAGCAGCTGATGAACATAAAGCAGGGAATGTGAGGGAGAGACATTGGGTGGAAGAGAATCAGGGCCCCTAGGGAACCAAGGAGATGACAGAGCTGGGATGTTGGTGACAAGTGGGAGCCAGCCACCCTGCCACCTGGCTGAGGATCTCCAAGTGCAAATGTCCAGGCAGGAAGCCTGGGTCGTGGGGACACAAGGAGTGAGGGATGGACTGAGCAGGGAGCAGGCAGAGGCAGCATTGCCAGATGAAACCACAGGCTGCCCAGTTCAGTTTGAATTTTAGATGAATGCATACTGTTTTAACATCAGTTGTAGGGGGAGCTCTATCTGTATTTTTCTCACTTACTTCCTCTCAAATAAATAAAAAATATTTTTAAAAGATTTATTTTATTTATATGAAAGACAGAGTTAAAGAGAGAGGTAGAGACAGAGAGAGTTCTTCCATCCACTGATTCACTCCCCAGATGGCTGCAATGGCCAGAGCTTCGCCGATCTGAAGCCAGGAGGCGGGAGCCTCCTCCAGGTCTCCCATGTGGGCGCAGGGGCCCAAAGACTTGGACCATTTTCTACTGCTACCCCAGGCCATAGCAGAGAGCTGGATCGGAAGAGGAGCAGCCGGGACTAGAACCAGCACCCATATGGGATGCCGGTGCTTCAGGCCAGGGCTTTAACCCGCTGCGCCACAGCACTGGCCACAATAAAAAGTATTTTTAACAAACCATAGTCTTTGGAGACAGGGAACAGAAATTTAACTTATAGCAGGTAGAATGGGATCGTGAAGAAGCAGGGAAAAAATGATGCAAAACTGATGATTAAGCATATAATTTTAAAAAAATCCAATCTTATAAAAGAGCTGACTCCAAGCATGGAGAAGCCTCAGAAAGACCCAGTTAATATAACAACCAAAGAGCAACAAGAAAACCTCTGTTTATTATGCTTCAAAACCACAAAGAAAAATTAATTCAGAAAGTAAATAATTAGGAACATCACCACAGCTTTATATTTTTCAGCACTGAACATTATTCAGACCCTCTGACAATGCAATAAAACATTCTGAAACAGTGTCTTCCAGAAAAGACTGCTGATGTTAGATTAGGTCAACCCGGATGTCATTCAGAATACAGGGAGTCTTTTTAGGAAGTTATGAAAAATGTTCTAATCGAGGTGGGTGTTGTGGCACAGTGGGTTAAGCCGCTGCTTGGGACACCAGCATTCATATCAGAGTGCCTGGGATCAAATCCTGCCTTCACTCCTGTCCAGATTCTGGCGAATCCACACCCTTAGGGGCAACAGATGATGGCTCAAGTACTCAGGCCCCTGACACCCATGTGGGAGACCCGGATAGAGCACCCTGCTCCTGGCCTTGGCCTGGCCCAGCCCTGGCTGTTGCAGCCATTGGGGAATGAACCAATGGATGGAAGATCTCTCTCTCTTTCTCTCTTTCTCTCTCTCTCTCTCTCTCTGCCATTCAAATAAATAGAAATAAAAACTTTAAAAACATGCTCATCTAATGCTTCTGCTACAAAAGACATCCAAAATTTTTTTCTCCAGAAATTTATAGCACTGGTGACCTTAAAAATAAGAATCTAGGGGCCAGCGCCATGGCTCACTTGGTTAATCCTCCACCTGCGGCGCTGGCATCCCATATGGGCTCCAGTTCTAGTCCCGGTTGCTCCTCTTCCGGTCCAGCTCTCTGCTGTGGCCCGGGAAGGCAGTGGGGAATGGCCCAAGTGCTTGGGCCCTGCACCCGCATGGGAGACCAGGAGGAAGCACCTGGCTCCTGGCTTTGGATCAGCACAGCGCTGGCCGTAGCGACCATTTTGGGGGTGAACCAGCAGAAGGAAGACCTTTCTCTCTGTCTCTCTCTCTCTCACTGTCTAACTCTGCCTGTCAAATAAATTTAAAAAAAAATGTATTTAAAAAAAATAAGAATCCAGAAGCTCACTGAGCAGCAAAGTATGGAGATACAGCAGAACGTGTTCATTCTACACTCCCCGAGTGCAATGTGATGGAAATCAATAAAATTAGAGACTAGTCCCAGCTAGCCAGCTGCCTGGACATTTAAAGTAACTTGCTTCCTAAATGACAAACGAATTAAGGAAGGAACTGACACAGGCTCGTAATAGCCCACATCCGTGGGGCCACAGACAGGAGTAGTCAAACCACTATCTATCAGAACTCTACAGGTGCAGGCAAACCAGTACTGAGAGCAAAGGCGTAGCTTTAAATGCGCTGTTATTAATTCAGGAGTGGATCGATCAGACCTAGAATGCGAGTCCTGTGACACCGTCACACGTCATGTGCTGACCGTGACGCCATCACAGTCCTGTCCTGACCGTGACACTGTCACTCGTCCTGTCCTGACCATGACGCTGTCACAGTCCTGTCCTGACCATGACGTCGTCACATGTCCGTCACATGCTGATCGTGACGCTATCACTCGTCCTGTCCTGACCATGACGCTGTCACTCGTCCTGTCCTGACTGTGACGCCGTCACATGTCCGTCACATGCTGATCGTGACGCCATCACTCGCCCTGTCCTGACCGTGACGCTGTCACACGTCCTGTCCCGATGGTGACGCCGTCACATGTCCGTCACATGCTGATCATGACACCATCACTTGTCCTGTCCTGACCGTGACACCATCACTCATCCTGTCCTGACCGTGACGCTGTCACTCGTCCTGTCCTGACCATGACGCTGTCACTCGTCCTGTCCTGATCGTGACACCATCACAGTCCTGTCCTGACCGTGACACTGTCACATGTCCATCACATGCTGATCGTGACGCCATCACTCATCCTGTCCTGACCGTGACGCCGTCACATGTCCATCACATGCTGATCGTGACGCCATCACTCATCCTGTCCTGACCGTGACGCCATCACACGTCCTGTCCCGATGGTGACACCGTCACACGTCCTGTCCCGATCACCTGGATATTCCCAGCATCTGCAAAGTGCCTGCAGCGCTGACCCACTCAGCATTCATGAGTGGAGCTCAGACGTGCGTGGGCTGCGTGCCAGGCACTGGGCCTGGGCTGGGCCAGGGCCCCGAGGAAGCTGTGCTGTGAGGGAAGGAGCACTGGCATCCAGGCAGGAGAGCAGCGGAGGGGAGCAGTCACCGTGAAGAGAACTACATCGGGAAAACCAGTAAGGACAAGTGTCATTAAAACGTAGAAGGAACCAGAAGAATCGGCATTGGAGATTGCAGATCAATGAAGTAAATGGTGCACAATTACGTGGCTACAAATCTCAAATGATAATTAAATTGGGCAAATATTTTACAGGAAATATTTAACATAAACATCCCCATGAGTGATCCCCATTCAGTGATCATAACCTACAAATTATTCCCGAATGACAATCAGCTGTTTCACCCTCTGAGAAAAATACAAACTCCTGACCCCAATACCAGTCTGAAACAAGACCAACTCCAGTTTTATGTATTAATATAGCTATATAGTATTTTAGTAACATTCAGGCAAATAAAATTTGATGGCATGAAAAATGTAGGCTTCATCAAGGAGACCACCCCAAAGACAAGTCCACAAAAAGAAAACTGTCATTTAGCAGTGGATTAAAAGACAAAGGGATCATTGCACAGAACAAGCCCATTTCTAATTTTAGAGAATCATTTTTAAAAGAGGAGTAGAAGCTGCTTCCTGAGTGCGACCTGCTCCAGTGCAAAACCAGTGACACCGGCGTAAAACCAGTGACACCGGCCAGGGAACCACGGCCGTCACCCCAGACGCGGCCCAGGCCAGGGAACCACGGCCGTCACCCCAGACGCGGCCCAGGCCAGGGAACCACGGCCGTCACCCCAGACGCGGCCCAGGCCAGGGAACCACGGCCGTCACCCCAGACGCGGCCCAGGCCAGGGAACCACGGCCGTCACCCCAGACGCGGCCCAGGCCAGGACGAGGGGCCGCTCTTTCTCCCGCGCTTCCGTCACGCTGGATGAGACGGTTTGGCGGAAGCGCGGGAGAAAGAGAGACAAAAATAAAGCAAACGGCAAAGCAGCAGCGTGTCCCTTCCAAGTCTCGCGCTCAAAGGCTCTCAGTGGGCGAGCTGCAAACCGGAGAGGAGTCTGGGAAATTAGCTAACTCGCAGAGAGCAAGAGGGGAGGCCGCTCTCCCTCTGGTAGGCCCAGAAAGACCAGCTGGGGTCCCAGGTGTGCCTGGGGCCAGCTGGACCCGAGGACCACTGCTCTCTTCACCTCAGCCTCCCCCAGGGTTGCGGCACCGCCTTCGGGGACCAGTCCCTTGGGGCAGCGACCAGGGCTGGACAGGTTTCCCAGGAGGCGCTCCTGGACGAACCCTCTCTGTGTGACCAACCTGGTCCTTCCGAGCTTAACTGACACCGCCAGACATGTTGGGAGCAGCTCCGATTTCCTGAAGTTTTCAAATGTTTGGAAAGATAGGCCAGTGGCAGTATTCTTGGGAAATCCTGGAGATTTCAACTCGGCGTCTGTGTCCATGTTTTCTGGGTGACATCCTGAAAAAGGAGGGTGCCGAGGGATGCCGATCGGATGTTAAACCTCTTCTGAGCTTAGCTTTAGAAAGCAGGCCTAGCCCGGGCTCTCCTGGAATGATCACGTCAGAGCATGGACAAAGAAGCTCTGGAGGGGCTGGAGACCCGGAACGCCCCTGCCCTGCTGAGCGCCGCCCCACTCCATCACTGGCCACACCTGTCCTCCTCTCCCCATTTCAAGCCAGAAAGCGAAAACAGCGTGGAGCGGCGAGATGTTGGAAATCCACACGTCGGGGGGGCTCTGGATTTTTAGTGGAATGGATGAATCGGAACCTGGAGACAGAACCTGCCACGTTCAGGAAGGGCCTGGCCCAAGAGAACTCTGGGAAGAGGACATGTTGAATGAAACTGAGCAGCAGTACGGATGAATGTGAGCTACGTGCTAAATTACCCCTCACACATGAAAAAACACACATTTAAAAAGCGCATGATAGGGGCTGGCGCTGGGCAGACCGGGTTAAGCCACTGCCTGGGGCACTGGCATTTCACACGGGCACCGGTTGGACTCCCGGCTGTTCCACTTCCAATCCAGCTCCCTGCTAATGCACCTGGGAAAGCAGCAGAAAACGGCCCTAGTGTTTGGGCCCCTGCACCCACATGGGAGACCCAGATGAAGCTCCTGGCTCCTGGCTTCAGCCTGGCGTAGCCCTGGGCATTTCAGCCACTTGGGGAATGAACCAGTGGATGGAAGATTTCTCTGCCTTTGCCTCTCCCTCTCTGTAACTCTGCCTTTCAAATAAACAAATAAATCTTTTTAAAAAAATAATTTAAAAATCTTAGATAAGGAATTAAACATATGTAACAAATCCCTCACATGAAACATATTGTTAAAAGCTAGAAAAAAATTTAAAATGAGCCACTAATTGCTCCCTAGTAAATACAGATGATACATTTTTAATAAATGCAAGCAAAAAAATGCCAAGGAAGTATGGAAAATAGAGTAATGAAAAATAAAGTAATAAAACATTGTTAATTGTTTTTTAATGAAATCCAGCCCACCCGTGACAATAACATAAGAGAAAAAAAAACCTAGATTAAATAAAAGACAAAACCATATAAAAAGTTCTCACACAATTACCACCAGAGAGTTGGCAAAGCTAATAAACAGTTTATGCAAGGAGAAATACAATGGAAATCAACGGTAGGAAAACATCTGATGCCACTAGAGATTAAGGATATGCAAATTAATTCATTACTATTGGAGTGTGGCACTGTGCCCATTAATAAAGAGAAAAAGGAGGAGGTCGCACGCAGACTGTGGACGAGCTCCGGCGTGAGCAGGTGCGAGCTGAGCCAGACGCCGGCGCCGGTGCCGTCTCTGCAGACTGGCAGTGCTGACCCAGAGCCACAGTCGCCAATTACCTGATGCTGTCGTGGAAACCCAGACGAGCAAAGCTGTTCCCGCAGCCTTTATTTACGACAGCAAAGATCTCAAAGTAACCCAAACATCTAGCAGTCGGTTTGGGGACATTTGCTTGATAGATTATTTTGGAACCATTAGAATGTTAAACATGGAAAAACACGAACAGTTTTTGATGACATAATAAGTGAGAAATGGAACTCAAAATGATCAGCCCATCACGCTTAAAATGACAGAACATGGCGAGAAGGGACCAAAAACCTGATAAGCCCCTCGTATTAGAGTCACCAATGAGTTTGAGCCTGGAGAAGTCCCTGGGGGCTGCCCTCTGCCCCTGAGTGGAGATTTGGATCACAAATGGGGGGGGGGGGGTGTCCAGATGTGTGTGTGTGTGTGTGTGTGTGAGAGAGAGAGAGAGAGAGAGAAGGAGAGGGAAAGGGAGAGGGAGAGGGAGAGGGAGAGGGAGAGAGTCTGTCTTTTTCTGGGGTGTTCTTTTTAGCTTTTTTTTCTTTTTTTGTTTTTATTGTCTTCCTTTTTTTTTTTTTTTTTTTTTTTTTTTTTTTTTTTTTTTGAGCCAGAGGTTCTTAGGAACACAAAGGCTGGGAACACACATGACTAATGACTCCAAAGTGCGTTTGTGATCCCGGATCCAAGCTTGGAGCACACTGCAGACGCGGGTGGCGGCCGACCCCGGGGGGATCAGCTCTGCACAGCACAGGGCTGTGTGGGACAGGACAGGATGGGTCGAGGGTGGGCGCCAGCACCAGCAGTCTTCGGTCTTTGCCCGGGCTTGTCCCGGGAGGGATTTTCTGCTTTCCCCGACTGGGTGTCACCCTGTCTCCAGCCTGAACCCCAGCAGCCTGGGGAGCCTCGTCCCGGTCCCCACTAATCCCTGCACTTCTCTCGCACCCCCAGAGAAGTTGTTCGGACCCTCCCGTCCCTGGAGTCTCTGCAGAGACTGTTTGACCAGCAGCTGTCCCCCGGCCTCCGTCCCCGTCCTCAGGTAAGGGCCTTGGGGTTGGAAAGGTGACGTGGGAAGCCAGGGAGGCAGGGGGTTTGAGTGCGCCGGCGGCCTGCGGGCTCAGAGCCCAGCACCCTGCTCTCTCCTGGAAGGCAGCTTTTGATGGGAGGAATTAGGATCCCAAATGATGCACTCAGCAAACTTCCCATCCCGTGCTCCCTCGTTTCTCATCAGAAACAGAGAAACGTGAGGTGCCTGAATTCTGAGCCCTGGGAAGAGCAAGGTGGGGGATACCCCCTCCCCTCCCACACACCTGCTCACGGCGTGGCAGGGGCTGAAGTCAAGCTTTCATTAAGTAAGGGTCTGTGTGATAAAAGTCATCAGCAACAATTGTTTTTAAAAAAGGAAAAGCAGCGGTATCTCTCGCATAAAAACTAAAAACGCGTAACAAATATTCGCGGCAAAGGATTAATGTGGTTTTGAAACGCTAACAGATAAGTGAAAAAACAACGCAGGTTTTCCAATGCTTTTTATGAACAAGGATGTTCGCTGAAGAGGGGTGGAGGATAACCAAACAGGAGGAGTGGTCTGGCCTCTCCCCAGTGTCCAGGAAATGACCTTCCAAACAGGGCTGCCTCTTCTCGCCTACCGGAGGCAACAGCTATGGCTGGTTTGTTGGGGCTCTGCTGGGCTGTGGGGTACAGGGCTGTCCTGCTCACTGTTGGGACTGTGAGCATCCTGTAAGAGAGATTGTCTCTGGGCTGTACACGCACAAAGAGGTGATGGCAAAGATACTCATTGTAGCTGTGTCTCTAAAGCCGACAGGGTTGGAATCACAGAAGGAGAGAGAGACAAAGTAGAATTCCTGGGCAGGAGCGGGCCTTCCGTGTAGACCATGTCCCACATGGGGGTACCTGACCTTGGGTTTGGGTCCTGCTCCCAACCCAGCTAAGGCAGACCCTGGGAGGCAACAGGGGATGGCTCAGGTGGTTGGGTGGGGTCCCTGGCTTGAATTCTTGGCCCCTGACTTTGGCCTGGTCCAGCCCTGACTGGTGCAGGCATTTAGGGAGTGAACCAGATCGGTCTCTGTAGCTCTGTCTCTCTGCCTTTCAAATAAATGAGACAAAATGTGAAAATAAGGAAGCAGGGTGCAGAATTCTCTGCTAAGCTGTAGGCACTGCCGTGGAAGGATCTCCACTGTGGATGGGGTGGAAAGCAAATGGCAGAACAGGGTGTGGCCAGTGAGGCGAGTCTGCGTGTGGAAGCCAGGGTAGAGGGCTTGACCCCAAAGGCTCGCTCTGCTCCCCTGGGGAGCGGAGGGGGCTGGGAGGAGAGCAGCTGGACTCGCGGTTTGCCTGCACTGTCTGAGCTGCAGGGGAGGTGAGACGTCCCCCCACTCTCTGAGTTGTTCTGATTTGAGTGTCAAGAAGATTAACAGAAGAGGTAGACCAGTGGATCGCCTGCCTATGCGCGGGAGCCTCGCAAAATAGAGAAAATCCCAGATTATGGAAGTTTTCACACCACCCTGAGGCTATAGGAGGGGAGAAGGGCAGGCGGAGTTGGAGATGGGGCTGGGGGCTGGGCAGCCGCACCAATGATGGGCGGAGGGGAGGTGCAGGTGGACAGTGCAGAGCCAGTCTCAGGCAGTAGCCCTCCCAAGGACACACTGTGCCGGCTCAGCCTGGGCACTCATGCTGCTGGGCCTGGGGCCGGGGGGATCTGACCCTTCCTAGACCCAGGTGACGGGTAAGCTGCAGCCTGCACCTGCTGTTCCCTTGACCAGTGTAGAGGGGCAGGGATTTGTGTTGTAAAAGGACAGTTCTCCAGAGCCATCCCTCTGAACAGCCAGCCCGTCCCTGGCATTTCTCCCCAAGGTAGTGACAGCGAGACATCTGTAAAAGAGGTTTTCATCTCATTGCGCTTGGCCTGATCTTTTACGGAAGTGCAGCGAGAGTAGTGATCGACTATCCAGGCCTTTTAAAAATGTGCTTGGCAGGGCCCGCGTTGTGGCACAGTGAGTTGAGCCACTACCTTCAACACCAGCATCCCATATGGCCGCTGGTTCTAGTCCCTGTTGCTCCACTTCCGATCCAGCTCCCTGCTAATGTGCTTGGGAAAATGGCCTGGGGTGCTTGGGCCCCTGCACCCACGTGGGAGTCCCAGACGAAGTTCTTGGCTCCTATGTGTTTTAAAAGATATGTACATAAAAAATAAAATGTGTCTGGACCTTTTTCCTGAGGAATTCTGGATCCAATTTTAAAAGCCACTCGAGGCTAAGGAGGCAAGCCCAGGAGGCCTCGCCATCAAACTCCACTGTAGCACCTGGATAAATCCTGTCTTCTTGAGTCTCTGACATCCTGAGGGTCCTGGGCTTGTCAGGAAGAGACCTCCCTTACTCACCATAAGGTGAGGAGCCCTGTAAGGAACCATGTATGCAAGATACTAGCCAGGCCGGCGCCACAGCTCACTAGGCTAATCCTCCGCCTGTGGCGCCGGCACCCCGGGTTCTAGTCCCAGTCAGGGCGCCGGATTCTGTCCCAGTTGCTCCTCTTCCAGTCCAGCTCTCTGCTGTGGCCCGGGAAGGCAGTGGAGGATGGCCCAAGTGCTTGGGCCCTGCACCCGCATGGGAGACCAGGAGGAAGCACCTGGCTCCTGGCTTTGGATCAGCGCAGTGCGCCGGCCGTAGCAGCCATTTTGGGGGTGAACCAATGGAAAAGGAAGACCTTTCTCTGTGTCTCTCTTCCTCTCACTGTCTAACTCTGCCTGTTTAAAAAAAAAAAAAAAAAAAAAAAGATACTAGCCAGGTTTCCCAGGAGGCTTTTATTGGCTCCATAAAGTCAACCCAGACCCTTAACATTCCTGCCAAATCCTCGGTAACAGAGTCAACATTTTCTTCTCTTTCTTTCTTTTTTTTTTCTTTTTTTAAGATTTATTTATTTGAAAGGCAGAGTTAGAGAGAGGCAGAGGCAGAGAGAGAGAGAGAGAGAGAGAGATCTTCCATCTGCTGGTTTACTCCTCCAGATGGCTGTGATGAGCCAGGAGCCAGGAACCAGGAACTTCTTCTGGGTCTCCCACGTGGGTGGCAGGGATCCAGGCACTTGGTCCATCTTCCGCTGCTTTCCCAAGAGCATTAGCAGGGAGCTGGATTGGAAGTGGAGCAGCCGGGACTCCATCCAGCGCTCTGATACGGGATGCCAGTGTTGTAGCGGCAGCTTAACCTGCTGTGCCACAATGCCAGCCCCAGGTTAAGTAAATGTTTACAAAAGTGTGCTTTACCAGCTTGCTGTGAGCTACAGATGGCTTAAGAAAACCATTTCTGGGCCAACACTGTGGCATAGCAGGCTAAGCCTCCACCTGTGGCACCAGCATCCCATATGGGTGCCTGTTCGAGTCCTGGCTGCTCCTCTTCCAATCCAGCTCCCTGCTAATGCACCTAGGAAAGCAGCAGAAGATGGCCCAAGTGCTTGGGCCCCTGCACCCACATGGAAGACCCAGAAGACGCTCTTGGCTCCTAGCTTTGGATCAGCCCAGGTGCAGCTGTTGTGGCCATTTGGGGGAATGAACCAGCAGATGGAAGACCTCTCTGCCTCTACCTCTCTCTGTCTGTAACTTTGCCTCTCAAATAAATAAATAAAATCTTTTAAAAGAAAGAAAGACATATCCTTAAATCTGGGCAGGAAAACCTGAAAAAGAATCAGCAAGTTTCAAACAAGTCATTAAAAAATCTCATCACCCTTCCCCAGCTCAGTCTCCTATAACTAATCCACGTTCGGCTTGATGTTAGTAATTTTGTGCGTCCGGTTTTCTTCCATGAGATCCTGGGAATTCTTACCCAGCCCAGTGGCCCGATCCCAGGGTTATCAGAAACCTGTGCTTGTGAGACTCCTTTCCGTCCTTCCCCTGGGCCTCCTTGCAAACATCACACTTCGGGATTATACTTCCTTGTGGAGAGCTCTTAGGAAACACATCGAAATAAAGCAACCGTGACGAGGAAGTCTTAGCATAGCTGGGGGTAAAGGCCTGATGGGAGCTCACGGTAACAGTGATGCAGCTGACGAGGGAATTTGGTGGTTTCCATGGCTTATCACAACTTAATAACTGGGACCATGGCGGAAAACCTAATGCTGAACTCTGGGTGTCTTGAAATCTTGAATTATTTCTAGACCACATGTCGGCCGGCACCGTGGCTTACTTGGCTAATCCTCCACCTGCGGCGCCGGTACCCCGGGTTCTAGTCCCGGTCGGGGCACCGGATTTTGTCCCAGTTGCTCCTCTTCCAGTCCAGCTCTCTGCTGTGGCCCGGGAAGGCAGTGGAGGATGGCCCAAGTGCTTGGGCCCTGCACCCACATGGGAGACCAGGAGAAGCACCTGACTCCTGGCTTCGGATCAGCGCAATGCGCCGGCCATAGCGACCCTTTGGAGGGTGAACCAATGGAAGGAAGACCTTTCTCTCTCTCTCCCTCACTGTCGAACTCTGCCTGTCAAAAAAAAAAAAAAAAAAGTCTGTATAAATTTAACTCAAGGAAGGTTATGTATCTTTTTTTTTAAATGTCAATGCCTCTCATATAATTAAACACAGCAAAGAAGCCTAATTAGTTTAATGTTTCTTTTACATGGGCCTTTGGAGTGTTCCAGGGCTCTCTGGCAAATGTCACTTAAAAGAGAAGACCAAATTCTGATCTTGTGTCAGTCCACTGTTTAGATTAAGGTTCATTTTTAAAACCTTTATAATAAACTTTAGTTTATTATATAAAAAGTTTATATAAAATAAACTTTAGTCGGCTTAGCCACACAAAGTTCTCTCTTCATCTCCCCAACTTTTTATATCATGTTTTATCATTTATTAGGTCTTCATTCATTTTGAAATAATCTTTAAATAACCTTTAACTAGACAAAATTGCTCTTCTCTATAACGACACCAACAAAGCCACATCCTTATAACCTCTTATTCTCCTTGTATACTTTGTATATAGACTTGTTCTCCTTACTTCTTGCAGTTTTAATTACATACATTACTTATAATTTTAATTCCTGCCAATTTGAGCCATCATTGTGTAGACAAACCCAGTTTTATAATTGCTGGGCATACTTCTCAAAATATGGTATTGCATGTTTGCTGTTAGATCCACTACCATCCTTTGTAAGCAGCAGCCCAATGTAGGTTAACTTGAACCGTAAGTTCAGCAATTAATGTTTCAGTGTCTTATCTTTGGAAATCAGTAAATCTCTATCCTTTAACTTAGCCAGAATCTGAGGGTATCATTACCAAAGAGGCTTGGGAAACCTACTTAGTGAAACAGAATAGTTTAAAAATTCACCTACAATCCTTTATTCCACTTACATCTATGTAATTCATTTGCTTTTAACAATTATGCCTGGAAAATTTCATGAGGTATTAGACAAAGCTAGCCATCATCTCCAGTTGATTTTCCTCTCACCATTTTTACAGTCTGTGTACACAGTTTACCCCAAAGCCGAACCTCCGAACTTAAATATGTGAGTTTTCATTTTACTGCTGCGCTTGATATACAAGAAGTAACACACTACTTTGCACATTTGCTTTTGGATCAAACTTATACTTGCATGATTTACATTATATTTAATGCTGACAGATATCTTGTTTTAATTTTTGTTTATTTATTTATGTGAGAGGCAAAGACACACACACACAAAGTGAGACAGAGAGAGAGAGAAGGAGCTCCCATCTGCTGACTCACTGCCCAAAGTCTGCACCTGCTGGGGCAAGGCCAGGGCAAAGGCGGGAGCTGGCCTGGGCTCCCGTGTGGGTGGCAGGGACCCAAGTACTTAAGCCACTACTGCTGCTTCCCAGGGTGGACATCAGCAGGGAGCTGGGATCTAGAGTGGAGGTGGAAAGATGTGCCTGTTTTAAGTAAACCAATAATATTCTGATTTACCGAGTATGACTAAGGTCATGTGACTTTGAAAAGCACTTGAGTAAGTTCCTGTATTTCTAGCAGCTTTAAGTGTTCATTTCATGGATGAGTGGTCACTCATTTCTAGCCGATTTGAATAGAAGAGATCTGTCACATGTGCTCACGTGCGCACATACATGCCCCCACAAACATACAGGCACAAGTGCCTTACAGCTTCCGTGGAACCAATGTTAACTGTGGGACACACACTGTATGTAAAACTCAGCAGTTCAGAAAAGGACAGTGGGATCCAATGTGTGTTTCTGTAAATGCACAAGTGGAGATGATCTGCTAGCAGGGTCAAAGCTGGTCGCTAACATTAGTTTTAAGAAGACTTCTAAGGTTTTTCGTTTGCTCAAATGCCACGTAGGCAAAAGCCACGTGAACAAGAAAGGAAGCGGCTGCAGGAGGCAGAGTTAGCAGGGGTTCAAGAAGCGGGGGTTCCCATGCACCAGAGGAGACCCCCAGAAAGAGAACAGAGAGATCTCAAAACAAATTATAGTCCAGAGAGCAGCTTCTAATCGCACTGGCTTCTGCCTGTCAAGCTCTTTAAAAAACAAACAACACCACCACCATCCTCCTTCTTCTGAAGCGGGGGACAGTTCCATTTCACAGCGTCTGCACACATCCGAGCCTGGCAGGGACGGTCCCGTGGTTGGCCAGGATGATGGAGAGACGTGACGTTACTTCTAGAGTTACTTGTGCTTCGTGAAAGTCCCGCAACAAAAGATTTGCTGCTGGCAAGAAGTCCTGAGTTTCATCCCTCCGAGAACAGGGCTACAGCCAGGTTGCGGTTGGGGGGCTGACCCGTCCGCCCAGCTGCGTTGTCTGACCCTTGCTTGTTTGTATCAGGGAGCAGATTGCCAACTAAGATAGAGATCGGGGTTCTCTGATCCAGATTTTGAGCCGTTTGTCTTTGCAAATGTTTTCATAAACCAGCTTCCTTCCTTTCTGCTCACGTCGTCCCATTCTAGCTCAGGATGGAAGGCAGAACAGTTCTCATGGTGCGACCGTGAACAACAGCTCTAAACCCAAACACACCTCCAGGTGACTCCAGACCCAGACGAAGAACTTCTGGGAGCTTCTCCAAGGTCTCCAAGTACGGGGCTAAGGGATGCATCCCCGTAGAGACGAGCCGACGCCCAGGAGCAGGCACGATGAGGAAGAGCTTAGCCACGCGGGGGGCTGCTCTTGGGTCTGGCCACATTCTTGGGGTTGCCAACCTTCCGGTTGGTCCCGTCCACGTGCAGGCCCCATATACCCTGGTCCCCCAATAGACGGGAAATCGAAATGAGGGGAACAGGAGCTGTTTACGGGAGGGAAAGGATTGCTGACAGATGGGCACCCCAGAAGTCAAGGGTCGTAGCAACATGAAGTCGACCAGGCAATCCAAACTGATTCTTGCCCAGAGACCCAAAAGATCTTCTGGTTTAACGGATGTTAACTTGGTGCTAAATCTGACTTCTGTGTGTTAGCTTGCCAAGGGAGCCTCTGAGGTCAATCATTATATTTCTTTGTGTCTGACCGGTGCCACAGCTCAATAGGCTAATCCTCCGCCTGCGGCGCGGGCACACCGGGTTCTAGTCCCAGTTGGGGCACCGGGTTCTAGTCCCGGTTGCTTCTCTTCCAGTCCAGCTCTCTGCTGTGGCCCAGGAGTACAGTGGAGGATGACCCAAGTACTTGGGCCCTGCACCCGCATGGGAGACCAGGAGAGGCACCTGGCTCCTGCCTTCAGATCAGCGAGATGCACCGGCTGCAGCGCACCGGCCACAGCGGCCATTGGAGGGTGAACCAATAAAAAAGGAAGACCTTTCTCTCTCTCTCTCTCACTGTCCACTCTGCCTGTCAAAGAAAAAATTATGTCTTCATTTTAATTTTTTAAAGAATATTTTTTTATTTACTTGAAAGTCAGAGTTACACAGAGAGAGAAAGAGATGCGCGCACGGAGAGGGGGGTGGGGGGGAGGGTAGTCTTCCATCTGATGGTTCACTCCCCAATTGGCCGGAATGGCCAGAGCTGCTATGATCCAAAGCCAGGAGCCAGGAGCTTACTCCAGGTCTTCCCATGCAGGTGGCAGGGGCCCAAGGACTTGGGTCACCTTCTACTGCTTTCCCAGGCCACAGCAGAGAGCTGGATCGGAAGTGGAGCAGCTGGGACTCAAACTGGCACCCATATGGGGTGCTGGCATTGCAGGCGGCAGCTTTACCTGCTACACCACAGCGCCGGCCCCCTTTGCTTTAATTTAGTCCTCCATGGGCAATAATAACGTAGTTACTGGGGTAAGAACTCCATCCTCCATTTTTTTTTTCTTTTTCTTAACAATTATTTTTTGTTTTGTTGATTATTTAATGCAATGAATGTAGGAATACAGATACCTTTTGTAAATTTTTAAAAATTTTTATTTATTTGAAAGGCAGAGAAAGAGAGACAGAGATCTCCCATCCTGTAGCTACTCCCCAGCTGGGGCTGGGCCAGGCTAAAGCTGGGAAACCAGACCTCGATCCGGGCCTCCTACAAGGGTGCAGGCAGCAGCTCCTTGAGCCGCCTCCCAGGGTGCGCATTAGCGGGAAGCTGGAAGCAGAAGCAGGGCAGGACCTGAACCCGGCTCTCCACCACGGGATGCAGGTGTCCCAAATAGCATCTTGACGGTGATGCCAAGTGCCCACCCCTTCTTCTTAAATACAGCCAGTTTCTCTACTTTAAAAGTGAGTCAGACCAATCCCTTTTCCATGGGAAGACACAGTGCATAGCATGGTGTTTTCAACGTGGGAGCTGGAGACACAGGCTTCGTGACCCGAAGAGTTCACTCTCCGAGAGACCTTTATTGCCACGGGCGGAGAAGGGGCGTGGCTGTGGGTATGAGCTGGGTGGGTGCTGTGAGGGTGCCTGCAGCCACACACCCTCCAATCTGTCACACTGAGCAGACTCTGCTGGGGCTGGATTTTCCCAGCACCAAGCAGGAAACAGAGGCTGAGATGACGGAAGTCCTCGGTGGATGACGCTTCTTGGCAAATTCCCCTGAGAGCTGGGCACAGCTTTGTTGTCGCCAGCCCTCTGATGAGCTGCCAGGCCACCTGACAGCTGTGCCCTCCACGGGCAGATGTGAGAGAGAGAGAGATGAGGGAGATCTCACTGGCCCAAACCCCATGCTCTCGGGACAAAAAGCAAGAGGAGGGGGCATTGGCCACAACTTGGGGTCCTGCACCCCACGTTGCCATAGCACCTGGGTTCAAGTCCTGGCACGTCTTCCAAGTCCAGCTTCCTGCTAACCTGCACCTGGCTGGGAGTGAGTGATACCTCACGTGCTTGGGTCCCTGCCAACCATGTACAGGACCTGGATCGAGTTCCCAGCTCCCAGCTTGGGCCTGGGTCAGCCCTGGCCATTGTAGGTGTTTGGGGGTGAACCAGCAGACAGGAGCGCACTCTCTCTCTCTCTTTCTCTCCCAGCCTCCCTACTTTTAGCAACAAAGAGTAAAACAAAAGACAAAACAGAACCTCACCCAGTTTTTGTCTGGGGGACCCACAGCAAAGTGTGTCTGAACAGACCTGGTTTAGTGACTCACCCAGGGGTGACTCACCCATCCGTGAGGCCAGGCAGAACCCTGGCTTATAGGATCTCTGGCTATGGCCCTTTGCTTCTCCTCTTTCTGATAAAGTGACCCAGATGTCAAAGACCAAGGAAAAGGAAGCCCGTCTCTGGGAGGGAAGTCCTCAGACCAGACGGGCAGCAGAGTGGTGACGCAGGAACTGGTTCACGTTCGAGCGTACTCAGGGTGTTCGTGGAAGAATGGGCTTGAAAGCAAAGGGTGGGGTGGGCATCTGGTGCAGTGGTTGAGACACTGCCTGAGACACCCGCATACCATATTGAGTGCCTGGGTTTGAGGCCCAGCTCCGCTTCCAATTCCAGCTGCCTGCTGGTGCAGACTCCGGGAGGCAGGGGTGGTAGCTCCAGGGGTTGGTCTCTGCCAGACTTGGCCTGGCCCTGCAGGTTGTAGGCTGTCTGTCTGTCTGTCTCCTTTTCTCTCTCTCTCTCAAATAAATCAATTAATTTTAATTAGTTAATTTTTGGATTAAAAAAGAGATGTTATTTGGGTGCAAACATATTTTGAAATCCACCATAGTTTTTCATAATATGAATTGTCCATGAACCTTCCATGTGTAGACAGAGAAAAAGATAACCTGTCGCCAACCTTGTTTGAGAGCCAGCAGACTGGCATGGTAAGAAATTTTCCCTTCTGGCCACTTTTATCTGGCCCCACGGGCTCCCTCGCATAGGATCTGGAGAGAGCAGAGTGACTGGGTCTCCTGGCAGGCTTGCCAAAACCGTAGGCGAGGTGAAACTTTCCCTCTGCTCTCTGTAGCTTCCGTAATTTGAGTAGAACAACCTGACGGTAGACAGATGGGCAGCAGGAAAAGAAGATGCATTTAGTAGGTGCTTAGAAGGGCTGGGTGACCACGTGTTTGTGCTGTCTGAGGCCACAGCAAGGAATGGGCGTCAGGCTGCTTAAGGGGCGAGAGCGAAGGTGGTGACACCAGTGATGGGAGGAGGGGAGGGGGTGGCAGGTGGACAGCGGCCATCTCCCGGTGCAGACCCAGTCTCCTGTGCCAGCTCAGCCTGTGCCAAGTCCCCCGAGCCATGGGAGGATGTGACTTTTCCTAGGGCCCAGGGCCTCTGAGAAAGCTACAGCCTGTATCCGTGTTTTATTTTGCTCATGTAGGTGGACACAGGGCTTGTACACACACACATACACACACTCATACACTCACACACACACATGCACACACAGCTTTTCAGAGCCATTCCTGCGTCTGCCATTTCTCTGAATAGCCATCTCAGAATATGCCAAACAATCTATTTTGGGATGGCATATTTCGGTTTTCCATAGAGATTATTTTTTTACAGAGAAAATGTATTTGTGTTCTATATATACAACTCATCAGAAAAAAATTTTTTTTTGCTTTCTTCGAAGTGAATGATGGGTTAATGTCTAGGAAAGTAAAAGCAAATATAGCTGAAGCAGGGTCCTGGCAGACACTGGCATTTAATCGTTTGAATGGAACAACACAGGGCATCTCGGAAGGAGGCCAGAGGAGACGGAACCTGCAGGGCCCATGCTCACGGCGAGCAGCTGCCCAGCTGGGATGGTGGCCCTGCTCCCAACCCTCCTGTGGTGGAGGAGCCAAAAAATTTTTTTAAAAGATTTATGTATTTATTCGAAAGACATAGTTACAGAGAGGTACAGGCAGAGAGAGAGAATCTTCCATCTGCTGGTTCACTCCCCAGATGGCCACAATGGCTGGAGCTGCGCCAAACCAAAGCCAGGAGCCAGGAGCTTCTTCCAGGTCTCTCACGCGGGTGCAGGGGCCCAAGGACTCGGGCCATCCTCTACTGCTTTCCCAGGCCACAGCAGAGAGCTGGATCGGAAGTGGAGCAGCCAGGACTCAAACTGGCACCTATGTGGGATGCCAGCACTGCAGGTGGCAGCTTTACCTGCTACACCACAGTGCCAGCCTCCCAAAATAGTTTTTTGTTTTGTTTTGTTTTGTTTTGTTTTTGACAGGCAGAGTAGATAGTGAGAGAGAGAGAGAGAGAGACAGAGAGAAAGGCCTTCCTTTTTGCCGTTGGTTCACCCTCCAATGGCCGCTGCGGCCGGCGCATCTCGCTGATCCGAAGCCAGGAGCCAGGTGCTTCTCCTGGTGTCCTAAGCGGGTGCAGGGCCCGAGGACTTGGGCCATCCTCCACTGCCTTCCTGGGCCACAGCAGAGAGCTGGCCTGGAAGAGGGGCAACCGGGATAGAACCCGGCGCCCCAACCGGGACTAGAACCCGGTGTGCCGGCGCCGCAAGGCGGAGGATTAGCCTGTTAAGCCATGGCGCCGGCCCCAAAATAGTTTTAAGCACACTTCTGTGACCCCAGAAGTCACAGGGAGCGACTCACCAGCGAGCTGGGCGTCCCCTAATTCAGTACCTGCATCACACACAGTGTCAGGAGCCGGTGCCAAGCCCCAGGCCACTCCACCTTTGCTTCCCGCTGACCGGCTATCCGCAGGGCCCCACGAGACCCTAGCCGCAGGTGCAGAGCATCTGCTGGAGTGGCCCCCAGAACTCAGAGAAGCGCTTATACCCATTTTTTAAAAAATATTTATTTATTTATTTGAAAGTCAGAGCTACACAGAGAGAGAGAAGAAGAGGCAGAGAGAAAGAGAGGTCTTCCATCTGCTAGTTCACTCCCCAATTGACTGCAGGACTTGGGCCATCCTCTACTGCTTTCCCAGACCATAGCAGAGAACTGGAGCAGCTGGAGCAGCTGGGATCTGAACTGGTGCCCATATGGGATGCCGGCACTGCAGGCGGCGGCTCTACCCGCTATGCCACAGCGCCGGCCCCAGTGCATACCCATGTTCAACAAGGATGTCACAGATGAAGAGTTGCACGGCCCACATCTGGAGTGTTCGTGCCATTTCTGGGCCCCACCGCCAGCAGCTCCGTGTCTCCCGCTGTCCAGCCCTCTGCACGCTGTCCTTGTGGGGTTCTTCAGAGAGGTCACTGCAGCGCTGTTCGTGTGAATAGAATAGCGAATCCCAGCAACCCAGCCAGACGTCTGTTCAGGACCCCTTGGCCTCTCTGTGCAGCCCGCCTTCCTCTTGGGCATGGGGCAGGACCCCTGCTGAAACAGGGGTCTCATCATCCACTGTCAGACAACGTAGGCCACAGACAGGCGGGGAAGGTAGGGTTTCTATGACCCACCTTGGGCAAGGGACACTTTTTGTGGCCTGCCCTGGGGAGGGGCTTATGAGCCAGGAACCTGAATGGAAACGGAACATTGCACATTATGATATCACACACAAGACCCAGATCTTAAAGAAAAGCTGAGAATCTTGCTGATGCCTTGAGGATTTTGCAAATCAAGGAGGGGACTCTGAGGTCACCCAGAGCGTAGGGAGGAGCCCCGGTCCCTGGATGAGATGCAGCCGGGTGCGCACCTGCCTCCCCTCTCTGGTCCTCAGTGCCCTCGGGGTCAGGGCAGAGGGTGACACTGGGTGGGGCGGACATCCGCCTCTTACGTGAGCCTGTTCCCTTCGAGGTGGTGAGAAGGGGACCCTTGGCCCCCGTGACACGCAGACCCCCACACGCAGTTCGTTAACCTCCCCTGGAGCCCCAAGTCCCCCTTTGAAAAGTGCGGTTAAAAAGCAAGGTGGGGGTGGGGGTTGGTGTCATGGTGCAGCTGGTTAAGGTGGTTACCACCTCGGATCTCAGCACCCTGCATAGAAATACCTGGATTTGAGTCCTGGCGCCACTCCCGATTCCAGGTTCCTGCTAATGCACACCCTAGAGGCAGCAGGTGATGGCCCAAGTGCCTGGGCCTCTGCCACCCACGGGGGAGGCCTGGGTGGAGTCCAGCCTCCTAATTTCAGCCTGGCCCAGCTGCAGCTACTGTGGATGGAAGACCTGCCCCTGTCTCTGTCTTTCAAATAGATTTTATTAAATAAAGGAAATGAAAGGCGGAGACACAAAGCAATAGGGGTGTCCAGTCTGCTACTTCACTCCCCAGCTGCCCACAACTGCCAAGACTGGGCCAGCCCAAAGCTAGGAACCAGGAGCCCCGTGGGGTCTCCATGGAGGTGGCAGGGACCCAAGCACTCGAGACATCACCGTTTGCCTTGCAGCCTGCACATTAGCAGGAAGCTGAAACAAGTAGCAGAGCTGGGACTCCAATGCAGGCACTCCACGTGGGATGCAGCTGTCCTAAGGAGCTACTTGTATTTTTTTAAAGACTTATTTATGTATTTGGAAGGCAGAGTTACAAGGAGGCAGAGGCAGAGAGAGAGAGAGAGAGAGGTCCTCCATCCACTGGTTCACTCCCCAAATGGCTGCAACAGCCGGAACTGGGTTGATCGGAATCCAGGACCCTGGAGCTCCTGGGTGCAGGGGCCCAGGGAGTTGGGCCATCCTCTGCTGCTTTCCCAGTTACAATAGCAGGGAGCTGGATCAGAAGTGGAGCAGCTGGGACTCAAACCAGCGTCCACATGGGATGCCAGCACTGCAGGCGGCGGCCCCACCCACTACACCACAGCACCAGTTCCCCAAGGAGCATCTTAACTGCTATGCCAAACACCTGCCCTAGAGCTCACTTTTATAAAAAGCTAATCTCTTGATAACTCATTAATCCATGCTCGGACTAATATGCTGACTGATCCTTTCGTGAGGGCCCTGCTCTTCCCAAAGAGTCCCACCTCGCACAGGTTCCACGTCACATACCATTAACACAGGACTTTGGGGATCAAGCTTCCAACATGGGAAACTTGGAGGACACATTCCAACTGCAGCACGGCGCTAGAGGTGGAGATGGTGGCATTGTTGCTTGTGATGTTGACGCTGGTGCTGGTGGTGGTGCTGGCGATGACAGAGCCGCGGGGGTGGTGGGGGTGGTGATGGAGCTGGTGGTGCTGGCGATGACGGAGCCGCGGGGGTGGTGGGGGTGGTGATGGAGCTGGTGGTGCTGGTGATGACGACAGTGGGGTTGGTGATGGTGGTAGGGCTGGTGGTGCTGGTGATGACGACAGTGGGGGTGGTGCTGGTGATGACGACAGTGGGGGTGGTGGTGCTGGTGATGATGACAGTGGGGGTGGTGATGGCGGTAGGGCTGGTGGTGCTGGTGATGACGGCAGTGGGGGTGGTGATGGTGATGGAGCTGGTGGTGCTGGTGATGACGGCAGTGGGGGTGGTGATGGTGGTAGGGCTGGTGGTGCTGGTGATGACGGCAGTGGAGGTGGTGATGGTGATGGAGCTGGTGGTGCTGGTGATGACGGCAGTGGGGGTGGTGATGGTGATGGAGCTGGTGGTGGTGGTGATGGAACTGGTGGTGGTAATGTTGACAGCAATGGGGGTGGTGCTGCTGCCGGTGATAGTGATGGAACTGGTGGTAGTAGTGTGATACTGGTGATGGTGACGGCAATGCTACTGATTCTGGTGGTACTATGGATAGTGCTGCCGAAGATGCTGGTGTTGGAGACAGCAATGGTGGTGGCGATGCTGCTGGTTCTGCAGGCCCTGTTGATGGCAATGCTAAGGGTGATGTGATGGTGGTGACGTGATGCTGCTGCTGGCAGTGACGTGGCAGGGGTGGTGATGGTATTGTGGAGGAGCCATGATGGTGGTGCCAGAGATGGTGGTGATAGGGGCAACAGGGTGAGGGTGGTGGCAGTGGCAGAAAGAACATAGTGAAGTAGGTGGGTAGAAAACTGAGGTCAAAAGCAAGGGCAGTGTGGCTGGGACACTGGACAAGGGTGAAGTACAGGGACATCAGTGGCCGGTGATACTGCTCATCCCACTCTGCATGGGGTTCCACGTGGTCCTACATGTGTCTGATTTTCTCATGCTGCTTCTGGAGGGTGGGGCTGGTGTCATTAACTCCACGTCCCCAGCACCTGGCAACGTGTCTGACCTGCAGCAGGTGATTTGTGAATGTTTGTTCTATAAACAAAGCCTTGCGACCCTGCACTTGGAGCAGAGAACACAGGGACACAAGTCCTGCTCTCCCTGGCCATGTGACCTTGGACAGGTAGCTTCAGCCCCCTGAACCCCAGTATTCACTGAACGGCTCGGCTCTAGAGCATCTTCATGGCCAGATGCTGTCCCGGAGGACCGAGGTAGCAGCACTGAGCGCTTGGTCTTGGTCTCAGGTCTCACGGAGACTACATAGTGTGCCATGAACATGCAAACGAAGGAAAACCCTTTAGCACTGGGTGTTTGATACAGAACAAAGTGGGGTGATGTGATAAAGAGTGGTCAGGGAGACCTCTCTCTGATCAGAGACGCAAATGACCAGGAGATGCCCGTGCCCGGTGACATCTGAGTCTCTGGAGATGGCCTGGAAAGCGTAGCTCAGAGCCGTTCAGATAAGAGGCTGAGAGCGGCTCGGGTCACATGGAGTGGGGCTGGGTCCTACCAAGCTGGAGGGGAGGCGGGGGATGGCTTTCCCTCCCAAGTAGAAGCGTGGTGGTGGTTGGAAGCCGTGGGAGTGGGTGCAAGCCGGTGGAGGAGAGGTGGGGCCGAGGGGAGTTTACGGCCAGGCCAGGGCTGGGGTAAGAAGCGCTGGGGAGGGCAGCATGGGGGGAGCGTGAAGGTCTGTTTTACAGCCTTGACAGTTTTGGGATGACTGGAACCATCCCGGTGTGCACACACGGGCACAGAGCGAGCACTTGCAGGGTCGGTGCGTGAGTGGGATGGGGCTACGTGCAGGGAGCAGGCAGCACAGGGCTTCCCCTATAATGATGGCTTCCTTGTCTGTTCTTGTCCTCTCGCAGGTGCCCGGGGAGGCCAACGTGGTCAACATGGTGGCCAAGCTGAGCCAGCTGACGAGTGTGCTGTCATCCATTGAGGATAAGGTATTGGCAGGGCTCCTGCGGCTTCTCTTTGCTTCTCTCAGCTCTGCTGTTTGTGCCCAGAGTGCCGGGCATGCTGGCCTTGTGTCCCCTCTGACTCTGTGTGCCCTTGCTGCCGCCCGCAGGTCAAGGCTTTGCTGAACGAGGGGCCCGAGTCCTCCCACCGGCGGTCCCTCATCCCGCCAGTCACCTTCGAGGTACGTGCTCCTGGCTGTGCACTGGGAGCTGGGGGGATGCCAGCCCAGCCTGGTCCCACGCTCAGAAACACGGTATGAGACACCCCCCACTCCCAGTCCTGTGGACGACGGATTTCCGTGTCCTGAGCGGGCCCTGGTAGCCTGTTTCCTAATCGTTGTCAGTAGTATTATGTTGGTGGCTGTCACAAGCCCAGGAGTGCACAGCTGTGACCGGAACCCTCTCTGGAAGTAGATGTCACATCAGATGAACGAGTGTTGTCAAGGTCACCATGGAGGAACAAGACCAGCAGTTCTTGTTTCCAACACCAAACCTGTCGTCAGAAATCTGACACACACAGTGGACATGCTGGGCTCCTCCTGGACTTTGAGTGGCTCCTTAGGGGATGTCCTTGGGAATGAGCCATGCTGGGGCAAGGAGATCTGGGAAGTAGAAGCCTGGGGGTGCCATCCAGGACATTGATCCAAGGTTGTCCGGCAGTGTAGGTGAGGGCTTGGGGGTCAGCATCACGGAGGCCCGCCGGGAAATCACTGAGCAGCGTGTCTCTCTCTGCCAAGGTGAAGTCGGAGTCTCTGGGACTTCCTCAGAAGATGCAGCTGAAAGTGGACGTGGAGTCTGGGAAACTGATCGTAAAGAAGTCCAAGGACGGCTCGGAGGACAAGTTCTACAGCCACAAGAAAAGTAAGGCCCTGTGCACCTGCCACGCCCTGGCTCTGCTGGTGCCTCCCCCACGACCTGTCAGGAGACAACTGGTCAACAGCTGACCACCAGGGAACCCAAGCCCTGCTGAGCCTGCTGACCCTCTCCTGGGGTGCCCCCTGCCCCCACCCTGCCTGCAGAGTTCCTGCCCTTCTCTGGGGTCACCCCCCCATGAGGCCCCTCCTGTATACCCCCTTCCTTGTGTGCAGCTTGGGGAATAAGTGTGTGCCTCTCTGGTGGTGCTCTGGCAGGGGCTATGTTTACCTGCACTGCATGTGTGTGCATGCATGTGTGTGTGTTCTCTTCCACGTGGGAGCCAGTCTGGCCCATCCTGTCACCCCATGGCACTTGCACAGAGTGCAAGGCCTGCACAGACAAGGTGTTGTTGACAGCATCCTTAGCACAGTGCACACTGAAGTTCATGAACTCGGGCACCAAACTTTCTAAATCCGATTCCCAGCTCTGCCACTCAGCAATTCTGTGACCTCAGACGTGACACACAGCCTCTGGGGGCCTCAGTTTCCTTGTCTGTAAAATGGGAATGAGGAAAAATAAAATGGGTTCCTCAGGATAGAGCCCAACACACTGTAGCTGCTCGGAGAGGCAGCTGGGCATTGTGGGCTCTGAGCTGCCGAGCCCCATCCTGCACCATCACATGAACTCATTGGTAAACTGAGCTGTTCACACAGCAGGTGCTTCTGCGGAAGGCCCTGGGAGCTGGGGTGAGCGGGACAGATGGGGGCCCTGGCCTCGTGGAAGTTAGTGTCTGGCGCATTGATGGCTAATAAATAGTCAACTAGGTACCCCAGTACAATGGGCTCGGGGCTGAGAAGCGACCGGTGCAGCAGGTACATTGATGGCTAATAAATACTCAACTAGATACCCCAGTACAATGGGCTCGGGGCTGAGAAGTGACCGGTGCAGCAGGTACATTGATGGCTAATAAATACTCAACTAGGTACCCCGGTACAATGGGCTCGGGGCTGAGAAGTGACCGGTGCAGCAGGTGCATTGATGGCTAATAAATACTCAACTAGATACCCCGGTACAATGGGCTCGGGGCTGAGAAGTGACCGGTGCAGCAGGTGCATTGATGGCTAATAAATAGTCAACTAGATACCCCGGTACAATGGGCTCGGGGCTGAGAAGTGACCGGTGCAGCAGGTGCATTGATGGCTAATAAATAGTCAACTAGATACCCCAGTACAATGGGCTCGGGGCTGAGAAGTGACCGGTGCAGCAGGTGCATTGATGGCTAATAAATAGTCAACTAGATACTCCGGTACAATGGGCTCGGGGCTGAGAAGTGACCGGTGCAGCAGGTGCATTGATGGCTAATAAATACTCAACTAGGTACCCCAGTACAATGGGCTCAGGGCTGAGAAGTGACCGGTGCAGCAGGTGCATTGATGGCTAATAAATACTCAACTAGGTACCCCAGTACAATGGGCTCGGGACTGAGAAGTGACCGGTGCAACAGGGGTTTATGGGAAGAGCATTGCAGCGGGGGGCCTGCAGGTTGGCAAAGCAGGGCCTGGGGGAGAGGACAAGGGCAGTCCAGGGCAGGGGTGTTGGGCCACTTGGCCTGTTGGGAGGGACAGCAAGTTCGGATTTCCTCTCCCGCGTACG
Organism: Lepus europaeus; assembly: GCF_033115175.1. Classification (NCBI taxonomy): domain Eukaryota; kingdom Metazoa; phylum Chordata; class Mammalia; order Lagomorpha; family Leporidae; genus Lepus; species Lepus europaeus. The sequence goes on from NC_084827.1 coordinate 177,546,202, forward strand.
GATGGGCAGGGCTTTGGGAGACTGAATCCAGAGTTTCAGGGCTAACCCTCAGTGCCCTTGAGTTTGCCCTAGCTGGGAAGGGATGCTGGGAAACTGGGTGCATGTTTTTCACCCAGTGCTGGGCCCCTCTGCAGGGGCTAGGAGGTGAAAGGTCCAGGTTAGGAGGCCCTACATGGTGTCAGGAGCCTGGGGATGCCAGTGCCCGGCTGGGGGCCACGTGTGACCGGCAGCGGTGGGAACAGAATGCTAAGCAAACACTTGAGTTTCCCGAGCAGTCCCCAGCTCTGGCTGACAGTTTGTGAGTGACAGCTCCTGCCCTGAGGTGGCCGTTTCTTTAGGGACCGACAGTTTGGCCTGTGACACTCCACACACACTGGAGATCCTTCCGCCAAAGGACTGCTGCCTTCCCAGGACAGGACCCCCTGAGCCATAACAGCATCTCCAACCCTGCTGAGTGGGTGCAATTTTGGTCTCCACATTTAGCAAATAAAAGTACAGGAGGCCCAGTTAAATTTGAATTTCAAATGAACAATGAGTAATTTTTTTAGTATCCATATGTCCCTTGCAATGTTGGAGACAATTTTATATATGAAAAAAAAATTAATGGAGCAGGTGCCCTGGTTAAGACGCCAGCCAGGACACCCACCTCCCACACCACAGTCCTGGGTTCAAATCCCAGCTCTGTTCCCAGGTCTAGCTTCCGGCTAAGGCAGGTGCTGGGAGGTAGCAGGTGATGGCCCAGGTCCTTCAGTTCCTGCCAGGACTGATTTCACGGCACAGTGGGTTAAGCTGCCACTGGCACCGCAGGCATCCCATAGTGGAGTGCCGGCTGGAGTCCTAGCTGCTCCACTTCCAGTTCATCTCCCTGCCAAAGTGCCCGGCAAAGCACTGGGGTCCCTGCCACACATGTGGCTGACTCGTATGGAGTTCTGGGGCTCCTGGCTTCAGTATAGACCAGCCCTAGCCATTGCAGCCATTCTGGAGAGGGAATGAGAGGTGGAAGATTCCCCGCCTTCCCTCTCTCTCTCTCTCTCTCTCTGTGTTTCCCCACCCCACCCCCATCACTCTGCCTGTCAAATAAATACATATTTTAAAGGAAAAACTGGTCCCCTGCCCCCATATAGGGGCCCTGGATTGATTTCCCAGCTGCTGGTCTCTGCCTGGCCCAGCCCCGGCTGTTGCAGGCATTTGAGAAGTGGGAACTTTCTTGCTGCCTCTCACATCAACTTTAAAAATTAATAATAAACCAACGACTCATCGTTTCTCTGAAATTCAGATTTATCTAGGCACCCTAGAGTTTATCTGGTAACTCCTGGCATCATCAGCATCTTTTGTTCTTTACAAAGGAGTTAAAGGAATGGAAAGAACAGAACGGATACGCTGGGGGTGGAGAGAGGTTCTATAGGGAGTGAACCCAGTGTTATAGTCAAACACACATATGTATTCCAGTGCATAGAGCCAGCACCCAAAATTAACATTTTTCCCGAGGACCACGAGGAAACAAAATAAAGGGATGCGAGCCCTGGGCGGGAGGTTCTCCTGCGGGGACGCGGAGCGCTGTCTGCCATGTAGGAAGCGAGACTTTTCGGGTGGAAGGTTCTGGAGGCGGGCTTGGGCTGGAGACATTGGCTGACGTTGGGAAAATCCCACTGCAGCAGCCTGGCCACACAGGGGCCTTGTGGGAGGCAGAGGCGGGAGCTGCAGGTGCACAGTGTGTGACTGCTGCTGTTTGGCCCATGCAGGGGAGTGGCTTCAGAATCCTGGCTCTGAAGCCAGCACCCACAGAGAAGCAAAAGGCACGTCCCACACAGGTTGTTGGGATCCCCGGCCTGGGCCACGGCCGGTTCCAATAAGGCCCCTCCCCCGGGCTGTCTGTTCAGATGGCAAATATTTATCCTGACAGCCACACCCTAAGAGCAACCTTGTCCGTGGCCCCTAGGGTCCCCTGGGGCTGGCCGTGCCCAGACACAGTGCAGGCAACAAGGGGACACAGGAGGACTCCACAGGTGAGCTGTGGGCCTGGACTGCCTGGTTTCCCATCTCAGCTCTGCCCCGTGCTGATTGTATCACTCTGGCCTATACTCACTCTCCCTCCGTTTTCGCATCTGCACAGTGGGTATCCATTGCCGGTCGTGAACTTCTCATAGAGACGACACCAGGAGGGTTGCACTCATGCACGTGAGCACTGTGCCCCCTCCCGGCCCAACACTGAGTGCATGGCGGTGTCTCCCGTGCCAGGGTGAGAGGCCGGCCCTGCACGGACCTAGGCCTCCCCTCCTGACTCCCCCCGGGCTCTGGCACTGAGGTCTGAGTATAGGGCGGCAGGGAATGGGGGTGTGGAGAGCAGGCAGTAGAGATGGTAAGGAAAGGGCAGAGGGGGTGGGGGGAGGACATCTACTCCTGTCCTGGGCTCTTGGCTGCGTCCCTGTAGCAAGACAGGAAGCACATGGGTGTCTTTGATGTACGTTACACGGGGTCTCTCATAAGGAGACAGAGACCCCAAGAGCGGCTGCACCTGAGTGGTTCAGGCCGGGTTTGTGCAGGGCAGAGAGTGGTGGACACTGTGGGTTCCTCGGGGGCGTGAGCTGCGTGTGGCAGCCTAGCAGGAGTTTGGCAAGACCTGTGTGCTCAGGCCCCTCTCTGTCCTGGGCGAGGGTCCACACAACACACAGGGAGGGCACCGCTCACGTGAGGGTCGGCACCTGCTCCAGGGGCCAGTCCTAGAGCCGGGACTGCCTCATGCTGGGTTCCTCACGCCCACTGCCCGGCCCCTGTTCAATTGCTGGTGAGAAAGCCCTCCCTGCACCTGCCCATGCTCAGATTCCTTCAGCTTAACCTGCTCCACCAGCCAAGGGGCTTTATTTGGGGTGGGGTGTCCTGAACCCCGTGTAGCACAGAGGGCTGTGAGAAGCCCAGGTCCCTCTCCCAGGTCAGTCACTCGTGACCTCCGTAGGAGGCCTTCTCTCTGGAGTTGTTAAAGATCGATCTATCTATGTATCCACCTATCTATCTGAAAGAACTACAGACAAAGAGAAAGAGAGATCTTCCATCCCCTGGTTCACTGCCCAGATGACTGCAACAGCCAGGGCGGGCCAGGCTGAAGCCAGGAGCCAGGAGCTTCCTCCAGGTCTCCCATGTAGGTAGCAGAGACCCAAACACTTGGGCCATCCTTTGCTGCTTTTCCCAGGCCATTAGCAGGGAACTGGAATCGGAAGTGGAGCAGCCGGGACTCGAGCCCACGCTCATGTGGGATGCCAGCATCGCAGGCGTAGCTTAACCGGCTGCACACAGCACCGGCCCTGGGGTCTTCCCTCTGGCCCTCAGTTTGCTCTGCTGTCGAGGGGAACGGAAATGGCATCCTGCCGGCTGCCATGAGTCCCAAGTGAGTGACCATGGGAGGAGGTGGCGCCCAGCATCTAGGAGGTCTCGGTACTGTTCACTGCCACCATCAGCGCTGTCATCAGGCCCTGTGCCGCCGTGACAGGGGCAGAGTGGAGCAGAGAGCACGGCTCAGGTCGGGAAGTCCTTGGACACTGGGGTTGTCAAGTCCTGCAGAGTTGGACTCAGCGTTGGGCAAGGGCCCTCCGTCCTGTTCCAAGTTGAGAAGGAGCAATGGGGAGCTACTGATGGTTTGGGCATGAGGGCTGCGCTGATGGTGATCAATGTGGAACGGTGCTTTCTCTCGCCTGCCAAGGAGAAAACAGTGGACCCAAGTTTGATGGGAGCAAACAGAGATCTAAGATGAGCCAAGGGATTGTCAGGGCACCTGATGGTTCTGAAGAACTCGAGGTTGAAAGAATTGCCTCCCACAGTGCCAAGAAGCACTGCGAACTCTTTCAACTTAACAGACATCTTTCTAGCATCTTCCGTGTGCCAGCCCCAGATCATCAGCACTCTTGCAAGGATCTGCAGGGGGAAGAGGAGGCTGCCCAGGGGCATTGCTGGAACACGCGCCAGGCAAGAGTCAGCACTGACAGAAGGTTCTTTGGTCTGTTGTGGGGTGATGCCAAGATAGCTCTGACCGGGTTTTGAAGGGTGACTAGGAGTTTGCCAAGCGCAAGACAAGGGAGTGCTCTGGGGCTCAGGGAGGGCCCGTGCAGGAACGGAGCAGGGCACTGGGGAATCGCACATCATGCAGGGAGAATCAGCAGGGTGTGTGGTCCCCGGGCGGGCATGACCTTGGGTACCAAAGTAAGGGTTGGAGCCACGCTCCTGTGGGCTGGAGGTCACCAAGGGGTTTGTGGCTGAGCAGGAAGGTTTTGCCCCTTTGTGGAGTGAGACCAGGGATTGGTGAAAGAGCTTCACTCAGACCCACGGGCCTGAGAAAACCCAGCTCAAGTCAAGGATGGGCCATTTCAGAGCAGGCAGCCTAGGGTCTCTGGGATCCAGGCCCCCTTAGGTGCTGTGTGGTGCAGGCCTGGGGCTGGTGGAGCTCCGCTCACTGTCATGACACGTGCCACGGCAGAATACAGTGAGCTGTGCCCTCCACCCAGAGAGGGTGGACTCCACAGGACTTAGCGCCAGCACTGGTGCCAAACAGGTGCCCCGGGGCTGGAGGTGCTCACCATGTCACTTACAGATCCCAGCTCCTCCCCCGCCTCAGCACAGGCTCCGCCAAGGCCAGGATGTGATCCTGTCTGTTTACCACTAAATCCCCAGAGCCGAGAGCAGCACTGGGCACAGGAGACATAAATGCGTATGGAGTGACTGCGTGATGGGCAGAACATGTGAGTGAGTGAGTGAATGAATGAATGAGTTCTACACTGGGTGAAACCGTGCAGTGCACCTGGCTGCTTGCACTGGGAAGTGTGTAAGTCATGGGTAAAGGCTCTGGGTACCCTGGAGGCACGGCCCAGCTGCACAGGTGGTGACAGCGTGATTCCAGCGAGGGACTTAGGTAGTCAGAGCTTTCACCTCCACTTCAATGACACAACCGAGAGGTTGATGTGAGAGTGAGTGGAGTGAGATGTGTTCTGACCATAGAGCCTGCATAGCATGCTTGCAGTCAGCGTCTGTGTTATTCGACTTTTTGTTACTATAACAAAATACCCGAGGCAGCCTAACTTACTAAGAAAAGAGGTGGAGATTCATTGTCCAAAATCAGGTGGCCCCATTGGTCGATGACTTTGCTGGCGGAGCCCAGTGTTTGCACAGAGCATCACATGGCAGAGAGGGGGAGTGTGTCTGTCTGTCTGTCTCTGCTTATAAAGCCACTAGAATCTAATCCCATGAGGGTGGCACCCTCATGACCTAGTCCAATCTGATCACTCCCCGAAGGCCTGGCCTGTTAGCCCCATAGCTGGCTGGAGTTTCTCCATGGTAACTCCATGGTAACTCCATGGTTACCATAACGATGACTTTGGGAATTAAACTCCTTCGTGAATTTGGGGACCAAATCATGTCCATAGCATAGCATGGTTGTGATTACCCAGAGGCGACCGGCAGTCACAGCAGGGCTGCTTCCGTGTCCCTTAACGGTTTTTACACTGTGGCCTCTGCTCAGCGGAACAGCCAGTTCTGCCTGGTGCTCCCTCTCTGAGCACCTACCGTGTGCCAGATGTTGAGCCATGGAGAACAAGCCAGATGGGGGTCTTAGCTTGCAGGGGGTTGCATCCAAACAAGGTAAAGGAGGATTTGAACAGATAGGCAAATGGATAAGCCAGGAATGTGTCAGGGAGTGGTGAACTGTAGACCGGGCATTTAGATAGGAGAGTGACAGACGGGAGTGAAGAAACCGGCCAAGGACCTGCCATTTGAAGTCACCCCTGAGCGTGTAGAAGCTACTGGCTGTGCAAGCACCAGAGAAAGAGGCCGCTGGGCAGAGTTCCAAGATGGGAGCAAGCTTGGTGCGCGTGGAGGCGGAGGCTGGGCAGGGACCAGGCAGGCGGGCTCACTTCCATCTTGTTCTAAACGTAGAAGGTGTGCAGCCCGCGGGGGACATGATCCCCCTGTTAGAGGCAGCTCTGGCAGCTCGCTGAGAACAATCTGGGAGAGGCAGGGAGCGAAGCGAGGAGGCCCTGGCTGTAGTCAGGTGGGAGACGGTGCCTGGGAACGGCTGGAGGAAGATGAGCCACAGGGAGAGGCTCGGAGGGGAATGGTGGAAGCTGCGCTGGCCAAGTCCCGGGCATGAGCGGAAGAGGCAGTGAGAAGAGCGTCCAGTTTGATCAGGACATCCATTGCTGGCCCTGCATGAATGGGATGGTCCTGACCAAGCACGGTGCCACCTGCTGGCGGCGGCTGCGTGGTCCTGAAGCAGGGGTCAAGGAAGAGCAGAAAGAGCAAAGGAGACTGGACTGGCAGCAGCAGGTTTGCTAGAGGCCCCAGCCGTCTGTCCAGCAGTGGCAGGAATTGGCCCTGGGGCCACCTCCTGCGGCCGCCGCTGATGAGGCCAGCAGGACTCCGGCGGGCACGCGGCGAGACTTCCAGCTGAACGCGTGCACTGTCACCAGGTCCCTCCCGAAAGGCCAGAAAGAGACAAAGTGAGCGGGGGAGAAGCTGAGAGCAGCTCAGCTCTGGAAGCTGGCAGGCGGATGGGTGACGATAGCCGGAGTGTGTGGGAGGAAGCGCTGAGACACTTGACTCCCACCACAGAACCCACAAAAGGGCTCGGGGCCTGATAGCATCTGGGGCCCAGGAGAGGGGTGAAGGCGGGCTAGAAGCAGCAGCCCTGGGGGAAAATCTATTTTGAGAGTTAGACCTGCTCGATCTGCCCCCACACAGCCAGGGGCCCTCAGACGACTCGCAGAAGTCTGGATGTTTGGTCTCCAGAGAAGGAGAGGCCTGGGGACACCCGGGCCGGTGAGGCGGGGGACCCCACCAAAGCAGGGGACCGAGTGACAGTTACTTCCTGCAGGCAGAGCCAGCCTTCTTCCTGGGGCTGCCAGCCGGGCCCTCTGCTCCCCTCTAAGCAGGAGGCTGGAGGAGGCTTCTCTGGGAAACCTGACCAGCCCAGGGGCGGAGAGGGAAAGACGTGGCCATCAGACTTCCCGGTGCAGGAGCTCGGCCCCACACACCCCACCACCCCTGCTGCAACACACAGAGCCAAGGGCCCCAGACCCGAGGGAAGCCAGAGTGGGAGACGGTGTTGCACCAAGGCAACAGTGAACAGGAAGACAAGACATAGGGCAGGCCTTTGGCCCTGTGGTTAAGACAACCTCATCCCACATCGGAGGACCTGGGTTTGATTCCCAGTTCCTACTCCTGACTCCAGCTTCCTGTCCATGCAGATCCTGGGGGGCAGTGGCAATGGTTAAAGTCCGTGGGTTCCTGCCACCCGCATGGGAGACCTGGATGGACACACGTGTAGCCCTGTCCTGACTATTGCAGGCATTTCGAGTGTGAACCAGCAGATGGGCTCGCCCTCCCTCTCTCTCTCTCTCTCTCTCTCTCTCTCTCTCTCTCTCTCTCTCTCCCCTGCTGAAATAAAGAAATAAACATTTCACAGTGAAAAATAGTTGGAGGAAACAAATTGCATAGATTAAAAAGAAATTGAACCCTGAAGTAAGAACAGAATTTTATCTTAAAAGGAACAGAATAGAATAAAAATGAACAAAGAGGAAGAGTTAGAGGAGAGGCCAGAGGAGAAAAGAGGGGAGAAGGAGGAAAGAAGAACAATTCTGGGAAAATAAAAATATTAGTTCAGAAATTTGTAAAATAAAAATTCAGTGGAAGGGTGGACAGATAGAGGAAAATTCTGGAAGATAGAACCAAAGGACAAAGGGATGGACATAGCAGGTGCGAGAATTTTGAAAAGTGAGAGCATCGGCCTGGAAGTCCCCACCCCGCAGTGATCAGTGTCCGCAGGAGAAAGCCAGGCGATGAAGGGAGAAAGTCCTTCAAGAATTCAGGGATGACCGTTGGGAGCAACAGTTAAGCGGCCATGTTGGACACTCCCATCCCAGGTCAGAGTGTCCAGGTTCGAGTCCCAGCTCTGCTCTGTGTTCCAGCCCCCTGCTAATGCACACCCTGGGAGCCAGCAGGTTATGGCTCAAGTACTTGGGCCCCTGCCACCCATGTAGGAGACCTGGATGGATCTTGGCTGGTTTCAGCCTGGCCCCACCCTGACTGTTGCTGGCATTTGGGGAGTGACCCAGTGGATGAGAGTCTCCCCCGCCCCCCCAGTCTTTCAAATAAAAATAAATAAATAACTTTTTAAAAGGAACAATTCAGGAAATTCTCAGAACTGAGCAGTTTCTAGGTTGAAAATAACCCCCGTGCCCAGCCATCCTTGAAGGAGGCACCCTCAACATCAGAATGTCTCAACGCTGGGTTCAAAGAAAGATCTTAAAAGTGTCCAGAGTGGATGGGCTCCATAGCAAAATGGAAATGATGGAAAAAAAAAAAGTCAAATAAACATGGAAGCTAGATAAGTTGAGATGATCTTAGCTGAATACCAGGAAAAAAAAGTGGAAGAAGTAATGAACAGAGCCTCAGAAACCTGTGGAATGTTACCCAAAAAATCTAACGTCGGTGTCATTGAAATGCCGGAAGAGAAATAGTATGGCTCTCAAAATACACTTGAAGAAATAATGGATAAAAGCTTCATGAGTTTGGCAAAAACTGTGGGAGCTTCCTACTCTCTGCTTCACTTGTGACAAGTTAATACAGTTTTCCTCTGAGAGCGAGTGAGAGGGAGAGAAGCCTACAGATTCAAGAAGCCGAGTGCCCTCAAACAGCATAAATGCAAGAAAATCCATGTCCAGCCACATCACACTCAGACCACTAAAGCTAGACAAAGACAAACCTTCTACACAAGTAGGGAAAAATGACACATAATTTGCAGACGAATTCAAACGACTGCTATTTCTCTTCAGAAACTACAGAGAACCGAAGGCAGGAAACAGTTATTTGAGAAGTGCTATCAATTCAGAATTACATATGCAGTGAACACATCCCTCAGGAGTGAAGGTGAACTAAAGACGTCCTCAGACAATGGAATACCAAAGAACTGATGCTGCCAGCAGACCTGCTCCGTTGGGACCACCCAAGGAAATACTTACATATCCTTAATCACAGGTTGATCGTTGGGGTATCCATCCTCAAGAAATGTTAAGTTTTATATTGTGAAGCAATTCTTACATCTGTCTATGATAATATTTTCATAATCTTGAATCAAGCAGAATTGTTGACAGATTATTCTTCCAAAAATAAAAAAAATGAAGGAAATCCTTTAGAAAGAAATGAAATAATATCAGAAGGTAACTTGGAAGACTGGAAAGGAAGCAACAGAAGTGGTAACTCTCTGAGTTAATGAAATAAATTATTTTCTCTTTTGAAAAAAAAAAAAGTGTCCAGAGCAAAGGAGAGGTTAACAACAGTGACGAGGGTCCCCACGGCCACCCCTAGCTTCAGCGACACACAGGGAGAACTCCCAGGGCTCCTCATACAACCCTACTCCCAGCTCTGATCTCTTAGGCTGAAAGGCTGCAAACCAAGATCAGCAGAGAGCAGAGACCCAGGGGAACCACGCATACGCTTGGAAGAGTGCTCTCCGTGGAGTCACACAGGTCTCTCACTTCCACCCTGGTGTTCTGTGACAGCGTATGTGACACATCATCTATGTGCAGTGCTTGCTGGGCACAGTGTCCAAGGTTTTATCCGGGGGCTGCTCATATAGGCACCCTCTGCCTGGAAGGCTTCCAGACTCCAGACCTCCTGCAGGAAAACAGGCAGTCAGCCAGGCCATATCGTGTGCACAGACAGTATAGGCCCAGCAAGCCTCGCATCCATTCTGGGAATGGGCGATGGCGGGAGCTGTCCCTGAATCCAAGTTCCCAGACGCCAACCATATGGCCATCCTTTGCATCAAGCCCTGATAAGGACAACACTTCAGGTGCGTGGGATTTTCTGCACACAGGAGAATCAGAAGAGCTTTGCTTCCCAGGAGCCAGGCTGCAAACTGGAGACGTCGGAGCGAGGTCTCCAGCGTCCCGAGGAAGACGATTGCAATGTCAAGTTCTGTCAGCGAAGTGTGAGGGTGGAATTTTCAGACGTGCAAGGTCTCCAGAAACGTATCATCCATTCTTCCTTTCTTGGAAATCTGCCAGAGATGTTGCTGTACTAAAATGAGGCTTTGGGGCTGGTTAAAGCCCTGGTCTGCAGCACCCACATCGCGCATGGGCACCTGTTCAAGTCCCGGCTGCTCCACTTCCCATCCAGCTCTCTGCTATGGTCTGGGAAAGCAGTAGAAGATGCCCAAGTCCTTGGGTCCCTGCACCTGCGTGAGAGACCTGAAAGAAGCTCCTGGCTTCTGGCATCGGATCAGTGCAGCTCCAGCCATTGTGGCCATTTAGGGAGTGATCCAGTGGGTCAACGACCTCTCTCTCTGCCTCTGCCTCTCTGTAACTCTGCCCTTAAAATAAATAAATAAATCATTACAAAATAAAAATGAAAATAAATAAAATGAGGATGTTGCTCTGGTTTGGGAAATAGCCTGGCTGTTCCTAGAAGGCCCATGTAGTGGGGCTTGGTCCCCAAAATCTATGTTAATGGTTTTTGGCTAATGAGTCTTGAGCACAGAGAAAGGCCTGCCCTTGGATGGTAGTTCCCGTGAGGTGAGTTATTTAAGCTGTGTTCTGCTTAGCGTCCCTCTCTGCTTCCTGGCTCTCCATGTGAGTTTCTCTCTACTTATTTCCGTTGCCTTCATCAGACCCGAAACTGATGAGGCTGCTCAATCTCGGATTGTGACCCTCCAAATGGTGAGCAAAGCAAAACTTCAAGCCTATGCAGCTGTTCTCAGGTGTTTGTTGTAATAATGCAAAGCTGACTGATACACGTGTAAGACAAGGGAGAGGAAGATATGAGATATAAGAAGCAGGACCAGCGAGGGGGAAGGAGAGGGAGATTGATGGGTTCCTGGATGATAGAGCAGAAAAGCCCCCAAGGAAAATTTCTCTGTCAGGCCTGGAGACCACTGGTTCAGAGAACAGAAGTCCCCGGGGACCTTTGAGAGACTCCCACAGGGTGAAATCACTTGGTCACACAGAAAAGAGAGTTACAAACCAGAGGAGAGTCAGGACCAGCGAAAACACCCTGGCAATTGTTAACTCCAGGAAAAACAGAAAGTTGTATAGAGAAAGAAAATCACTCAGGGTTGGTCTGCGAATAGCATTTCTTTAGTCATAGTAACATACACAGTGAGTGCTTATCTGGCCAAAATTATGATATAATGATTGAAAGGACTGAAATTATGCATTGATAGGGAGTGAGGAGGCTGGAAAGACAGGCTGTGTGTGTGAGAAGTCAACTATTATTTTCCATAGTGGAAAGTCAATATGTAATAGGAAACATCTAAAATAGAAACATCATGAAGCGGTATCCTAAATATGTTTTTTGAAAATATGGAGTAAAATTCTAGAAGAATCCATGAAGGAGTTGAAATTGGTTGTGTCTAGGAAGCAGGACAGTTAGAGGGAAGTAGGGCTGGAGGGATGTTATTGTTTACAGAAATCTTAGAGAAAAACTTGGTTTTCTCAATTGTTGATACAAATGAAGAATAAAACTTTTAAATTAAGTGAGATGTAAATTAAAAGTGAAGAAGGAAGGAAAAGAGAAAGAAAGGGAAATGAGGTAGGGAGGAGGAGGAGGGGAGAGAGCAGAGGAGGAAGACAGAGGGTGGGGAAATGGGAAATGACCAGTTGGGCTGTGTGTTCTGGCCAGGCCACCTCTGGTTATTCCAGGCACGGACCCTCCGGAGAAGCGTAGCCAGGAGCAGAGGGATCTGGGGAGCTGCACACAGACTCAGGGCTCAGTCTGGGGATGATGGTTAGGGACCCGGAACACAGGGGTAGCTGGACGTGTGAATGAGTAACTCCTGTCTCTCTCCAGTCCTGCAGCTGATCAAGTCGCAGAAGTTTCTGAACAAGTTGGTGATTCTGGTGGAAACAGAGAAGGAGAAGATCCAACGGAAGGAATACGTCTTCGCTGACTCCAAAGTAAGGGACCCCAACCTCCGAGGAGGGCCGAGAGCAGCGTGAGGGCATGTGGGGTGCACATCGTTAGCTCACCCAGTTCTCCTGCAAAAACCCATTTCACAGCAGGGAAAGCTGAGCTCAGAGAGGTGGAGGACCATGTGTTCCCGGTCAGCAGGGATCCGTCCTCATGGCTGTGGCCATCCTGCCCGTGTGTGCCAACCAGTCTGCCAGGCTACCTGCAGAGCAGGAAGGGCAGCTCTGAGCCCAGGGTCGCGGGGAGACGTTTGGCCTTTCTGGGCTGAACTTGGAGCCCTTTGGGGCACTCTTGGATTTGAACCTGAGTCTGACCAGTGCCCCCTCCCCAAGACATCCATGTCTACCATTGGCCCACTGTGAGGAAGTAGGAAGTCCCTCGGGGGCTGACTTTGGGAGAAGGAGGCGCTGTGGGCCCCATGACGGACCCAGGCGGGCCCCTGGCTGTCCCAGCGGTGAGCAGTGTGATTGCTCTCTCAGCAGTCCCCTGTTTGTGCACCGCTGTGCCGCTGATGTGAGGTGGTGAGGGTGGATGGCAGAGCAGCGACGGCACCCATCACAGGAGCGCCGGCTGATCCCAGCTGCTGGGCACTCCTGCAAGACTGAGGGCCTGCAGGTGCTCCTGCTTCCACGTGCCCTGGGGATGACTGGCCGGGCAAAGTGAGGGGAGGGAGATGTGCCAAGAGGAGGCTGGTGAGAGGTCTGCAGTGCCCAGAGCTGGCAGCAACAGAACAAAAGAGGCTGGAAGAAACACAGTGTGGGCTGGATGGGGGTGGGGGGGGGGGAAGAGGAGAGAGACAGCCCAGCCAGGCACCGTGGCAGGCGGTGGGCACAGGTGCAAACCCCAGGAGCTCCGCCCACTGCTGCAAGCTCTGGGGGTTGCAATCCTGAATCTGAGGCACCCCCACCTAAAGGCAGGCGTGGGTGAAGTCCACCATCACTGCTTCCCCTGGGGGCTGCCGGCTTCACAGTGGATGTGCAGTGGTGAGGCTGGGTCCCAGGGAAGTGCTGGAGGAACAGGCACACGTTGGTCCTTTCCGATGGCACAACCTGAAATGTTGTGTGCTCTCATTTAAAGTCAGCCAACCCTGTGGTCTGCAGCCTAGGACAAGACCAAGCCTGGTCTGGGCTCCTCTGAGGACCTGGAAAAAATAAGTGGAGAACGTGAAGGAAGCCAGGACGCTTTGTATACTCTGTTCGTTTTAATTAATTTCTTTAATGTACATTTTTCCTTTATTCCATAAGTGATCTCTTCTAAGCGGTAGAAAAGTAGCTAATCCAAATAAGCACCTTTAAAATCACAATTCCCATGGGCCTGGATTATAGCTTTTCAAATATTTTTGACAAATAGAAAGGCATTGATGCCATTCACACTGTGTGTGCAAGTAGCTTTTGGTACTTACTGGTAGGTCGTGACCGTCTGGCCGTGGCAACAAAGAGTTGCTGCACCGTAATTGCGACCCCGTTCTAGCTTACGGATGGCCCCTGGGACCGCCCGTGCAGCTCCTTCAGTGTTGCAGGACACGTGCTGAGCCCTGGCTGGGCTGGATCTCGGTGCAGGGAATGACAGGGTCGGAGAAGCCGCCTGCTTCGAGGGCTTTGGACGCCTGTGTGCAGGTTGCTGTCCTGGAAGCCAGCTTCCGGCTGTTCTCAGTTTGCAGGCGCTGCCCCAGTCCTCTGCAGGGGTGTGGGTGGCGGGGCAGGGCGGAGGCCTGGCTCAGTCTGTGTCCCTTCGTCCCCAGAAGAGAGAAGGCTTCTGCCAGCTGCTGCAGCAGATGAAGAACAAGCACTCGGAGCAGCCCGAGCCCGACATGATCACCATCTTCATCGGCACCTGGAACATGGGTGGGTCCCGCGCCTCCCTCGCTTCCGCTCTCCTGCCTCGCTGCCCCAGCCCCCAGCCCCCTCTCTCTGGAACTGCACCCTTTCCCAGCAACCATGACCATGACCGTGGGTGAGAGGGAGGCGCTGTGGGGCTGCTGGCCCCTAGGGAGAGCTGGCGGAGGCTCCGCCGGTCTGCAGGGGCGGCCTTAGGTGTGGAGTGTGCAGCGCACCCCGGGGCCCAGGCCTTGCGAGAAAGAGGTCCACCCCGAGAGGGGCCGCCAGACGCCTCCAGAGACACAGGGGAGGGTGGGGGGGAGAGAGTGCGCACCCAGTTATATTTGAATTTCGTGACAACAAACGAGTTGTTAGGATAGGTGATCTGCCAGAAATAAGTTAATAAATAAACAACCAGTGCTGTGACGCAGCAGGGTAAACTGGCCTGCAGAGCTGGTATCCATGTGGGTGCCAGTTCAAGTCCCGGCTGCTCCACTTCTGATCCAGCTCCCTGGGAAAGCAGCAGAGGACGGCCCAAGTCCCTGGGCTCTTGCACCTACGTGGGAGACCCAGAAGAAACTCCTGGCTCTGGCTTCAGTCTGGCCAAGCTCTGGCTGTTGTGGCCATTTAGGGAGTGAACCACTGGCTGGAAGCTCTCTCTCTCTCTCTGTTTCTTTCTCTGTAACTCTACCTTTAAGATAAATAAAATAAATCTTTAAAAAAATCAGTAAATACTAAATGTATATGCTGAATATTAATCATGTATCATGCCAAATGTACATACTACATGTGTAGAAACTTCCAAGTTTGTGGAAGAATGGGATTAAAAAACTAAGTTTATTTTGGTGCAAGAAACTCTTGAAATCCATATATAGTTTTATATCAAACGCATTTTCCATGAACTTTTTAAAGATCTTTTATTTTATATAATAAATATACTACACATAAGTTATTTTAAATAATATCTTGGTGTAAGTATTGAGCTGGAAATACATAAGTAGATAGAATATATTAAACCTGAATCCTCAGGTACATAGCAATGGCCGTGTCAGTCTAAATGACCAAAGAAACAATCAGCAGAGAGAGAGAGACCGTCTACAGGATATTGCCATTCACTGGGGGCTAGCGGACCTTGCGGTGGGAACACGTGTGTCACAGCGGCCACGAGTGTGTTCAAAAAGGCTGAGGCGGGGAAAGTTTCCAAAGGCACAGATGAGGAGGTTGCGTCAGACAGTTTGACATGATGCTCTTTGGCCACGGTGACTAATGAGCAGGGTCACGTTAGTGGGGGTTAAGCCGGGCAGATGTCCTGGCGGGGGACGCTCTATCTCAGGTTGTGGTGCCCCCGGCCAGGTGGCCGCTCTGCCAGAGGCTTTGCGGTGCTTACTCACAGGCAACCACATGTGAGAACCCTTTCTTTCTCAGCACCAGATTTTTTTTTTTTTTTTTTTTGGACAGGCAGAGTGAATAGTGAGAGAGACAGAGACAGAGAGAAAGGTCTTCCTTTGCCGTTGGTTCACCCCTCAATGACCGCTGTGGCCGGCGCATCATGCTGATCCGAAGCCAGGAGCCAGGTGCTTCCTCCTGGTCTCCAATGTGGGTGCAGGGCCCAAGCACTTGGGCCATCCTCCACTGCACTCCCAGGCCACAGCAGAGAGCTGGCCTGGAAGAGGAGCAACCGGGACAGAATCCGGCGCTCTGACCAGGACTGGAACCTGGGGTACCGGCGCCGCAGGCAGAGGATTAGCCTAGTGAGCCACGGCGCCGGCCAGATTTTTTTTTTTTAAGGGTTGGCACAGACACTCCATTTTGATTCTGACAATATTTTTAAAAAAGAATTATTTATTATTTGAAAGGAAGCGAGAGAGAGATCTTCTACCTGCTGGTTCACCCCGCAAATGGCTCCAAAGGCTGGGGCTGGGCCAGGTAGAAGCTAGGAGCCAGGAGCTTCATCCAGGTCTCCTACATGAGTAATAGGGGTCCAAGTACTAGTACCATCTTCTACTGCTTTGCCAGGTGCACTAGCAGGGAGCTGGATCGGAAGTGGAGCAGCTGGGACTTGAACCAGCGCTGATTTGGGATGCTGGCTTAACCCACTGTGCCACAACACCAGCCCCCTGATTCTGGCAAGTTTGCTCTCCTGCCACATCCCACCTTTTGCTGTAGCTCTGTCCTCTGAGAACATTGCAGATCAGTCACCTTGCAGCGAGATCTGGACCGTCCGTCACTCCCGGGCTGAGCTCGTCCTGGGTCTTGGTCTGGTCTGGTCCCACACTGGGAGGGAAGTGAGGACAACCAAGGGACGGTGTCAAAGCCCCTTCGTCACATCTGAGCAGTGGAGAAGTTCAGGAGAGGTTCTCGGCCGAGGTTACCAGGAGCTCACTGTCAAGTTGAACTTCTGTGCTGCAGGGCACAGCTGCCATTCAAAGCTCTGGGTCGGTGCTATTTTGTTAGGAGGTGGACTTCTGCAGGTTTTTAATAGGCAGCAGGAACAAAGTTGAAAACAGAAAATACTCAACAGAACCAGTAAGGGCGTAACAAATCCAGTGTGCGTAATAGTTTTGATTCAAGAAACAGACATACTTTTTTCTATAGGAACAATTAGTCCAAAAATAATTAAAGAAAAAGCTATTTATTTCTAAAGTTAATTCAGTTTGTTCAGAAAACTGAATTTGAGAGTACTTGTTAGAGTTTTTCCCTGTGGATCTGACTATAAAATTTTTGGAGAATTGAAACATGAATGACAAAAGACTTAAAGTAGTTAAATTTTTGAAGAGAGTTCAGAAATTGACAAAAAAGTATAGCTATTCTGATTTCATACATCATAACAATCATAACCAACAGTTTCTCACCTCAAACATTAGAATTTTATACATTTTATATAATCTTTAGAACACTCACATCAGTAACAAAGCCAAATAAATATAACTTGAAGATTTAGCATCAAAGGTTTAAGACATCTGATAAAAATAAGGTCACACCCTTTCTGTCTCTCCCTCTTTGTCTGTTATCTCTGACTTTCAGATTAAAAGATCTGATATGATATTAAACAGCAGTTAAATAAAATAGCAAGTTACTGAAGATTGAATTATGGTAGGAAATCATAAATATACTTTTTTAAAATAAACTTTTTTAAGATTTATTTTATTTATTTGAAAGAGTTACAGAAAGAAGTAGAAACAGAGGGGGGGGGGTCTTCCATCTGCTGGTTCACTCCCTAAATGGCTACAACAACCAGAGCTGAGCCAATCTGAACCCAGGAGCAGGAGCTTCTTCCAGATTGTCCACCATGGGTGCAGGGGCCCAAACACTTGGGCCATCTTCTGCCGCTTTCCCAGGTGCATTAGCAGGGAGCTGGATTGGATGTGGAGCAGCCAGGACTTGAACTGGCGCCCATATGGGATACCAATATTGTAGGCCAGGGCTTTAACCCACTAAGCCAGAGTGCCGGCCCCTGAATACACATTGTTAAAACAAGTGCTCTGTACTGTGTGTGGTTACAACTGTGGTGAAGTATACATTCTTGACTGGCGGGGAGACACACCAGCTTCAGAACAGTAGGTGAGTTCAGGGGCAGGGAGGGAGAGGGAGGGTGGAGGGAGAAGGGCCAGGAGAAGTGTGCCAGGGAGGAGTACGAAAGAGTAGCATTTTATTTCTCTAAAAATCAGGAGCAAATATAGCAAAATATGTGAAGAGTTACAAGGGCATTTATATTATTTCTCTGTATATCTGAAATATTTTGTAATTAAAAAGAATTTTAATGGGCACACATGGTATACCAAATAATAACTAATTCCTCACACTACAAAAATGTATCAAGTGATTACATATTATTTAGGCCACACAAAGGTATGTACGTACATTAGAGCATGTGATAAATAAGATTCAAGAATAAATTTTAAAATTCACAATTAAAAAAAATAATAAGGTCACACATCATTGTGAAGATGTGGTCATTCATTTAAATAGAGTGATTTAATCGGATTTAACCAGAATTGTAAGATGAGCCTTGAGAAGGCTTTAAAAGCAAATAAATGGGCCGGCGCCGTGGCTCAATAGGCTAATCCTCCGCCTAGTGGCGCCGGCACACCGGGTTCTAGTCCCGGTTGGGGCACCGGATTCCGTCCCAGTTGCCCCTCTTCCAGTCCAGCTCTCTGCTGTGGCCAGGGAGTGCAGTGGAGGATAGCCCAAGTGCTTGGGCCCTGCACCCGCATGGGAGACCAGGAGAAGCCCCTGGCTCCTGGCTTCAGATCAGTGCAGCGCGCCGGCCGCGGCGGCCATTGGAGGGTAAACCAACGGTAAAGGAAGACCTTTCTCTCTGTCCACTCTGCCTGTCAAAAAAAAAAAAAAAAAAAAAAGCAAATAAATGCTCAACAAACAGAAACAAAGCCTCTTTTATGATTTAGTCCTTGCTGAGTAACCAAAACCCAATAGAGACACTAGAAAGCATAAGAAGCTCGGTAACAGAACACAAACATCTTTGCTCCTCAGGCCAGGGCCTGTACATCTTCATTAAAAACTAATCACTGTTTAAAAACTTCAATTAAACATGGAGAATTAAATTCTGCTTTCTATTTATGTATCATTACTTGATTTTGAGAAACCTATAAACGAGGCTTTTCTTTTTTTTAAGAGTTTATTTATTTGAGAGAGTTGTGGAAGGAGGGAGAGAGCAGATAGCTTCCACCTCCCCGAGACGCTCTCTGCGACAGTCACACCACAGCCTTGCTTGTCCTCATCTCCTGTCTGACGCGATGCAGTCACTCTAGCGCAGAACAAAAACCTAGCCCCAACAGCCCCGGCAGTGCTGTGCCCTCATGGGGCAGGTCTTTGCCTTGGCTGAGACCCCCCTGGCCCAGGTCAGGGAGCCTGGGTTCATACCCGCCTCTGGCTCCTAACCTGCACTTCCGCCAGCTCGGGCCCTGGGGAGCCACGGTGAGGGCTCGGGTCCCTGAGTCCCTGCCAGCCCTGTGGGACTTGGGTTGAGTCTCATCCTCTACTTCCCGGCTGGTGCAGACGTCTGGGCGGGGAATGGCAGCTGACGACTCCCCAGCCCTCTATCTCACTGTCTCTCAGATACATAGATTAAAAACTTTAAAATATCTATCCTCATAATTTCTCCACGTTTCTCTCTCCCCTGCTTACTGATCCCTTTCTCTTGTTTTTAGTGTCTTCCTCAAACTTACATATTTTAGATAATTATTTCAAAACTTCTAAATTTAGACAAAATTTCTCTTTTTCTAAATAAAGGAACAAAGAGAATTTTAAACTCCAAGTAACTTTAAAGCAGTCTTCAATTTTTTGTCATATGCCAGTAATTTATGAAAACATATTTAGACCCAAATCAACTGTCTTTTTTATAGAATGTAAAAAGCCAACAGTACTTGAGTTTATAATTAGAAACATTTCTCATTTGCACTTAACCAATTTATTTATAACAATAATACCTACATTACTTATGAAAACTCAGATAATAGATGCCCATAGCCATCATATAAAGTTATTTTCCTATCAAAGAAAATCCCCAAAAGCTAAATTGTTGTATTTGGTACACAGAAAGCAATGGACCTTTTACCTGTTCTTAGGTGAGATTTACATTCTTATTGTCTCAAACGCTTAATAGAGTCAAATACAACTTGGCCTGGCCAGCAAACCCAAAAACAAATAAACATATGCTAGTAATATTGAAGACATCTTTGCTTTTATTTTACCAACAAATTTTAAATGGCTTATTTGTTCCCATATCAATTTGGTTTTAAAAAAATCTTTTATTCTTTTTTTTCCCTTTTTGTTTCCAGTCTCAAATAAGTCTAGGAGTTAATTTCATAGATTTACAATTTAGCTAGGACTGGCTGAAATAAAAAATTCCCAAGCAACCTTGAATAACGGAATTATCTTTTTTAAAAAAGATTCATTTATTTATTATTTGAAAGGCAGAGTTACAGAGAGGCAGAGACAGAGGCAGAGAGAAAGTCTTCTATCCTCTGTTTCACTCCCCAAATGGCTACTACGCCTGGAACTGCACTGATCTGAAGCCAGGAGCCAAGAGCTTCTTCCAGGTCTCCCACGTGGGTGCAGGGGCCCAAGGACTTGGGCCATCTTCTACTGCTTTCCCAGGCCACAGCAGAGAGCTGGATTGGAAGAGGAGGAGTTGGGACTCGAACTGGCGCCCATGTGGGATGCCAGCACTGCAGGCAACGGCATTACCCACTGCACCACAGCACTGGCCACACAAAATTATCTTAATGTAAGCAAAAGAGCTAGCTGATTCAAAATAGGCAGAGAGAAAAATAGTGAGAAAGCACTAAATAGCCTTTACTTGTTAATCCTACAATTGTAGTTAAAGAATCACACAAAATATAGACCAGGTGCAGAGAACTAAAATCTGACTTCATTAGGGAAAAAAAAGCTACAAGATGGTAACCATGAACTCAGAAGAGCGGAGTTAGCATCAGCCTCCGTGTCGGTTTCACTCGCGTCTGTCCCTGCTGTGCCCCAGAACCACGCAAGGACCTGAACTGTCACGAAAAGACAAAGCCAGGCTTAAGGACTGCCTCCCACTTACCAAGGGGATCCTGCAGACACCCCAAGTAGAGAAGCAGCAGCCTCTAGCAAAAGGAGGGGGCTCGACCCGAGAGAAGACCAAGCAGGGCAGAGTGCAAGCTGGTCCCTCTACAGGGCGTCTCCTTTCAGGTCCCTGTGGTCGCCAGGCTGTAGCCTAAATAAAAACAGGCAGCAATCAGAGAGCGAGAGAAAGTGAGAGAGGGAGGGAGGGAGAAGGAGAGGGAGAGGGAGAGAGGGAGAGAGGGAGAGAGGGAGGGAGAAGGAGAGGGAGAGGGGAAGAGTGGAGAGGGGGAGAGAGGGAGAGGACAGAGGAGGAGAAGGAGAGAGGGAGAGAGGGAGGGAGAAGGAGAGGGAGAGGGAAAGAGTGGAGAGGGGGAGAGAGGGAGAGAGGGAGAGGGAGAGAGGAGACTCCCTAAAGAATAAAATGTATTTGGGAATACCAGAGCATTGCAACAGAAATTCCCAAATAAATATTCCTTTGAAAATCTCAGGACCAGCACTGTGGCATAGCAGGTAAAGCCACCACCTGTGATGCCAGCATCCCATATGGGCACCAGTAGAGTCCCAGCTGATCCACTTCCAATCCAGTTCCCTGCTAAGGCTCTTGGGAAAACAGTGGAAGACAGCCCAAGTCCTTGTCCCTGCACCCACGTGGGAGACCTGGAAGAAGCTCCTGGCTCCTGGCTTCAGCCTGGCCCAACCTGGTTGTTGCAGCCATTTGGGGAGTGAACCAGTGGATGGAAGATCTCTTTCCTTCTCTCTCTCCCTCTCTGTAATTCTACCTTTCAAATAAATAAATAAAATTTAAAAACAAAACAACAACAAAAAAGCACAATTATCACATGATCTAGCAATTCTACTACTTGGACTATATCTAAAATAATTGAAAAGAAAAGGAAATCTCACTGAGTGCTGTTCATTGTGTTATTTTAGGTGGGCAACATGGGACATACTCTGTCTAAAAGCTCCCCATTGTCCCAAGCAGAGTCAGGTGCTTCCCAACCCTGACATGGCTTGTGGAGAGAATGGAAGGAGGCGGCCTGGGACTTGGGCTCAGCATCCTGTGCAGGATCCTGGCCCTGGATGCACAAGGCGCCAGCCTCCCTCAGCCCGGCCACGTCCAGGGTGTCCCAGGGCCTGCAGCAGCACTGGAATAGAGCTCTGGCCAGTGTCCATGTCCCCTTCTGTCCTTTCCCGCATCTCTTATTGGCCCTGATTTCCTCAGCTCTCGTACTGGTGGGTGCTTGCACACAGGTGCACACATTTCCCATGTTTCCACTGTGAGCCGTGAGTTCTTTTGACAAGAAGTGGTCAGGGCCATCCTGTTGCACAACAGCAGGGGGCACCCTACCCGCAGAAGGCGTGAGGGAGGAGATGCGACATGTGGGCAGGGCCTCAAGGAGCTCAGACTCCCACTGTGGGTTCAGTGGGGAGTCAAATTCAGCCACGGTCAAGGCAACTGCACTTCCTGGTTTCTTAGCACCTGCGAGCCAAGCTGATCTCGCTGGAGAGAGGTCAGGGCCCTTGCAAGGAGGGGTAGACCTCCCTTCATCCCTGGCCCGAGCCACTCCTGCCCATTCTTCCAAACAGGAATGGAGAGGGATTTGCACGCTCTTCCCTTCTCCCTGGCTGGCGCCTACACATCCTCCGCCCTCCGCGGGGATCCCTTCTTTAGCCAGCAAGCAAGCCTCTGCTGTCTCCATCCTGAGCTTCTTGGCTCACCTGCCTCCTTGCCAACAGAGTGTGCGGCCGTAGTGGGACAGGAGGGAGCCTCCATCGCTCTGTGGTCCCTAAGCGCAGGACAGTGTAGGACAGTGTCCGCTTAGCGGGAGTCACCTCCCAGGGGGCTGCGGGCACTGAGCTCTCCCCCTAAGGCACCCCGTGTCGCTGCGCTTGCTTGAGGGGTTTGTGCTTTGCCTGCTGGATGTTGTGGATGCCCCTGGATGTGCCTCTGACTCACTTGGTGTCGGGTTTTGCTGTTGAAGGTAACGCCCCCCCTCCCAAGAAGATCACGTCCTGGTTTCTCTCCAAGGGGCAGGGAAAGACTCGGGACGACTCCGCTGACTACATCCCCCACGACATCTACGTGATCGGCACCCAGGAGGACCCCCTGGGGGAGAAGGAGTGGCTGGAGATACTCAGGCACTCCCTGCAAGAAATCACCAGCATGACCTTTAAAACTGTGAGCAGCTGCCCCCAGCCTGCGGGCCGGGCCGGGCTGGGGGGGCTCTGGGGAGGGCACTGGGAGGCCAGGGCAGCCTCGGGCTGTCAGCGCTCAACTTCTAAAGGTGTCCGGCGGCCCAGTGGTCCCCCCACTTCCGGGTGCAGAGAGATCACTGTATTCAGAAATCAATGGGGCTCGTAGGCTGTTCCTGCAAACTCCACCTCCCCACCGTCTGGCTTGCAGGGGACTCCGACCCCAGTCCCCATCTTTAGGATGCTCTGCCTCTGTGCTGGCATTGAGGGGTTGGGCTAGGGCTGTGCTCTGGCCGTCTAGTGCAGCACTGTGCGCCCCACCAGGTCGCCATCCACACCCTCTGGAACATCCGCATCGTGGTGCTGGCCAAGCCGGAGCATGAGAACCGCATCAGCCACATCTGTACGGACAACGTGAAGACGGGCATCGCGAACACACTGGGTGAGCGTGGAGGGGCCCGGCTCGGGGGTCTACTGCATCCCAGCACCCGGGGTAACGCTTGGGGTAACGCTGGGAGCCTCTGAGGGTCCTCGGCACACGCAGGGTCTGCACCAGTGCTCTGGGGAGCTGGCGGAAATGGGGGTTCTGACCCAGCAGGTCTCAGGTGGAGCTCCCAGGAGGCATTGGGGCTCCAAGCAGGTGCAGGGCCCCACGCTGAAGAGCAAGAACCTAGAAGAGGGGTCCAGGAACTTCTGCCAGAAAGGGCCCCTAAGTAACCATCTGGAGCCTTGTGGGCGGGAAGCATCAGCGACACAGAAAGTGAGGGTGGGGCTGTGTCCCAGTGGGACGTGAGCCTCAGGCGCAGGCTACAGGCCCCAGGCCCTGTCTTGGCCTCTTCAGGTTGCAGCTGGAAGCAGTGGTGTCAGAGTCAGGGTCAAGGTCGAGTGAGCAGTGAGCTTCAGAGAACTGAGAGAGGAGCAGCAGGAAGACTGCAGGAGTGTGCGCCTCTGTATGTGAGTGTGTGTGCAAGTGTGAGAGAGTGTATCTACATGCGTGTGCTTGTGTAAATGTGTCGGTGGGTGGCTATGAGTGAGCAAGCCTGTTTGGAGGAGTGCGTGTTAATGTGAGTCTGTAGGTCAGTATGTGTGTGCATAGGTGTGTCCAAGTGTGTGTGTGTCTGTGCACCTGTGTTTGTGGGTGTGTGTCCAGGTGTGAATGTGCCACCCTAGGTCTATGTGTCTGCGTGAGTGTCAGTCTATCATGTGAGTGTGTGCGCGTCGTTATGTGTTTATATGAATCTGTGTATACGAGCCTTTGCATAGGAGTCTCTGAGTGCACACATGTGGGCAGGTGCACGAGGGTCCACGTGTGCGTGTGAGTGGATGAGAGCACTATGGGCGTGTGTGCAGGTGGGAGTGAGTGTGCAAGTGTGAGCCCAAGTACATGGGTGAGGGTCCAAGTGTGAGATGATGTAGATGTGATGTGAGTGCATGCAAGTGTGTATCTGTGCGTGTCTCTGGTGTGCATGGATGTATCTGAGTGCACACGCGTGTGTGAGCATCTGAGCGCATGTGGGTGTGGGTGCCCTGGCACGGGGCCACAGGTGAAGCTGAGGGCGGGGACTTCGGTTTCCGGCGGTTGGAGTCTGGGACAGGACCGTCCCTGAGATAACAGGAAATAGAAGGATCGCTGCAGTCACACGTGAACAGTGACAAACCGCGAACTGCCCACATCCACGCCCACCGTCCTCCTCCCTTCCTGCCGGCTGCACGGGGCCTGCATGGCCACTCTGGCCTGAGCCTTGCCCTCCCTGCCCAGGAGCCTCCCTTGTCCCGATTCCATCCCCCCGGGCTTCCTGCCTCTCCCACCAGCCTGCTGTACAATTTGCTAAAACCTCTCCGAGCTCTTTACCAACACTGCACAGATGCCCCGGAATCCCCACGCAGCCGGGTGCCAGGCTCCAGGCTGGGTACAGGGTAGTCCCCAAGCAATAGACATCCTGCTCACATGAACTTAACAGACAGCGAGTGAGCCAGCAGGTGCAAAGATGGCTCTGAGAGTGAGCTGGCAGAGAAGGGCACGGCAGAGGGGAGAGAGGCACCAGGGAGGGTGAGGGGCAGGGCAGAGACTCAGAGAAGCGAAGGTCACAGCCTCCTGCCTCCTCCCTCCCTCCCTTCTCCCCGAGGGCCCATCTTCCTCCTCCATCTCCCAGTGGCTCCCAGGGAGCTCAGTGAATGAATGCTGGTTGGCTGGCAGGACGTCGGCCCCACAACAGCTAAGGCCCTTGCAGAGTACCCGACACCCACGGCGCCCAGTGTGATCTGATTTCATGCAGCCCTGCGGTGGGGGACACGGGCTGTTCTCCCCACCCACAGATGAAGAAATTGAGGCCATGGCGGGATCTGTACCTGGCCTGGGAGGGGTTCAAACCCACATTGTCAGGACCCCTGAGCTAGAAGGGGGGCATCGCTGGAGGGGGCCGGGGCCAGGGCCCAAGGCAGGAAGCCGGGTGCTCATCCTGGTTCTGCGTCTGAGCCACATCACCTGACATCTGCCCAGGCTACTGATCCCCACTCTGGGTCCCGAGGAGGCGGGGCTGGGCAACCTCCAAGGTCCCTCAGCTTCCGGTCTATCCAGAGCTGTCCAGTGGACAGCCAATGGGCAGAGCCAGGGCCACAGAGTAAGGAAAAGGAAAGCATTTCAGTGACAGATTTCATCAGAACTCACACGTCCAAGATGTTGTTTCTGTGGGTCTCCAGTAGGACAAAATATTCTCGAGATATCTTCGTCTGTTTTCTCACTGGGCTTCAGACCAGCCCCGTGTCCCGTGCTCAGTGGCCACACAAGGCTGTGCCTGCTATACTGGACGCTCTCCGGCACGTGTCACTTTCACCCAGCCGGGTTGGCAAGTTTTGTCGGTGAAGGGCCAGATGGTGACTATTTGAGGTTGTGCAGGCCACGTAGTCTCTGACGCAGACATTCAACTCCTGTTCTCTGTGGCCTGGAAAGCAGCCAAGGCACTGTTTGGATAAGCAGGGGTGTCTGTGTCCCAATAAATATGACACAGCAACCCTAAAACTTGAATCTTATATTTTATTTTAAGATTTATTTATTTATTTATTTGAAAGAGCATTACACAGAAAGAGAAGGAGAGGCAGAGAGAGAGAGAAGTCTCCCATCCGCTGGTTCACTCCACAGTTGGCTGCAATGACTGGAGCTGCGCTGATCCGAAGCCAGGAACTTCCTCCAGGTTCCCATGCGGGTGCAGGGGCCCGAGGACTTGGGCCATCTTCCAGTGCTTTCCCAGCCATAGTAGAGAGCTGGATTGGAAGTGGAGCAGCTGGGACTCGAACCAGTGCCCCTATGGGATGCCGGCACTGCAGGCAGCGGCTTTACCTGCTACGCCACAGTGCTGGCCCCGAATCTCGTATTTTAATGTAAAGCAAAGAGTTCCTCTTTGGTTGATTTTTTTCCCAGTAAGCGTGGCGGCTCCTGCTGCCTTCAGCCCCCAGCACATCCCCCTTAGAAGAAACCAGCACTGCTCGGATCGCATGCCCATGCCTTAGTCCGACGGTGCTGGGGCTCTCTTGTCAGTGGACCCCAACAGTGGTGCACATGTATGGGGTGCGCCGCGACGTTGCCGCTCACGTGCACCACCTGTGATGCTGTGGGTCTTGCCTTTCCCTCCCCCTAGGGAATAAAGGAGCCGTGGGGGTGTCATTCATGTTCAACGGGACTTCCCTGGGGTTCGTCAACAGCCACTTGACTTCCGGAAGCGAGAAGAAGCTCAGGTAACGGAGCCCATCCCCCCACACACACAGCCTGTATTTGGGTGATTTGCCAGGACGACCCCGCAGCCCTCCATGCTGAAACCACCCGCTCCTCCCTCTGCAGGGCCTGTCGGCCTTTGCGTCCCCGCTGTGGTCTCATAAAGGGATCCGCGGCACAGCAGGGCCTCCTGTGTGTCACCTCCTGCGTGTCACCCTGCAACCTAGACGCCACCCCCCTTCTAAAGGGCAAGAGCTCTCCTGCAGTATCAGCACAGAGCAAAGTTCCTTCTGCCTATGGGGGCCGGGCCACAAGTGAACACAGCCACCCAGAACATTACCAGTGGGGCAGATCCCACGGCTCCTGGCCCTGCCCTCGGCCTCCCCAGTTTGGACTCAGGCCCTCTGTAGCCCAGCCCTGCCCCACCTGCCTGCTGCAGGGGTCACGGGCTCACTGTGGGGTCAGCTGTAGGGGCAGGGGTCACAGGTGCACTGTGGGGTCAGCTGTAGGGGCAGGGGTCACAGGTGCACTGTGGGGTCAGCTGTAGGGGCAGGGGTCACAGGTGCACTGTGGGGTCAGCTGTAGGGACAGGGGTCACAGGTGCACTGTGGGGTCAGCTGTAGGGACAGGGGTCACAGGTGCACTGTGGGGTCAGCTGTAGGGGCAGGGGTCACAGGTGCACTGTGGGGTCAGCTGTAGGGACAGGGGTCACAGGTGCACTGTGGGGTCAGCTGTAGGGACAGGGGTCACAGGTGCACTGTGGGGTCAGCTGTAAGGACAGGGGTCACAGGTGCACTGTGGGGTCAGCTGTATGGCCAGGGGTCACGGGTGCACTGTGGGGTCAGCTGTAGGGACAGGGGTCACAGGTGCACTGTAGGATCAGCTGTAGGGGCAGGGGTCACAGGTGCACTGTAGGATCAGCTGTAGGGGCAGGGGTCACGGGTGCACTGTGGGGTCAGCTGTAGGGACAGGGGTCACAGGTGCACTGTGGGGTCAGCTGTAAGATCAGGGGTCACAGGTGCACTGTGGGGTCAGCTGTAAGGACAGGGGTCACAGGTGCACTGTGGGGTCAGCTGTAGGGACAGGGGTCACAGGTGCACTGTGGGGTCAGCTGTAAGGACAGGGGTCACAGGTGCACTGTGGGGTCAGCTGTAGGGACAGGGGTCACAGGTGCACTGTGGGGTCAGCTGTAGGGACAGGGGTCACAGGTGCACTGTAGGATCAGCTGTAGGGACAGGGGTCACAGGTGCACTGTGGGGTCAGCTGTAGGGACAGGGGTCACAGGTGCACTGTGGGGTCAGCTGTAGGGACAGGGGTCACAGGTGCACTGTGGGGTCAGCTGTAGGGGCAGGGGTCACAGGTGCACTGTGGGGTCAGCTGTAGGGGCAGGGGTCACAGGTGCACTGTGGGGTCAGCTGTAGGGACAGGGGTCACAGGTGCACTGTGGGGTCAGCTGTAAGATCAGGGGTCACAGGTGCACTGTGGGGTCAGCTGTAAGGACAGGGGTCACAGGTGCACTGTGGGGTCAGCTGTAAGGACAGGGGTCACAGGTACACTGTGGGGTCAGCTGTAAGGACAGGAGTCACAGGTGCACTGTGGGGTCAGCTGTAGGGGCAGGGGTCACAGGTGCACTGTGGGGTCAGCTGTAAGATCAGGGGTCACAGGTGCACTGTGGGGTCAGCTGTAGGGGCAGGGGTCACAGGTGCACTGTGGGGTCAGCTGTAGGGGCAGGGGTCACAGGTGCACTGTGGGGTCAGCTGTAGGGACAGGGGTCACAGGTACACTGTGGGGTCAGCTGTAGGGACAGGGGTCACAGGTGCACTGTGGGGTCAGCTGTAGGGGCAGGGGTCACAGGTGCACTGTGGGGTCAGCTGTATGGGCAGGGCTAAAGGTCAAAGTCTGACCTCCCCCCAGCCCCCTGCCTTCCTGAGAGATGGGTGAGGAACCAATGAGCCGGAGCTAGTGAGCTGCTTTTCCCTTGAATTAGGCGAAACCAGAACTACATGAACATTCTCCGGTTCCTGGCCCTGGGAGACAAGAAGCTGAGTCCCTTTAACATCACCCACCGCTTCACCCACCTCTTCTGGCTCGGGGATCTCAACTACCGCGTGGAGCTGCCCACCTGGGTGAGGAGTGTCCCCAGGGGCTGGCGCTGCAGGGACAGGGGCTCAGGACAGACGGTCCTGGGAACTCACGGGCACGCAGAGCTAGGCCGGGGCAGCTACTTCCCTCGGAGGCTCAGTCAGTCCCTTCCACGAAGCCCCAGCAGCTCTCTCTGCTTCCTCTGGGCCCCCAGGTGATCGGCACAGCCACCCCTCCGTGCGTCGCTGTCAGCTTGCCAGGCCCAGGCCCAGGAAGGGCTGGAGGCTGAGGGCACTGGGTGGTTTGTCCCAGCAGGCCGTGGGGCCCCAGTGGTCAGTGGGGCCACAAGGCACAGACACGGCCCTGCTCAACCTGGGGGACAAAGGGTTCCGGGGGAGGGCTGGGCAGGGGTGGCCACCATCCCGTCTAGAACCTGCCATGGTTGTTTCTGGCACACCCCCTCGCTGGGTGGGGCACAGGTGTGGGAGCAGCGTGGTGAGCACCCTTCCCCTGCGACTGCACTCAGCAGCCTGGGCACCCCCGGGGCGGCCACCCAGTGAGGGAGGAAGGGACCCATTTTGCACGTGGGGACACTCGTGGGGACACTGCCCCTGGCTGCATTCCCAGCTGTCTCCCTGGGGCGCCCACATCTCTCAGCTGCCTCTGGGCCCCTGGCCACCTGGACAGCTCCAGACTGGGCAGGAGCTGTCCCGGGAGGTTACTAAGAGCCAGTGAGCCCAAGTCCTGGGATAGCCATGCACCTCCGTGACCAGGGCTGTGTCACCGCTCTTGCAGGGTGTCCTGCTGAGCCCCAAGACGCACCAACCCAGCCCCCGGGGACCAGAGCCTGCTGCTGCACCAGGACTCCGGCCCTGGTGGGGCCATCCAGGGGTGGGGGACGGGGCTAGCGAGGTGCCTCCTTGCGAAGCTGACCCGTG
The DNA here is from genome assembly GCF_033115175.1 of Lepus europaeus. Classification (NCBI taxonomy): domain Eukaryota; kingdom Metazoa; phylum Chordata; class Mammalia; order Lagomorpha; family Leporidae; genus Lepus; species Lepus europaeus. Next base: position 177,575,454 of record NC_084827.1, read on the forward strand.
CAGGGGCCTCGTTCCAGGAGGCAGAGACCATCATCCAGAAAATCAAACAGCAGCAGTACACAGACCTCCTGACCCACGACCAGCTGCTCACCGAGAGGAAGGAGCAGAAAGTCTTCCTGCACTTCGGTAAGGGTGCGGGCTCTCCCGGCGCCTCCTCCGGCCAGCCCTCCCTCCAGTCCCCTGCCCCCCCGCAGGCCCTGCGGGGAGGGGTGGCACCTGCAGACGCGGGAGCCCCTGTCTGTCTGTGTGTTTCAGAGGAAGAGGAGATCACGTTCGCGCCGACCTACCGCTTCGAGAGACTGACACGGGATAGATACGCCTACACAAAGCAGAAGGCCACAGGGGTGGGTCCTCCGCCGACCGCGCCCCTCCTGCGGCCCTGCCTCTCCCCTGCCCGCCTCACCCTGGTCCTGCCTGCTCCCCTATGGAGAATAGAAAGTGGAAAGCACCCCCATGCACTAGGCAGGGAGAAAGAAAACAGAAACAGGAAAACAAAAATAGAAATGGGTGCCCCCTGTGGCCCAGGGCAACCAAGCTCAGGTACCGCAAGGAACCAGGCTCGTGTCCTGATGAATTGCCACCTCTCCTGACAGCCCGGGATCCCAAGAAGATTTTTTTTTTTTTGACAGGCAGAGTGGATAGTGAGAGAGAGAGAGACAGAGAGAAAGGTCTTCCTTTTTGCCGTTGGTTCACCCTCCAATGGCCGCTGCGGCCGGCTCATCGCGCTGATCCGAAGCCAGGAGCCAGGTGCTTCTCCTGGTCTCCCATGGGGTGCAGGGCCCAAGCACTTGGGCCATCCTCCACTGCACTCCCTGGCCACAGCAGAGAGCTGGCCTGGAAGAGGGGCAACTGGGAAAGAATCCGGCGCCCCAACCGGGACTAGAACCCGGTGTGCCGGCGCCGCAAGGCGGAGGATTAGCCTGTTAAGCCATGGCGCCAGCCACCAAGAGGATTTTAAAGCCTTATTTCCTTAGTTGGGTTCTGAAACACATTTAAAAAAGAAGACGGGTTCTATGATCCGACATAGTCGCAGAACTGCTGAGTCAGCATTAAGTGGGCTGTGTCTCTGCAGGACGTGTCCGAGCGTCTGTGGCCTTAAGAGCAGTCTGGCTCTCCACGAGGACACCTGTGTGCCGGACTCGGTTACAGGCTACTCATGAGTGTCTCAGGAGAAGCGGTGCTGGGGAGGGATACAGTAAATATGCAGAGAGGTTGACTGGTGGCCTTTTACCGGCCAGGCACGCTTCTCCTCCATTGGAGGGCTCCTAGGCCAGGGAGACGTCTGCCCCAAGGACTTTCTTTTTTTTTTTTTTAAGATTTATTTATTTATTTGAAAGTCAGAGTTACACAAAGAGAGAAGGAGAGGCAGAGAGAGAGAGAGAGAGAGAGAGAGAGAGAGAGAGGTCTTCCATCCTCTGGTTCACTCCCCAGTTGGCCACAACATCCAGAGCTGTGCCGATCTGAAGCCAGGAGCCCAGAGCTTCCTCTGGGTCTCCCACATGGGAACAGCGGCCCAAGGACTTGGGCCATCTTTTACTGCTTTCCCAGGCCATAGCAGAGAGCTGGATTGGAAGTGGAGCAGCTGGGACTCGAACCGGTGCCCATATGGGATGCCGGCGATTCTGGCCAGGGCGTTAACCCGCTGCATCACAGTGCCACAGCACTGGCCCCTCAAGGGTTTCTGGTAGGACAGACAGGGCAAGCAGCCAGCACACTGTAAAGCCACCGCCTGCAGTGCTGGCATCCCGTTGGGCGCCAGTTCGAGACCCAGCTGCTCCACTTCTGATCAGCCCCCTTTTAATAGCTTGGGAAAGCAACAGAAGATGACCCAAGTGCTTGGGCCCCTGCACCCATATGGGAGAGCCAAAAGTAGGTCCAGGCTCCTGGCTTTGGCCCAACCCAGCCTGACTGTCATGACCAGTTGAGGCCATTTGAGGAGTGAACCAGCAGATGAAAGACTTGTCTGTCTGTTTCACTCTCTCTCTCTCTCTCTCTCCCTCCCTGTAACTCTGCCTTTCAAATAAATAAAAAATAATCTTTTTTGAAAAAAGATATGTTAAAAGGCCCAATTGCCAGAAAATCCAACGACAGAACTGACTTGGAGAAAGTAAAACTCGCTTTCAGCTGGATTGATCACATAACTTTAGTGGGAAATCTCAAGTGAGACATGCAGCAGGCATGAGAATCCTGGGTGGATGCAGAAGACATCTATGAGGGCTGGCTTTGCCGATCTGCAGGCACCCGTCCACAGAGGATGCGTGAATGCGGGAGTGGAGGTGAAGCTGTCGAGGAAGGAGATGAGAGAGCTGAGGGTGGGCCTGGGGGCTGCCTGTGTGGAGGTTAGAGGATGGAGTAGCGGTGACAAAGGAGCCAGACGAAGAGCGGGCGGAGGAGGACCAGCAGCCCCCTGGGGTGGCTCCGTGGCACAGAAGCTGGGCTGGAGAGATTCGGGAGAATTAGTGACCAGTAGGTGAAGTGAGAACCCAGCAGGGGAGGAGAGCTGTGCACAAGGAGGTGAGTGGATCTGGCCGCTCAGAGCTTCGGGCGGGCTGGAAGAGCGCGGTGTGAGTGGAATCTCGGACATGGAATCAGACTGCGGGAGGACAGGGATGGTTCTTTCCCAGGCTGTGCGGAGGAACCCTGGGGAAAGCGTTCCAGAAATCAGGTGTCTGGGCCTGAGCCCTGAGGTTCTGAGGCAGGGGCCTGGCCGGGGCCCTGCTCTACGGCGTAACTGCCTGGAATGTGCACTTCTGTGATTCAGTAATTCTGCTCTGGAGGGTCCCCGGGAGAAATGCGTCTGGGAATCTTGGTCCTAACTGTGTTCACCTCTAGGAAGTGCTAGTATTGACAAGGCAAGGGTAGGAGGGAAACTTCTGGAATGATGGGAGTGTTCAGAATCTTTATCTGGTGAAACGCGTTTATACAAATGTAAAAATTCAGTGTGTAGGCTGTACCTCTAATTAAAGGGGGAGAAAGGGGTTAGTCCAGGAGTAGAGGCAGTGAGAATAGAACATTCTTGAAAAAAAATTGGTAAAAGGAAGAAAAGAAACAATAATAATTGAAGGAGATGGCAGAGAAGGGAGAGTTAGAACCTGGGGAATAAGCATCGTGAAGGTGGGTTCTTAGCTGCTGCTGGTTGACCTTACCTACCAGGCCTTAGCCTGGGGCTCTGGAGAGAACTTGTGATTCCGGAGGTGTGGTCTGCATGGTTGGACGGGCGCATGGATGGATGGGTGGGCGGATGGACAGGTGGATGGGTGGGTAGATGGATGGATGGGTGGTGGATGGGTAGATGGGTGAATGGGTGGATGGATGGGTGGATGGGTGGGTGGATGAATGGATGGATGGGTGGGTGGAGGGGTGGATGGGTGGATGGGTGGAAGGGTGGAGGGGTGGATGGATGGATGGATGGATGGGTGCACAGATGGATGGATGGGTGGGTGGATAAATGTGTAGATATTCGGCTGAACAGTTAGGTAGATGTGTGAGTGGGTGTATGGGTGGGCAGATGGATGGATAGCTGGGTTGGGTAAGTGAGTGGGTTAGAAGGGCAGGTGGCTATGAGCCGGGGACTGGGGCTATGACCACAACACGTTATTAAAGTAAGCAGCTCATGCAGGCGCGTGGAGACTGACTTGAGTAGAGAGGTTTTTCTCAGTCAGAGAAGAAAGTAGGAGAAAATGAAGATACAAGAGACACTGAAGTAGTGAGGAGGACCAGTGAGGGAACGCAGTGAGGTGGATTGATTTATTCCAAAGCCAGAACCCAGGAAATGTGAACGTGAAGGGCAAGGCAATGGGATTGAACTTGAAGCAAGTGGAAAGGGTTTGAAGCCATTGATGGGGAAATTCTAGAAAGAGCCAACAGCAGACATAGCTGAGGATTGCAGGGGGCCAGCTAATCTCCTATTGATTTTAAAGCAAAAGTAGCAGGCCTTTTACCAAGTCTGTGACTCTGATTTGCAGATGAAGTACAACTTGCCCTCCTGGTGTGACCGCGTCCTCTGGAAGTCTTACCCACTGGTGCACGTGGTGTGTCAGTCCTACGGTGAGTCGGAACCCTGAGTGAAGGCAGACACGACTCAGAGAGCAGCTCCGGGCTGGGAGGTAGCCGCCGCGCCGAAGCTGGGTGCTTTGGCCTGCTCATCCGCACACGGGGAGAACTCCCTTCCACCCTTCTCAGCGACCTCACAGGCTGCAGTGTGATAGATATCCCTGCTGTAGGAGACAGTCTGAGTCCTGGGTCACTTTTTAAATACATTTAGTTTCATTTATTTTGTAAAAAACATAGTAGGCTTGAACCATTTGAAAGGGGTATTTTCATAGGTCAAAACAGTCAAATGTTGGAAGTTCATATAGTTCAACCTAATCTATAAGTATACATACAAGTATTTGGAGAGATTTAAAGATAAATTGATGAAAAGGGCATAATATACAAGATTAAAATAAATAATTCTGGAACAAATTATCAAAACAGGAAATAACTGTTAATCCTCTAAATTGAAAGTGTGCTGAAGAAGTTGTTCATTGCCTATGTGTTAATTATTAAAAAGCACTGGTTAGTTTCCCTTACTTGCCAAGTGAGACCTTAAAATTTAACAGAATGAGTAACTTTGAGCGTCCTGCTAAGAATCATGGTATTATTTTTAAAACATTGCAGGCCTAACCCAGTATGTCAAATAATTCTTTAAAAAAAAAAAAAAAAGAAAAGAAAAACATTGCAGATCCCCAGACAGCAACATCCTGGCCCATGACACGCACCACACATGAGCAAGTACAGGCATGGAGACCCTGATGGGCAGCTCACAGCCCATCAGATCTGTCCAGCTGGGCCCCACAGCCCCACCCCACCTACTCAGGGTGAGGAGAAGAGGGGGCGAGCCTTGCCACTGCCCAGTGGCCACATGCATGGCTCCGCCCTCCTCCCGCCTTTCTCTGTGGCAATTAATTCCTGTTGCTTTCTTCTGGACATGTCCAGCAGGGCCCAGAGCAGCCATACCTGCTCCCCGCATTGCTTCAGCTCCTGAGCCATCTCCCTGAAGCGGCTTTACTGATGCACGCTCACAATACCGTTAGACGTGCAGAAAGGCAACCGCCCCATAGCCCTGTGCAAGGAATTGTTCTACCTTAGAATCTGGAACTGCCCACACCCACCCTTTGTGTGTTCCTCCTCATGGCCTCCACACCGTGGAGCCTTCCAGGCTGTGACCCCTTCCCAGCCATAAGCAGAGTCACTCAGAACCCTAATCCCAGCTCTGCCTCTGCTCCCCGTCCTGCAACGCTGAGGGTCCGGCCAATCCTTGCCTCCAGCCCCTGCAGAATCCCAGCCAGGCTGTGGTGGTGGCTTACAGAATCGCCACTTGCTGCTTTGAACCTGAACTTGGCACTGAGAACTGCACGACGGTGGAGGTTTTAGGGGGCTGGGAGGGCGGCGGCTCTAGAAGTGGCAGTGAGAGCAGGGAAGACACGCCCTTGCCACCCCTGGGCCCAGGACTTGAGGGATGCAAAGGAAAACCAGCCCTTACCTGGCGGCCACGGTGCCTTTCCGGGAAGCCCAGGCCTGACACACCAAGAACAGGCAGTTTTCTCAGAATTCTCTGGGCTGGGCGGAATTGGGACTGCTGGTGTCTGCTGTATATTTGGTGTCCACTGGGTCCCCTCCGGGGAAGCCCACTCAGAGTCAGGGTTGGCTGGCAGGCAGCAGGGCAGGGGTGGTAACTCACCATCCTGCAGGCAGGTGCAGGCTTCCTCACCTCCTGGTCTCGCGGCTCCTATGCCTCCCTAGAACACCCTCTCTTCCATTGCCACCACAGATGGTAGCTCTGCACACAGCCCAACTCCCTGCCTCCATCCTCTCCTACTTCCAGCTCTGGGACTCATTCACTTCTTCCTGCCCGTGCCCATGGGTGGGCTAGTACCCAGGCCCCGACCCCTGTCCTGGAGAGGAGGTGCCCTTCTCGTCCCTTCCTGGACGACCTTCATCCCTGGGCCTTCCCTCCCGCTGCCCTGGCACCGGTACCCCCAGTCTCTTCCTTCCCGTGGGTCTCTGCTCGGTCTCACTGCTCCCCAGGGGCCTTCCTGCTGGTGCTCGGCGAGCAGGCCTTTCTTCTGTGTTCTGTGGCCCTCTGCGTTCCCTTGGTGGGTTTTCTGCTCCCTCGGTGGGTTGCAGGGTAGGCTGTCTAACGTTTTCTCCCTCACTGGTAAAACTGTAGAAAAAGACGTCAAATCTGTTTCGTCGCCTCCCGGATCTCCCGTGCTGACTCTGTCCTTTGCCCACCCTTGATGGCTGTGGTGTCCTGGAGTCTCTTTCACGCCTCTTGTCTTCCTTGGTGCCCTCCTGTGGGTTCTGCTTCTACCTAACCTCACGGGAATGGCTCCAGCCTGGAGTGCCCGGCGTCCTGCTGTGTCTTCATCTCCAGCCGGCCATCTCAAAAGAATTCGGTCTTTCTAGAACTGATCTTTCTCTCTGACCTCCTCCAAACATGTCTGCTGGCTGCCCTGTCACCCAGTCTCCAAGCTCTTTGAAAGAGTCGTCTACACCCCACATCTACACTTCTTCACCTTGCACTCTGTCCTGATCCTGGAGGCATGGCAGGGTGTGGAGGTTGTCCCGCGTCTCTTACCGATGAGCTGAGTGATCATTAATCCCCACCCGCTCTGGGCCTTGAGCTCCTTATTAGTAAAATAAAGCCATTAATTAGACCAGAAAACTGCCATGGTCCACACTCCATAATCTGTTTAAAGGTTCACGAGTCTTTAGGAAACACCATTGCAGGCTCACTTTATCCAAGGTGGTAGCAGTGTACACGCCACGCTGTCTTCCACAGAACCTTTAAAAAGCAGGGTGTGGAAGGTCAGTGGGGCAGCAGGTGCAAAACCGAGATACTTGCAGAGACCCCACCGCGTCGGTCTATTTCTGCCTCTGATGCTGGACCAGAGGGCTGCCGCTTCCTTGCTCATCAGTGCCTCCCTCCCTGCAGGCAGCACAAGCGACATCATGACAAGTGACCACAGCCCTGTCTTTGCCACGTTTGAGGCAGGAGTCACCTCCCAGTTTGTCTCCAAGAATGGTAAGTGGGGGGCAGTATCCATTTCTCTGTGTTCTGTGAGGACAAGAGGCTGGGGGCACACATCTCCTGTTGTAACGGGTGGGTGTCTGCTTTGGGGGAGGACAAAGCCAGGCCTCTTACTGGGTCCCTTCATGTCCAAGCCAAGTCACTGTTTCAGTCCAGAGAATTCCCTTACCTCTGAGAAGCAAACACGTCAGGCTTCCGAGCCTTGGTTTTAGTAGACCCGGAAAAACCAGTCAAACCCGTGATAACCCGTCCACCCCAGAGGTGATTCCAAGGGGACAGATGAACACGCATCAGTAATGCATTCGTTCTTGGATGTTTTAAATTCCTCTCTTCCGTGTGAAGCAAACAACGTTGGTTTTTCATTTAGCTTTGTGATATATTTTGAGTTTCATTTCAGTTTAAAAAGGGAGCCTATTTACAGAAAAGATGGAGTAAATATTAGTGTGGATGCCTAGCCGGCGGAGATGGTTAAATGGTGACGGGGCGTGCAGCGGCTGAGTTTTGGGAAACTCTGGAGAAAAGGAAACTTCCCAGGGGCCAATGCTTTCCAGACTCTGTCCACTTAGCCCTCCGCCTGCGTAACCAGGGAGCCACGTGGTCACCTCCTCCAGCCACTCGCTGCTCCGTGCTCAGCACACAATCCAGGCTGATTCAGGAAGGCGGGAGTAGAAAGGGCAGGGAGAGCACTCCTGACTGCTGAGCCAAAGGCCCCGGCCCACAGGGATGCCGCCTCCCGTTCCATCCACTTGAGCCACGGTCTCCTTCCCAGCTGGAACCATTGTGCCTCTCCAGAATCTTCCAAGCTGCTAGGTTCCTCCCACTTCCAATCGGACTCATCTCCCCTCTCTCTGAGGCCTAGCAGCCTGGGCGGGTGTACTGGCAGCATTGGGGACATCCCCACTGTCGGGTATCACGTAGTAGTTCTCAAAAATCCCAATTCCCTGGATGGAGTTGGGTGAACATCGACGTAAGCAGAGCCTGGCCTGGGTGCCAAGGGGTTTAGATGGAGAAAGGAAAGAAGGAGGCGTGGGAGGGGTGGAGGAAGGAAGTAATTTGCATTTGCTCCTAGGTGACTCAGAATTTACAAGGACAGCATAGTTGCTTTTTTTTTTTTTTTAAGATTTATTTATTTATTTGAAAGTCAGAGTTACACAGAGAGAGAAGGAGAGGCAGAGAGAGGTCTTCCATCTACTGGTTCACTCCCCCAGTTGGCTGCAATGGCCCCGAGCTACACCGATCCAAAGCCAGGAGCCAGGAGCTTCCTCCAGGTCTCCCACGTGGGTCTCAAACTGGTGCCCATATGGGATGCCGGCACTACAGATGACAGCTTAATCCACTGGCCCCAGGATAGTTGTTTAACACCATTGTAAAGGGGCCGGTGCTGTGGCATAGTGGGTTAAGCCTCCACCTGTGATACCACCACCCCATATGGGCACCAATTTGAGACCGGCTGCTCTACTTCTGATCCAGCTCTCTGCTAATGCACCTGGGAAAGCAGTGGATCATGGCCCAAGTCCCTGGGCCTCTGCACCCACAGGGGAGACCTAGACGGGGCTCCAGGCTCCTGGCTTCAGCCTGGCACAACCCTGGCTGTTGTGGCCATTTGGGGAGTGAAGCAGCAGATGGAAGATTCTTTCTCTCTCTCTCTCTCTCTCCTCCTCCTCCTCCTTTTCCTCCTCCCTCCTCCCCTTCCTCCTCTTCCTCTTCTCTCTATAACTCTGCCTTTCAAATAAATAAAAAATCTTTAAAGCCAATGTGAAAAAGACATGAGCTGTTGGCTCAGTACAGAGCCCAGCTAAGGAGTGGGGGTGGCTGTGTCTGAGGGGGAGAGAGCAGGGACCCCCACTCTGTGAACTCAGAAACGGAGGAGATGTGAGAATGGAGCGGCTGAGCCACTCTGAATTCTCTGCTGGAGCGATCCGGAGGCTGGGGCCGTGCGCCGTGGCAGCAAAGCAGAGAGGGGGCTCGTCCGCTCCACCAGCGATGCGCCGCGTGCTGGTGGTTTCACGGGAGCTTGCCCTCAGGAAAGCTGCTCCCTCGTCCACCTGGACACGCACCTGCCAGGGGCCCTCCAGGGGAGCTCAGCCTGGGCACTGAGCATGGAGAGGGAGGAAGCCGTAGGGAGAGGCCGGCTGGAAGCGCCCCCTCCCCAGGCACACTGTGTGACCGAAATCCCTGTTCTTCCCAGGTCCCGGGACGGTTGACAGCCAAGGGCAGATCGAGTTTCTCAGGTGCTACGCCACGTTGAAGACCAAGTCCCAGACCAAGTTCTACCTGGAGTTCCACTCGAGCTGCCTGGAGAGTGTGTAGCTGGGGACCTGGGGTGGGGTGGGAACGGGCCGCGCTTCTTGCTCATAGTGCCTTCCCGTGAATGGCACCACACCCCGCTTTTCCTGTCTCTGGAATGAGCTCCCAGATGCACCCCGGTGGGGTCAGAGAAGTGTACAGCAGGGGGAGGGGCCAAGTGGACACCCTAGGGGCAGGCACAGCCGTTGATATACCCACCCCGGCCCCTCGTGGGCAGCTGGCTCCTCTCCCTGCCCCCTCAGGGCAGAGCCACTTGAGGTCCCCGCCCCACCAAGCTCCAACTGGGCGAAGTTGCAGAGCTCATGGGCACAGGCGCCGGGGCCAGGCAGCTGCCTGCTGGGGGCCTGACACCTGCTGCTCCTTGGGCACCATGAGCCCCTTGCTCTGGACAACCCTGGAGATGGACAGCACCCCCTACCCTGCCCCGCCCCACCCCAGCCATCACCCGCGGTGGGTAGGAAGCACGCTGGCCGGGTGACATTTCCAGCCGTGTTGTGTGAAGCTGTTCCTCTGTGGCTGCGGGCTCTCCTCGCTGGATGCTCTGGGTAGCGGCGTGGGCAGCGGCAGGGGAGTGACTCCTGGGAAGGAGGCGTTTGGTGAGGGCCTGGCTGGGATGCTTCCAGGCTTCAGGGAGACGTGTGCTGCCAGCCGACGCTCCATCCCTTCTCCCCCTCAGCCAGCCCCGGGGCCTGGAGATGCAGCAGTCTGCAGGCTCCAGGGTCAAAGCAGTTTCCAAAAAGGACGAGGATTTTTGTGCGGTTGTTTTTAATAAACCTGAGACATTTGCATACATTTCTATGGAAACAGCATATTAGGAAGCTTAAATTAGAATTTCAAAAGGCTGCTATCTTGAGTGGCGTGGGACGAGCTGTCATGTTTCCTAATCTCCTTGCCTGTGATGTGATGATTTCTTTGTGGCCTGGTTTGGTGCAAAGAGGAGCTGAAAAGGAGGGGGCATCGCTCTGCTTTTCCTAAAAATAACTAGACCACGATGGCAAATGACTGCCCCCCGCACAGACACAGGGTCCCCCCCAAGCCTGACTCTGGATGATGCCAAGGTGCCTGGAGCTGGGAGAAGAGAGACCATCTTCCTTGGCCCCGGGGGTGGGGGCCGCTTGAGGAGTGTTTTCTGCATGGCCCTTGCTCTGTCTCCTGCAAAGCCAGCCTTCTTGTCCCCCAACAGGTTTCGTCAAGAGCCAGGAAGGAGAAAATGAAGAAGGCAGTGAGGGGGAGCTGGTGGTGAAGTTTGGCGAGTCCCTTCCCAAGGTAACCCAAAGGCAAGGCCGTCTCCAGGGAGAAGCGTGCGTTCTCCGGGCTGGGGGGAGGTGGCCAGCAGCACAGCTATGGCCAGGCCTGCCCAGAGGGGGCGGGAGTCCCTCAGACCACATGCGGGGGAGGCCAGCGCTCCAGGCTGTTGGCCACACACTTTTCAGCAGTGTTAGAAGCGGCCCCTGTATTCCTGGGTGGCTTTCAGTTCCTGTAATGGATCTCAGAAGGATCTAGAAGTCCACCCCTCTAACCATGTGACTTTGCAAAGAGGGACACTGTGGTGCAGAGCTGAGCGAGAGGGGCCCGTGCATCGGCTCCTGGATGTGGTGGCAGCCTCAGGACCCAGCCCCCAAGTCCCCAAGTCCCCAGCTCCCCCTCGCGCTCATCCACCTGCAGCCAGCGCCAGCTGGCGGGGTCAGTGAGGACGGAGCGAGGCGTCTGTGGTAGACAGGAGCCTGTCGGCACGGTGAGCGCAGGAAAGGCTTGATGGGTCTGTGGCCCTGCGTGAGCAGGGAGAGGATTGAAAACAGGCAGGCAAGCCGCTTCTGCGACTCCAGGTTGGCAGTGGAGGCGGAATAGGAGCTTGCTGGGTCTCCGATGTTCGCACTGGCTGCAAAGTGGAGTAGGACCTGGTTCTTCCTCACAGCACAAGGGAAAGGTACAAAGAAGGGGAGCCCGGGGCCAGGTCCATCCGTCACAGAGGGCAGGGGTCTCAGGGGCTCTCCCAGGAAGTCCCTTGGAGGTGACACCCAAGGGGCCTTTATTTTTAAATTCAGGAGGAGAGAGAGAGAGAGAGCGAGCACTCACATCTGTTGATTCACTCCCCCATTGCCCACAATTGCCAGGGTTGGGCCAGGGCCAAGCAGGGCCAGCAGCTGCGAACTGAGTCTGAGTCTCCCACGGGAGTGGCCATTACCATCGCCTTCCAGGGTCGGCATTGGCAGGTAGCTGGAGTTAGGAACCAGAGCCAGGAGTCGAGCTCAGGCCACTCTGATGTGGGCCATTGGCATCTCCACCAGCGCCTGAACCGCAAGGCCAATGCCTGACCCCAGGGTCACTGTCAAAGGCTGGCCTTGAACAGGTGGAGGGCTCACGTTCTCCCGAACATGGCTTCACCCTCTGCTCCAGCTCCGGGCCCTCCAGGGCTCTGCACTCCCCACATCCTAACTCTCGCCAAGTCCTGCTGCTCCTTCTGCCCTGACCCCTCCCCTAGGCCTCTGTCCCTCCTGGTTTCCTGCTAAGTCATCCTGAAGCCTGGTGGATCTTTCTGGAATGCCCATCTGATCATGGTGTCCTTCTCTTTATCTGATCAACTCTGTGGCGCCAAGTGGGGCACCTCTCCAGCCTCATTTGCTGTCCCTGCAGCCCCTCCGTGGTCTTTGCTACAATCCTGCTCCTGGACCTTCCACCACCTCCTCTGTCACCTGACGGTCCCCTCCCTTCTCCCTCCAGATCCCCACGTCAGCACCCCAGGCGGTCTTCCTCTGCACTCCTGCCGTCCTGGTTGTGTCCCTCAGAGTCGCTTGCTGCGTGGGCCTCTGTCATGCCCCAAAGCAGCCTACTGATGATGGGATCTTCCTCCTGCCTATGCAGCCCCTGACCCCAGCCCTGGGTTTAACCCTAGGGAAGCCAGTGATGGGTGCAGCCCGTGCAGCCCAGAACACCCCAGAGCTCCCACTGACTTCCAGCCGTTTGATCTGGAACTTTCTGAATGGAGATACACTAAGTCCATGCTGTTGGCCAACATGGCCCCAGAGCCCTCATCATGTCCCTTCTGTAGAGGGAAGACAGGGACCTCTCAGAGCAAAGTCTGACCTTCAGATTCAACCTTTCTGTGTTGGGGTCATCATGGGAGCATTGAGTGCACCTGTTAGGACACATGTTGAATGCCTGGGTTCAAGTCCTAGCTCTGCCCCCAATTCCAGCTTTTTGCTAATGTGTACCCTGTGAGGCGGCAGATGATGGCTCCAGTGTGTGGGTCCCTGCCCACCCAGATGGGAGACCCAGTTGTGTTCTGGGCTCCTGTCTTCAACCTGCCCCAGCTTCAGCTGTTGTGGCCACTGGGGTGTGCACCAGAAAATGGAAGATCTCTCTGTGCCTGTTTCTGTCTCTCTGCCTTCCAAATAAATATAAGTGAATAAAAGCTTTTAAAAAGGAAAAGAATCAGTTTGAGTTGGGAAAACCCAGAGGCTGCCCTGTGACCAGCCTGAGGAGCTAGCCTGCACATAAGCTCTGCCCTGCACCTGCATGCACCCAGCCCTTTGAGTTTCACCCAGTGGTGTACAAAGCTTGGCGCGAACCCACCCAGAGCCAGACCCTGACTCTGAAAAATTGCTCCCAGCAGGGAGGTGGGGACAGCTGGTGTGCAGGAGCCTGTGCCCATCATCCATTGGGCCAAACCTCCAACAACCTGCAGGACACTCCAGCCCGCACAGGAGGCTCTGCTGCCACTCCAGCCCTGGCCCCACCTGCCCCACCTGCCATGATCCTGGGAGAGGAGGAGAGAGAGGCAACGGAGGGGCTGTTTGAGGTCAGGCCTCTCCCTGGGGCACTCAGCCCAACTTAGGAGGCTTGGAGTGCAGTGCGGTGGTGAGGACACGGGAGAAAGTCCGCACCCGCCTTGCTGTACACCTGCTCTCCTGGGCGTGGAGCCAGAGGCCGGAATGCGGTTAACAAGGACATCTTCCGTCCTGCTTTCCCCGAACTCCCCACGTGCAGACCAGTGACCCTCTGTCTGCACACCTGTTCCCTCACCTGCTCCCCCTGCCAGCTCTCACCCCGTGCCCTTCTCTCCGCAGCTGACACCCATTATCTCCGACCCCGAGTACCTGCTGGACCAGCACGTCCTCATTAGCATTAAGTCTTGCGACAGCGATGAGTCCTACGGTAAGAGCCTACCACAGGGGCTGCACCTGCCCGTGACCCACGGCCTCTGAGGTGAGGGAGGCCGTGGCGTCTCCTCCAGGGGAAGCCCACCTGCGACTTTCCATCCTGTTTTCCTGCCACTCCTTGCCCAGTCTCAGGGCGGCCAGAGGGACCATTTCCAGTGAGCTGCCCTCTCTGCCCTTCTTGTTCTGCTTCCGGGGCATAACAGCAGCCGCAGTGCCTCTGTTAGCGGCAGTAACCAGAGTCTGAAAAAATCGAAGTTGCTGGTCAAACTGCGGATTCAAACCCGGAAACAGGCAGTCAGCGGGCTGTGCTGTTTGGCGACAGGTTCTGTGCTTTCCTTACGGGGTGAGTGCGTGTGTTGAGTCAAGTTTAGAACAGTGCAGACGTATGGCTGGTCATGAGTCACACTGAAAACTGAAGGTCGCCTCCTTGAAGACCGAAGCACGCCTGGTACCAGCCAACAGACCTGCTGATTGGTGAGGAAGGTCTCATTGATTAGGGAGGCACGCGTCATTTCCACATGGGATGAGATCCTTACACGGGGACAGGAGAACAATGGGGCCGTGACTCTCTCCTCCCACAGTGACCCACAAGCAGATAGCTCACTCCTTATGGTACAGCAGAGATCTGTGGGAAGGTCTGGTGACGCTGGAAGCAGCTACAGGGTGGCCTCACAGCAGGGACAGTGTTCGACTTACTTAGGCGTCGGCGGTCACCAGTTCTGCCCATGCCTTCCACCTCTGAGCCTTTCCCACGTCCCAGTCCACACCTGGTACCCTACAGGCATTGTTGGATTCAATCCTGCCAAGACCTTACAAACCAAGGTTCTATTCTCCCAGTCCAGAGATGAGCACATGGAGCTTCAGAGAGGTCGGGGGGCTTACCCAAGTCACACGGCAGTAGTTGGCTGAGCCCTAGTCTGGGCCATCACACGGCAGTAGTTGGCTGAGCCCTAGTCTGAGCGATTACACGACAGTAGTTGGCTGAGCCCTAGTTTGATCCCAGGTCTGCCTGCCCCGCTGTGCTGCTTGCTCCCCACAGCTGCAGAGCTGCAGGCCCCGCCCTCCTGGGCCAGTCTCTAAAACACCTGCTCACACACAAAGGAGCTCTTTCTTCTGCCCTGCAGTGGCCACCCTTGGCATGAAGACCGTCTTCTCCCAGCCCCCTGGATTTGGAATGAAATGTGGTATAGTTCTGAGTGTGGCTGGGGGTGATGGACACATCTTCCCGGTGATCTCTGATCAGCATTGCCCAGCTTCCGGACTTCGGGGGGCTGTGGAGTCCTGCGGCTCCACCCACTAAGCCGCCAGAGACACCACGGCTCTTAGTTAACATCTTCAGCCCGTTCATGGCTCTGGCCCAGTGCCAGGTTCACCACTGAACTTGGCTGGAGCAGAGGGCGAGAGAGAGAGAGAGAGAGAGGCAGGCTGGAGACAAGAGACAGACCAAGAAGTTCTTAACAAGCCAGGCCAAGAATAATAGGGAGCCACCAAAGATTTGAGCAAGACAGCAACATGATCAGATTTGCATCTTAGAAACTGATGTTTGCAGCAATCAAACTTAGAAACAAGGGAGCCAGGGTGGAAGGAGTGACAGTAAAAAGGGAGAGGAGGGGCTAAAATTGAGAGGTGTTACAGGGGGAGACTGGCCATGGGGATTGGAGGGTGGGGGGCTGTGGGTAAGGATGAAGCCGCACTGGGGTTCGCACAGCTGGGTTAACAGCGTCCCCATTTCCGACACTGGACCAGTCCCAGTGCCACTGGCAAAGGAGACAGAGAAGGCACAGCTGGGGAGGTCAGGAGGAAAGCACAAGGCGTGGTGTGGGGACCACATCACAAGAGGCCATGGTTACAGTAGCAGATGTGGCAAGGGGACAGCAAAATACAGACGGAGCAGTGTCCCTTAGACAGAGGGGCTCGGGGGGAGCAGTGGCTGTGGAGGGCAGCGGTGAGCACAGACTCCAGCCGTCAGGGAGCAGGTTGGGTGGGGAGGCGGAGACCGTGAGCCTGGTCCAAGAGAGGGCCTGGTGTTAAGGCACCTGTTTGGGACGACGAGACCTGAACGTGCTTGAATTCTGAGAGGCTGCCGACACATGGGTTAACTGCACGGGGAGCTGCCCTCGGCCAGCACGCCGCGGGGACCTGTCACTCTCCTCACAGGGGAGGATGGGGAAGGCAGCTTGGAGGCCCGAGCGATTTGCCCCAGGTTGTGCAGCTACGGAAAGACTTGAGGAAGGCAACTGCTCGAACTTGGACTTGAACCCCAGGCAGCCCAGCTGCAGACCCTAGAGCCTTGGTCTCCTCCCAAATGCAGCACTGGCCAGAGGGTCCCTCAGAGCCTGAGGCGTGTGCTGGCCCTGTCGGGGTCCCCTCGTCCACAGTGATGGGGCGGGGAGCCCTGTGGGTGATGGAACGTGAGAAGCTTTGGTGGCAGGAAACAGGCAGGACCTGGGGCAGAAGCTGCTGTTTTCCTGTACAAATGCTGTCCACCCACCCCTTTGTTTCCTGGTCCTACAAACAGCATCTCGTAGTGACAAGAGGAGGCAAAGCCGACCCCACAGCGAGGCCTGGCACAAAGACCGTTCCTCCTAAGTTCTTGCTTCCATCCTGGCGTGCAGGCAGATTCAGGTCCCCTGCTCAGGGGCCGGTGCATGGCCCGTTTTCCTCCCCTGCTTGTGGGCTGCACGTTGTCCTTGTTCCTGATATATGATCTGCATGGCCTACAAAATATGCCTTGGCTTCGCTATATCCTCATTTTTTAAAAAAAAAGAGGTTTGTTTGTTTGTTTGTTTGTTTGAAAGGCAGAATTACAGAGAGAGGAGAAGGGAGACAAGAGATTGATTCCATCTGTTGGTTCACTCCTCAAATGGTCACAATGGCTGGACCTGGTTCAGACCAAACCCAGAAGCCAGGGACCCCATCCGGGTCTCCCACATGCGTGGCAGAGACTTAAGCACGTGGGTCATTTTCCGCTGCTTTCCCAGGCACATCAGCTGGAAGCTGGATCAGAAGTGGAGCCACTGGGAAGGACCTGAATTGTCACCCAGGTGGGATGCTGGCACCACAGGCGGCAGCTCAATCCATTCTGCCACAGTGCCAGCCCCTGCATCATTTTTAAAAGTGTTCCCTTGGGGCCAGCACTGTGGCATAGTGGGTAAAGCCACCGCCTGTCATGCCAGCATCCCATATGGGTGCTGGTTCGAGTCCCAGCTGCTCCACTTCCAATCCAGCTCTCTTCTATGACCTGGGAAAGCAGTAGAAGATGGCCCAAGTGCTTGGGCCCCTGCACCCATGTGGGAGACCTGGAAGAAGCTCCTGGCTCCTGGCTTTACATCACCTCAGCTCCAGCCATTGTAGCCATTTGGGGAGTGAACCAGTGGATGGAAGACCTCTCTCTTTCTCTTTCTCTCTCTCTCTCTGCTTCTGCCTTTCAAATAAATAAATAAGTCTTTAAAAAAGAAAAAAGTGTTCCGTTAACACTTACCACTACTGTGGTTTTGCCAGATATTCTTGTGGTGCGGTCAAGAATGCCCAGATAAACCTCTTTGTGGACTTTTTCTTCCCCATCAACATTTTTTTTGAGATGTATTTATTTGAAAGACAGAATTACAGAGAAGCAGAGGCAGAGAGAGAGGTCGGTCTTATGTCTGCTGGTTTACTCCCCAGATGACCACAACAGTTAGAGCTGGGCCGAGCCAAAGCCAGGAGCCAGGAGCTTCTTCCGGGTCTCCCATACAGGTCCAGGGCCCCAAGGACTTGGGCCATCTTCCACTGCTTTTCCAGGCCACAGCAGAGAGCTGGATCGGAAGAGGAGCATCTGGGACTTGAACCGGTGCCTATGTGGGATGCTGACACTGCAGGTGGCAGCTTTACCCACTATGCCACAGCACAGGCCCCATCAGCATCATTTTTATTCTTTTTTTTTTTTTTTATTTGACAGGTAGAGTTAGAGAGAGAGAGAGAGAGAGAGTCTTCCTTCTGTTGGTTCACTCCCAAATGGCCACTACAGCCGGCACTGCGCCAATCCAAAGCCAGGAGCCAGGTGCTTCTCCTGGTCTCCCATGGGGTGCAGGGCCCAAGCACTTGGGCCATCCTCTACTGCCTTTCCAGGCCACAGCAGAGAGCTGGACTGGAAGAGGAGCAACCAGGACAGAACCCAGCACCCATATAGGGTGCCGGTGCCACAGGCGGAGGACTAACCTAGTGAGCCATAGCGCTGACCCCCATTTTCATTCTGGATCCTCTCCAAGGTCAGGTTCCCACGTTTGCAGGGTCAGAGGGCATCAACACGAGGGTACTTCAGAAGCTCTGAGGGACAGGTGTTAGCCTAGTGGTTGGTAAGCTGGTTGAGATGCCCATGTCCCATGTTGCAGTACCTAAGTGTGATGCCCGGCTCCAGCTCACAACTCCAGATCCTGCTAATGCCAAGCCTGCGACTCAAGGACTTGGATTTTCTGAGCTCCTGACCTTGGCCTGGCCCAGCCCCAGTTATGGGCTGGAGAATGAACCAGCAGATAGGAGCTCTTCTCTCTGTGTTTTTTAATTTGCGGGCTGATGGAATTAAAAGGCAAGGTGCAGGCCGGCGCTGCGGCTCACTAGGCTAATCCTCCGCCTGTGTTGCCAGCACACCAGGTTCTAGTCCCGGTCGGGGCGCCGGATTCTGTCCCGGTTGCTCCTCTTCCAGGCCAGCTCTCTGCTGTGGCCCGGGGGTGCAGTGGAGGGTGGCCCAAGTCCTTGGGCCTTGTACCCACATGGGAGACCAGGAGAAGCACCTGGCTCCTGCCATCGGATCAGGGTGATGCGCCGGCCGCAGCACACCAGCTGTGGTGGCCATTGGAGGGTGAACCAATGGCAAAAGGAAGACCTTTCTCTCTGTCTCTCTCTCTCTCACTGTCCACTCTCCCTGTCAAAAAAAAAAAAAAAAAAGGAAAAATTTAAAAAAAAAAAAAGGCAAGGTGCATTTGCCGCAAACTTTTGAAGACCCCTCATATGCTTGGGATTCGTGGCCATTGTCAAACTGATAGCTGGGGAGGCTGTCTCTGTAGATCTTGCCACATCCAAAGATATGGGGGTTCCCACATCCTTGCTGGAACTTTGTGCTAACTTTGTGCCTTTTAAGAGTACTTCACTGGGGCCGGTGCTGTGGCGCAGCAGGTAAAGCTGCCACTTGCAGTGCTGGCATCCCATATTGGTGCTGGTTCGAGTCCCAGCTGCTCCACTTCCGATCCAGCTCTCTGCTATGGCCTGGGAAAGTAGTAGATTATGGCCCAAGTGCTTGGGCCCCTGCACCTGCATAGGAGACCCAGAGGAAGCTCCTGGCTCCTGGCTTCAGATTGTCACAGCCCCAGCCATTGCAGCCAATTGGGGAGTGAACCAGCAAATGGAAGACCTCTCTCTCTCTCTCTCTCTCTCTCTCTCTCTCTCTCTCTGCCTTTCCTTCTCTCTCTGTATAACTCTGACTTTCAAATAAATAAATAAATCTTTTAAACAAAAGTACTTCGCTGCTTCATTAACTCGCATTTTTCTTTTTTTCTTTTTTCTTTTTTTTTTTTTTTTTTTTTTTTTGACAGGCAGAGTGGACAGTGAGAGAGAGACAGAGAGAAAGGTTTTCCTTTTTGCCGTTGGTTCACCCTCCAATGGCTGCCGCGATAGGCGCGCTGCGGCCAGCGCACCGCGCTGATCCGATGGCAGGAGCCAGGTGCTTCTCCTGGTCTCCCATGGGGTGCAGGGCCCAAGCACTTGGGCCATCCTCCACTGCACTCCCTGGCCACAGCAGAGAGCTGGCCTGGAAGAGGAGCAACCGGGACAGGATCGGTGCCCCGACCAGGACTAGAACCTGGTGTGCCAGCACCGCAAGGCGGAGGATTAGCCTAGTGAGCCGCGGCGCCGGACAAACTCGCATTTTTCTGGCTAAGAAGGCAGAACCATTTCCCATTTATTAAATCAGCCGCTGCCATTCTTTCTGTGCGAAGCATCTGTCGGGACGTATCTGCCTGTCTGTCTGCGAGGATTCCACTTCGAGGAGTCCCCGGGGTTCAGCTGTGTCACCTCATTGTCTGTGACTCTGGCTGCAGGTGCCACTCCCTGTCAGTTTCCTTTTATGTTAGTTTTTTCCTTTGTGCAGAAGTTTGAAACTTGTACAGCCTCCAACCTGCCAGTCTAACTTGTCAATGCTTGCATTGCTACAGACCTTGGGAAGTCATCATCCTTTGAGCAAGCTGGTTAGCATTTACTCCTAGCTTTCTGAAGTTTCCTCTGAAATGTGATTTCCACCCCCATTTTTGTCTTTTCTCATGTGGGCTAATCAGGTGGAGGTTGTACTGCTGTGAGCTTGGAAACACGTGCCCCATATTGCTCCACATTGTTCCTAGGGGTGGTTTTGTGTTGTTGTTGTTCATTTTGGTTTGCTTTGGTTTAAGATTTATTTCATTTATTTGAAAGGCAGAGTGATGGAGACAGAGGGAGAGATGGAGAAAGAAACAGAAAACTTCCATCCACAGGTTCACTCCCCAAATGGCTTCAATGCCAGGAACCTGGACTTCTGGGTCTCACATGTGGATGGCAGGGGCCCAGGTGCTTGGGCCATCTTCCACTGCTTTCCCAGGCACGTTGGCAGGGGTCCAAAGTGGAGCGGCCAAGACTCAAACTGGTGCTCTGATATGGGATGCCAGTGTCACAGGTGGTGGCTTAACCCTCTGTGCTGCAACGCTGGCCCCCTGTGGGGTTTAAAAAAAGATTTATTTATTTGAAAGGCAGAGTTATGGGTGAGGGAGAGAGAGAGAGAGAGAGAGAGAGGAGAGAGAGCGAGAAAGCTGGTTCACTGGCCAAATGGCCTCAATGCCGGAGCTGGGTCCATCCAGAGCCAGGTGCTGGGAGCCTTTTCCAGGTCGCCCGTGCTGGTGCAGAGCCACAAGCCTTTGGGCCGTCCTGACGTGGCTCCTGTCTCTCCTGTCCCCTCAGGTGAGGGCTGCATCGCTCTCCGGCTGGAGGCCACCGAGACGCCGCTGGCCACCCACACGCCGCTCACGCACCACGGGGAGATGACCGGCCACTTCCACGGGGAGATCAAGCTGCAGACGGCTCAGGGCAAGAAGCGGGAGAAGCTGTACGGTAAGCGGGGCCGCGTGAGCCGGGCGTGACCCGCAGAGCTGCCGCGCGTCCTCCGCCGGGCCTGGCGTGGTGCAGGGATGGCTCTTTCCACGGAGCCCCAGCACCCAGCAGCTGTGGCCGGCCCCTCCTGGCGCATCAGGGGACATCCGTTAGGGCCCAGAGCTTTTGAGGGCCCCCAAGGCCTCCGCTCTAGCCTCTTAGCATCTCCGGGCCTTGTCACCCCAGATAGCGCCGCTGCCACGAACCAGATAGGGACCAGCACTGTCGTCACCACCGAGGAAAGCCGTGGCCACGGCTGAGGTAGAGAATTTCCCTGCTCTGCTCCTCCCTGGCCACGTTCATCCCCGCTGCCAGAAGCCCCACCGTCATCCTCCTATGTCTCTCTGGCCTGTCCCTACTCCGGTGCCAGCCACCCCCAGTGTGGCCAGGTCCTCTGGTCCCCTGTCCCCAGTGAGTGCCATCACTGTCCCCGACTCCCCTTTCTGACAGTCGCTCCGCTCAGCTGCTCCGATGCTGGCTGTTGGGAGGGTGGCCAGGTGGCTCTCAGCACCCACCTTTGGTGACACGGACTCCTTACGGGTGACTCTGACACCCCCCACCCTTGACTAGCAGCCTTAGGAGTCATCCCCTCCCCACCCCGTCCCCAAGGAGATCCTGCTGATGCATCTCTAAGATCAAAACCACCGTCACTCTGTTGTGAGAATGCGGAGATGTGGCCAGAGTGACCGCACAAGGATGTGTCTGAATTCCAATCTGTCATTTAAAAAAATGTTTGTTTATCTGAAGTACAGAGAGAGAGAGAGATTTCTTCCATCTGCTGGTTCACTCCCCAAATGGCTGCAATGGCCGGGGCTGGGCCAGGCTGAAGCCAGGAGCCTGGAACTCCACTCAGCTCTCCCACATGGGTGGCAGGGGCCCAAGCCCTCGGGCCTTCATCCACTGCCTTCCCATTGGCAGGGAGCTGGATCGGAAGCGGAGCAGCCAGGCCGCCTCCCGTCCTCTGATGTGGGATGCCAGCATCACAGGCGACAGCTTAGCTTGCTGTACCACAATGCCAGCCCTTGAATTGTCATTTTCTCCTAATCATACCAAAATTTTGAAACTTGGGACCTGAAGTCATTACATTTATACTTCCCAATAGTATCAGTCGGGTGAAAACTTCCCAAGTTGAAACACCAAGGTTCGGCAGGAGCAGAGCTGCGCACGGCTTAGGGGTTGAGTCTTTCTTCCCTTTCCCCCGGGCGGCAGGTAGCTTTTCCCCCGTTTCCCAAGCCCCCTTCCCTTTGATGCCTACGCAGAAGCACCCAGGTAACAGTACCTACGATGAGTCCGGCTTGAACGTGAACTTGAGGATGTGTGAACGGAGCGTCTCCTAAATGTCATCTCATGTGCCTGTCTCTCGTTGCCTGCGAGCCAACGATTGTCCTTACTGGCACCTTGGGAAACTGAGGCAGCACAGTGTGTGATGGGCTGAGGGTCACCTCCCTGGGAAGGGGCGAGTGTAAGCCCACCCGGTGCTGAGCCGTGACTCGTAGATGGGATGTTTCCCTGCCTGCCACAGGGAAATGGTGCCATCCCCGCTTGTCCAAACCCCCGGTGCTGCCTGCTGTGCACGTGGCGCCCCCTGCTGGCCACAGAACCTGGTCAGGGTGATGGCAGACACGCCTGTCTGCAACCACAGAGCCCAGCAGGTTGGCTTTGAGTAACAAGTGCTCTGCTGTGTTTGTCCTATTCTAAGCTGACAAGAAATGTCTGCTCGTTTTGCCCCTTGCTGAGGTCAACAAGTTGGAAAAGTCACATGACACAGCAATTCTGGGTCACTCGTGCCAATTCTCCTCGCTCTGGAGCCATGGTGGCCATAACCAGTCCATCCCTGCACTCATAGGAGGCCTCAGAATCTTGCTTAACCCACCTGCCCAGGTGGCCGTCACTCCCTGCCCTCCTTCCTCCCGAAAATGGAAGCTGTTTTGCCTCACCTGCTCTCCCGTGCTCTTTCCTGGCCCTTGTCTTCCAGACTTTGTGAAGACAGAGCGGGATGACGCCAGCGGGCTGAAGTCCCTGAAGAGCCTCACCAGCCACGACCCCATGAAGCAGTGGGAGCCAGCCAGCAGGTAGGGCGTGGGGGCCGGGGCTCGTCACAGACCAGCTCAGCTCTGCAGACCCTAGCCTGCGAGAGGGCCGAGGACGGAGGAAGCCGGGGTCCCCAGGCCAGGGGGGAGCTCTCTGCCCTCACTTCCAACCGTGGCTCCCGTCGTGGGGCCGTCGGGGTGACCCTGGTGGAGCTGGGGAGGCTTCTGTGTTGAGCCGTTCCGCTCAGCTCCGCCAGTGCTTGTGGAGCACCTGCTGCGTGTCAGGTTCTGGAGAAACCAGGGGAAGTCAGGGGCAGAGCCTGACCTGGGAGCTCACTGCAGCCCAGGAAGAAGCGACTGCAGAGGTCACCGCCGGGTCTCCTGGGAGCAAGGGGGCACCAGCAGCCCTGGCGTCTGTGCTCAGCAAACCCCATCCTGTCACCAAAGGCAGAGCTCATGGGCGCAGTGCATGCATGTTGCTCTTGGCAGGGATTGACTTGGGAATAATCCAGACGTTCAAGTCAGCGTTGCGAGGGGACAGCAGGGTTGCCTCAGCTCACCTGTGGGGCCTCGAGTGCCAGAATCAAGCCAGTGAGCATCCGGGTCTTTGCGAACTCACCTGCCGATGGGGCAGAGTTGTGCCAGGAGTGGACATAGCTGTTCCTCTGTTCCCTGCAGTCCCCACACTGCTTGTCCCTCCAGCCCTCACCCTTCACACCCTCTGTGCACACAGGAATGCCCGTTGCTAGCCCATTCCTTGGTCTACATCCAGCTGTGATGGTCAGAGCCATGGGCAGCCTCCTTCTGTCAGTATCCCATCAACAAGTGCATCCTAGCTCTAACGCACCTCTTGGCTCCAGAATCAGGACCGGTGTTGGTCCCCTGGGTCTCCTATCTGAGGGTTTGCTTCAGTGTCATTTCCTCACGGTCAGCCACCATACAAAATATTCAGTGGAAAGTTCCAGAAACAGACAAGTCTTATGTTTCCAGTAACTTTTTGCTATGGCATTTGTCATCATTGTTCCATTTTCTTGTTATCTATTGTCTCTAAACTCTTCCTAGGCCTCGTTTATAAATTAAGCCTCATCATAGATATGAGGATATACAAAAACTCATAGTATACGAGCATGCTTCAAAAAGTTCGTGAAAAACATATATTATGAAAAAAACTACGCATGGGTTTTGAAATTTTTTTGCACCAAAATAAACTTAGCTCTTAATTCCATTTTTCCATGAACTTTTTAAAGTCCCTTGTCTAGAGGGTGTTGTCCTATCACAGGTTCAAAAATCCCCTGGGGGATCGTGGAACCCCTTGTGGGGGGAACCAGTGTACCATGGCCCTGCCACTGGGCCTGTTTGTCCATCCCCCAAAAACGGAGCCCGCTTCTGCCTCATTCAGGACCACACTCCCTCCTCCTGGCCCAGGCCTGGCACTCAGTACCTGTTGTGTTGTGTAACTGAATGAGAACTGAAGAGATCCTGGGGCCACCAGAGGGCGCTGTCCTCGGGCTGGCGCTGACCCCAGGAAGGGCAGGGAGCCCTGAGATGTGACTCTACGTCTTCCCGCAGGGCTCCTCCATGCAGTGGCTCCAACATCACCGAAATCATCAACCCCAACTACATGGGGATGGGGCCCTTTGGGCAGCCAGTACCCCTGCCCGGGAAGCAGACGCTGTCCCCTGACCAGCAACTCACAGCCTGGAGCTATGACCAGCCGCCCAAGGACTCCTCACTGGGGCCCGGCAGGGGTGAGAGCCCTCCGACACCTCCCTCCCAGCCACCCCTGTCGCCAAAGAAGTTCTCATCGTCAGCGGCAAACCGGGGTCCCTGTCTCAGGACGCAGGAGTCAAGGTGAGCGTCTCTTCCTCTGCTCTCCCCTCCCTGCCCACAGTAGGTCCCTGCTTCTCCCCGGGGACGGCAGCCTTGGGAGGGCAGGGGCTTGTGTCCGCTTCACGGTTACGTCCCCAGGCCCGGAACACAGTCGGCACTCGAGACCTGTTTGTGGGCCTCCCTTCTCCTAACCTACTGGTACAACTGGATTTTAGAAAAGGAGGGCAGATGGTGTTCACACAGGGGCAAAAACACCAGTTAAGACGCCCGTGGCCTGGGGCCAGCATTGTGGCACAGTGGGTTAAGCCGCCACCTGCAACACCAGCATCCCATATGAGCACCGGGGCTGCTCTGCCTCTAATCCAGATCCCTGCTAATGCTCCTGGGAAAGTAGTGGAGGATGGCCCAAGTGCTTGAGCCCCTGGCATCCTCATGGGAGACCCGGATGGAATTTCAGGCCCCTGGCTTTGGCCTGGGCCAGCCCTGGTCGTTTGTGGCCATTTGAAGAGTGAACCAGAGGATGGGAGACCTGTCTCTGTCTCTCCCTCTCTCTAAAAACTCTGCCTTTCAAGTAAAATAAAATAAACATTAAAAAAAAAAAGAAAAATAAGAGTAAACACATTGTAACAAAACAACAAATACACGTGTGTCCCTGATCAGAGTGACCCCAGTGATGACTCCAGTCATTGGGTTCCTGCCACCCAGGGAGACCTGGATTGAGTTCCTGGCTCCTGGCTAAGGCTCCGGCTGGGGGCCACTGCAGGCACTGGGGAGTGAACCGGCAGATGGAAGCTCTCTCTTGCTCACTCTCTGGTTTTCTGGTTCTCTCTGTTTCTCTGCCTCTCAAGTGAAAAAATATAAATAAAGGGGCTAGAAAATTGTAGACAGTGCCAAGAAAAGCAGCCTCCTATGAGAACTATATTTGTTCAGAATGTATTTCCAGAACCGTGAACTCCCAGGCGTTTCTCACTCCCTGGAGGCCCCGTGGAACAGGGTTGGGTATTTCCATGCAGAAGCTCCTCCCAAACCCAGTCCCCACTCTGCTCTCAATCACAAGAAGGAAAAGGCCCCATGTGCAACCTTCTGTCCGTCCCTAATTGTTGGGGACAGTGACAGTCAGGAGCAAGTGGGAATAGGAACGCAAAAGGCAGGTGGCAGCCAGCCTGGGGAGGGAGAGGGCCTTGGCCACAAAGCCCTGGGGAGGCCCACGCAGTCTGAGAAGGATGCTCTGAGTCTGGAACTGGTGCAGGCCGAGGTCAGAGCCAGGAGCAGACCTGACTGGGCCTGGCCACCGAGGAATGACGTCAGTGCTTCCCAAGGCTGCCAGTGCCCTTCACACACACTGCCCAGAACAAACCGTGCTGGCCACTGAGCTGGACAGGTCCCTGACACGTTCCGGTCTCCCCAGAGTGACAAGGACATGGCAGGTGCGGCTCCATAGAGGTCAAACCTTGTCTTCCCCCAAGCCTGCCTTGTTTCTTCCTCCTGGGAGAGGGTGGCCTCAGGGTGCTGCCTGCCGCCTTGCCGTCAGGAGCCTGCGGCGGGAGCCGGCATCACCCACAGCGCAGCCTCCATGGGCTCCTCCACCTGCGCACGCCCAGCCTGGCCAGCGTCTCCTCTGAGGGGAGGAGCAGCCAGTAGTTTTGTCCTTAAGCTCCTCCTATAAAGAATGGACAGATGAGAGGTGGTGAGGGAGGGGATGGGGGTGGTGGCAGGAGGGGACAAGGGAGGAGGAAGCCTGGGCACCGATGTGTCTACTGCACCTCTGGTTTCCAGGATTTGTGGAGGATGCTTTGGACTCTGTCCCTTCCCTGAGAAACTTGGGGGTGGGACAGACCACGGCAGAGGGACTGTGCACAAGCACCCTTACATCCAGGGCTCTCCTCCCAGCCACGGTCCTGATTCCCCCGGGGGTGCCCCTCTTCCAGCCCCGAGAGGGGCCGGCCACCGTCAGCTTCTGCTGCACTGCTCCTTCCCCTCTCCTTCCCAGGAGGTAACAAGCCTGTGTCAAGTCCCAGGCACGCCCTGAGGCTGGCCTCCCCGCCACCCCCGACATGGCGTCTCATGGCACCTGCTCAAGGATGACAGCCGCCTCCCTCCCTCCGCGGGCCCACGTCTGCTCCCCAAAAGTCGATCGGAGCTTGGCTGTGGAGCTGAGCAGTCAGTGCCAGGTGCCTTGGGGTGCCCGGGGACCCCACTGTCTTCACGACAGGTTCCTTCTCTGCGGATCGCTGCCCTGGATGGATTATGCCACTGGGCAGAAAACGCATAAAACATGCTCGCATGCCTTGTTCTCAGTGCCCCCCAGGAACCACCTCCACCAGAGGCCCAGGACGGCAAAGCAGAGGCCACGCCGCCCGCTCTGGGTCACAGCGTGGCTCTCCGTCTCTGGCCTGTTTTCTTGTCTTTGCCCAACACTGGCCTCTGTCCAGACTCCCTCTGATTGTCACCACCACTGGGAGCTGGGAAAGGCAGGAAACCACTCTCCCAGGAGCTCTCCCAAGAAGGAACTTGGCCTTGCAGGAGAGAGCTCTGTGCTGATTGGTCCCCCGAGCACAGATTTGGTTCTCTGGCTCCTGGCTGTCCCTGGGCCACGTCTCACGCATCATCGGTGCTTGGTAGATGGTGCAGCCTGAGCTGAGACCCTCAGCTACCATGAACGGTCAGAGGGGAGCAGGTCAGATGGCCAGCGAGGCTTCCCTCCCACGAGGCTCTGAGTGGAAGTGCTGAAGACGGGGCCCTAGGGGAAGCCGGGAAAGGGGGTTTGGTGGTAGCAGGGGCTGGGGGCATGGAGCACAGGCCTCTGATGAGGAGGGGGTGGTGTGAGGGTGCTGTGTGCGTCCACTCTTCCCTTTCTCTTCTAAAACCTCCAGCGAAGTTGCCCTTCCTCACTGATCCTCTGCTGGGAACCGTTCTTACGGTGGAAAACGTCCCCAGCCTGACCGGGATTGCCTGTGAGGACCACACGTGAATAACAGAAGCGGCTCCTCTTCTTTTGTCTTTCTAAACATGTTTATTTATTTGTTTTCATTTTATTTGAAAGGCAGACAGGAGAGAGGCAAAAGCAGAGATACAGAGCGAGCAAGCTTCCATCTGCTGGTTCACCCCCCACCCCATCCTCACCACCACCCCCCTCTGTCCCCAAGGCTTGCAACAACCAGCGCTGGGCCAAGCAAAGGCAAGAGACCAAAACTCTGTCCAAGTGGGTGGCAGGGACCCAAGCCCTTGAGCCGTCACCTGCCACCTCCCAGGGTGTGCAAGAGCAGGAACTGGCTCAGAAGGGGAGGAGCCGGGACTCGACCCTGTCACTCCGATATGAGATGCAGGTGCTGCAAACAGCCTCCTGACCGCTGCACCGAACACTGCCCCTCCTCTTGATTTCTTTTTATTGAGGTGAAATCTGCATGACATAAAAGCAACCACTTCAAAACGAACAGTGAGGTGGCATTCAGTGCGTCCACCGTGTCGTGCAGCCAGCACCTCTGTCTTGTTCCAACCCCGGAACAGAAGCCAGCCCCCTGAAGCATTCTGTCCGCTCACGTGTCCACTTTCTCCCAACCCCAGGCCTGGCGATCTGGGGAAGAGCACAGCCGAAGTGTCCCCGCACGAGGACCTGCAGCCGACCAAGCCGGAGATGTTCGAGAACCCGCTGTACGGCTCCGTGAGCTCCTTCCCTAAGCCGGCTCCCAGGAAAGAGCAGGAGTCCCCCAAGCCGCTGCGCAAGGAGCCCCCGGCCTGCCCAGACCCGGCGCTCCTGTCGCCCAGCATTGTGCTCACCAAAGCCCAGGAAGCCGAGGGCAGCAAGGGCCCCGGCAAGCAGGCCCCCATGCCCTTCCTCAGCCCGGCGCCCCGGCTACGCTCTTTCACCTGCTCCTCCTCCGCCGCCGAGGGCAGGCCGGCCAGTGGGGACAAGAGCCAGGGGAAGCCCAAGGCCCCCGCCAGCTCCCAGGCCCCAGTGCCAGCCAAGAGGCCCATCAAGCCTTCCAGGTCGGAGATGGGCCAGCAGCCCGCAGCCACGCCGATACCACCCACCCCGTCCCCGAGGCCACCCCTGCCCGTCAAGAGCCCAGCAGTCCTGCACCTGCAGCACTCCAAGGGCCGCGACTACCGCGAGAACACGGAGCTCCCCCACCACGGCAAGCACCGGCCAGAGGAGGCGCCGCTCGGCAGGACTGCCATGCAGGTGGGTGTGGGCGTGTGTGCACACTGCGTTCATGGGTGTGCTCACGTGTGCGCTGACATCATCCTGGAGCCGCTCCACGAGGAAGCCTTGGAATCAGCATTTGTTTTTGGATTTTTAAATATTTTTATTTGAAAGGTAGAGAGAGATAGGGGGGAAAAAATCTACCGCCAATGGTTCACACCCCAAATGCCCTCAGTAACAGGCTGGACCCATGGGGCCGGCGCCGTGGCTCACTTGGTTAATCCTCCACCTGCGGCGCCAGCATCCCATGTGGGCACAGGGTTCTAGTCCTGGTTGCTCCTCTTCCAGGCCAGCTCTCTGCTGTGGCCCGGGAAGGCAGTGGAGCCCAAGTGCTTGCGCCCTGTACCCACATGGGAGACCAGGAGAAGCACCTGGCTCCTGGCTTTGGATCAGCGAGATGCGCCGGCCGCAGCGGCCATTGGAGGGTGAATCAACGGCAAAAAGGAAGACCTTTCTCTCTGTCTCTCTCTCACTATCCACTCTGCCTGTCAAGAAAAAAAAAAAAAAAGAAATAGTTGTTGTACAGCGTTGCTTAGGAAATAACGACAAGAAAACCACTCTGTATTGAGGACAGAGGCAATTTGGTTTTTAAATATTTTCCTCCTGTGATTGGAATGTATGTGCAGCTCTGCATAGAGTATTGGAGTATCTATAATTGACTACAAGAGGACTGTGAAAAGCCCAGGGACAATGCACATTTGTCTTTAAAATTTTTTCTATTTTATTTGAAAGGCAGAGAGCAGACGGACAGGCAGATGGAGAGCCTCTGTCCTCCGGTTCTCTCTCCAAATGCCCACAACAGCCAGGACTGGGCCAGGCTGAAGCTGGGAGCCGCGAGCTCAGTCCAGGCCTCCCACATGGATGGCAGGGACCTGACTACTTGAGCCATCACCTGCTGCTCCTAGGGTGTGCGTTAGCAGGAAGCTGGAAACCAGAAGCAGAGCTGGGGATCAAACCCAGCGCGGCCCAGCAGTATGGTACCAGGGGGTCTTAACTGCTGGGCCAAATGCCCGCCCCTGTGCTACCTTTTCATTCCACTTTCCGAGAATGCTTTGAAGTCCCCTCATGGGCAGAAAGTACCTGGAACCGTGTGTGCCGCGTGACCCAGGAGGCGGGTACAGGCGTGCGGGGACGTGGGGGCCACTCGGCGCACCGAGGCCTGGGGGAATGACAGCCTTTCTGTTCTTGTCCCGCAGTGAACCCTTGGGAAGCCGCTGGCGATTCGGGTCAGGAGTCCACAGGAGCAGCAGGCGCCACCCACAGCCTCTTCTGAGACCTGCCAGCTCCTCCCACCCAGCTCCCCACGCCCGGCTTTGTATGGTTTCAGGAAAGGGCCCAGCTTCTGAGAGGTGCAAGCCGTGGGCTGGCTGCGAGGCTGGGCGCCGCGTGCTGACAGTGGAGGAAAACACACACCCGAGGGCAGCGCACACCTGCACACCGGTCCCCAGCTCGGTCTTGGTACTCGGGACCCCTGCACCTTGTTCACGTCCCCGTAAGAAAGGACCCAAAGCACCGATTCAAGGGTGGAGAGATCAATAATAATAATAATATGAATATGAATAATAATAATGGCCACATGGATCGAGCACTCACTGTGTGCCACCTGCTTCCAGAACATTCTGTCGGGACCCCCTCCAGGGCTGAGACTCCAGTCCACTAAGAACACGTGTCCAAACCCACCAGCTGA
Organism: Lepus europaeus; assembly: GCF_033115175.1. NCBI lineage: Eukaryota > Metazoa > Chordata > Mammalia > Lagomorpha > Leporidae > Lepus > Lepus europaeus. The sequence goes on from NC_084827.1 coordinate 177,605,893, forward strand.
GAACTGTGTGTCCTGAGGGGTTTGCACAAAGCATTAAGAAGGCCAGTGCCCTCCTAGAGCAAGGCTGGGGCTCAACCTTAGGGAACTGCAGGGTCCGAGCAGCTCAGTGAGGGTACAAAGGGCCTGGCCCTGTCTGGCTCCCCTGGTGCAGCTGCTTTAGCGAAAGCCCAGAGGGCCCGGCCCCTCAGAAGAGGAAGGGTCTGCCTGGTTCTCCAGTGCCTCAGGTGGCAGCTCCAACTCTCCAGCAGAGAGATCTGGCCACAGCCCGAGGGCCAGCCATACCAAGGCCTGTTCCGGGTATCCGTGCCAGGTTGCCATGTTCCCCTCGAAGTGGGCAGCCACCACCAGGCCACAGGCTGAGCCAAGCCCCTGCCACTCACTCTCTGTCCCAGCGCCAGGCAGCTGCTGCTCCTGAGAGCCCAGCTCTGCAGCCTGGTTGCCTGGTAGGGTGGGCAGCTCGGTTCCAGGCTCCCGAAATAGAACAACCTCTTCTTGCTGAGCTCCGCGGCTTCCAGCCCTGCTTCCTTGGTTACTAGAAGAATAGGTTGGTGACAGCTCTTCTTGTACTGCTTTTTGACATAACAGAGTTAAGGTAGGAAACCCAACCCAGTGTGTTGTGTGTGAGTGTGTGTGTGTGTGTGCGTGCAGAGGAGGGTCCATACCCCATGTGCTCAGGAGTCTCCATCTGTGTGACCAATAAACCATGCCTTTCTCACTCTGATGCTCTCTGTGTGGCATCTCCCCCAACCCCAGACATTCAGAGCCCCAGACATGTGTGTGGGCTGATGGAGCAACTGCGGGGGGGGGGGGGCGAGAGATGGCTATTGAGGGTTTGTAGGGGTGACGGGAAAGCAGATAGGACCCCACAGAGCCAGTTTGAAGCTAGCATGGACAACTGGGTGGACATCGGTCCCCACACATATGCCTCTTCCAGCCTCCAGGAGGGGCACCCACACACACACACACACCTGCTGTCTTAGAGCCCATAAGTTCCTCCCAGCTCTTATCCTTCACCACTCAAGCTCCAGGGACAAGGAGCATGCATGAAATGATCCCCAGGTCATGAGCAGGAAGCAGCCTTGGAGACCCACCTGCAGGGTGTGGTGGCCAGCACTGCCCCTCAGGCCACTCAGCCTCTGTCCTGCTCACAGACCCCAGGCCTGGGCTCCGGACAGAGCCCGAGGGAGTGGCATCCTTGCCTGCCATGGCGGAAAGCAGTCACTGCTGCCCCGGTGACAGGTGGACACTGACGGGACGGGGCTGAGGCCACTGGAACCTCCCTGCAGGCTGGCTTTCTGGTCCCCAAGTGAACCTGACCCACACCCCCGCCAGCCTCAGCTCTCTGGCCCAGTAGGCCGTGGGCCAGGGTGGAGAGACAGCTGGAGACACCCAGACATGGCCAGGCCCTCCCCACCACTGCTGGGGGTCCCAGGAGCAGCTCAGAGGGGAGCACGGCACGGGGCAGGCCTGACCCCCTGTCTGCCGCCTTTGTGCTGGGTCCAGTCCTGCGCACGCGCCTGGCCCTCCTCCGCCATCCCCACAGTCAGGTGCGGGCTGCCGTGCAGACCTGGCGCTGACGGCACGTGTGTCCAGAACTGCGCGGTTTCAGGACGTGCTGCCCTGTCCTTTCCACCTCTCAGCCAGAGCTCCCTCCTTGGGCTCCTGGCTGCCACCATCTCTTGGGGCCGCCTTCAGTCACCTGTCCCGTCTCTCCTCTCCTGACGACCCTCGGGAGCTCCGTAACCGAGAAGGCAGCCGATCGAGATTCCCCGGCAAGGGCACCCCCAGTCCCAAGGTGAAGTCTCCTGCGCCCCGGGGGTTGCAGACGCTGGGGTGGTCGCTCTCATGCTGCTAAGAAGCAAATCTCTCCTCCTTTGCATGGTTATAGGAAAGCTGGCTGGAAACGCAACACAAAGGTGTTGTCACCACAACGGACAGGCCCTGGCACCGGCACCAGCACCTCCCCCCACTCCATGTCTCCTGCAAAGTCGGGGTGGGCCCTGCCATCTCCTGCCAGCCTGTCAGTTCTCTTTCCATGCCATTTTTTTTCCACCTCGCAGGAGGGAAATTAGTGAGTCATTCAGAAAAGCTCTCCCACAGCTACCTTCCCTAACCCAGCCTCCTTAAAATAGCTCCTTTCCCAGCAAACTGATCTCCATGGAGACCCAGCCACGGGAAGGCCCAGAGCTTTGTGCAAGGCAGCTCAGCTCCCAGCCTCCACCATGGCAGAGCCCCTTTATGATGCAAATGCCTGCTCACCCCCACAGACACCCCCAGAGCCCCACTTTGGGAAACCTGCCCCCAGGACGCAGCACGGGCAGGTGGGGCCCAGCTATGGGTGCTCTACTTTCTGGTCGTGTTCTGTTGAAAGGCTGGGCTGCACAGGTCGCCTCTTCCCAGGTCCCGGCAGACCTGGGCCACTGGGCTGTCCAGGGAGTAATCTGAGACCAGGTGGACACAGCTCACATCTCCTTCATTCGCTCAAGTCCATGTTGATCGCAGGTGCTGGGCCTTGGGCATCACCACTTCCATTAAGGACAGTCAGGAGGTCAGACAGAATGGGTTGTTTTACTTATTTGAAAGGGAAAGACAGAGGTCTTCCATCCACTGGTTCACTCTCCAAATGACTGCAACAGCCAGGGGCCAGGATCCAGGAACTCTTCATCCAGATCTCCAACATGGGTGGCAGGGCCCAGCACTTGGGGCCATCCTCTGCTGCTTTCCCAGGTGCATTAGCAGGAAGCTGGATTAGAAGTGGAGCAGCTGGGACTCGAACTGGCACCCACATGGGATACTGGCTTTGCAGGCAGCAGCTTAACCCTTTGTGCCTCAGCGCCACCCCTGACAGAATGGGTTTGAATATCTTGTCTTTTATTTCCTAAAAAGGAGGGCTGGCCTAGGCTGCTAGCTCTCTGAGTCTCAGACTTGTCATCTATAAAATGGTGGGCAAGTGTTGCGAGCATTCGATGAGCACTTCTCTGGGAAGGGCCTGGCGTGTGGTGGGGGCTCCTGGACATCACTCTCTCCCAGCTCCCTGGGGGACAAGGCTGTGTGACACGGATACCATCCCAAAGGGAGCAGTGGGGGTCGCTCCAGGCAGTGACAAGCAGTGGGGGAGATTTATGAGCTGGGCTCTCCAGGACTGGTAGAATGTTCTAGAAGGAGGTAAGGCAAGAGCATGGATCAAAAAACAAGAAATTCAGGGGGCAAGCTGAGGCTGAGAAAAACCTAGGAGACAAGGGTCTTGTCGCAGGCAAGGAGACTAGCCAAGGCCCAGAAAGGGCCAGCTGAAGCCAGGGAAGACTAGTTGAAACCAGAAAGACTAGTTGAGAATGGGCTAGCTGAAGCCAGAGGTGCTGGTTGGATTGCCCTGGCTATACAGACCACAGCAGCTTGAATTACCTGAGCCAATGGGAGCAGAGCCCAGGGAAACAAAGTCTAGAGCAGGGCTGGCCACATCCCACAGGGCAGTGCAGGGCAGGACCATGGCCGCAGGGGACATGTTGGCAGATCCAGCTCCTGCTCCTTCCTCCTCCCCTCTCCAAGTCGATGACACAGTCCTGCTTCATTCTACAGGGAACTGGTGGGGGCGGAGGGGCAGGCAGTGACCGCTTGTCTAGGGAGATCAAGAGTGGGGCGAGGGAAACGAGGCATGAAGGGTGCAAAAGGGAACAGGCCTCGTTCTCAAGTGCCTGCCCTCAGCTTGCACCACCTCAAATTTAAACATCCCCCGACTCTGTGCCTGCCTGGCTCCCCTCTACCCCAGCCCTGAGAGCAGGTGCAGAAGTGAGAACCGGATCCCAGGAGGAGCTGAATTCACTTGAGGAAAGCAGGCCCCGATACCTCTGTAGCCCTGGCAGTTATATTGGGGGACTCAGAACCCTGGCTGGGCTGGGAGAGACCCCCAGTTGAATTTAGTCCAGTTCTTGTCTTACTGGCACATAAGAACACAGCCAGGGGGGCCGGCGCTGTGGTGCCGCGGGCTAAAGCCCTGGCCTGCAGTGCCGGCATCCCATATGGACGCCAGGACTAGAACCGACTGCTCCTCTTCCGATCCAGCTCTCTGCTGTGGCCTGGGAAAGCAGTAGAAGATGGCCCAAGTGCTTGGGCCCCTGCACCCACGTGGGAGACCCAGAAGAAGCTCCTGGCTCCTGGCTTCAGATTGGCACAGCTCTGGCTATTGTGGCCATCTGGGGAGTGAACCAGTGGATGGAAGACCTCTCTCTCTCTCTCTCTCTCTCTCTCTCTCTCTCTCTCTCTATCCCTCTCTCTGTAACTCTGTCTTTCAAATAAATAAAAAACAAATCTTTAAAAAAAAGAAAGAATGCAGCCAGGAAGCATAAAGAGAGGTGGACAGAGGAGCGGGATTTATTGGACTGCAGAAAGCACACACCCAGATGTGAATACAGGCGACCTCAAGAGAGAGAACTGCCCCCACCCAGGCTGGGGTCAAACTTCAACAGGGGAGCGGTGGTGCTCAGGGCAGAGCCTGATGGGCGATCCAAAGAAGACAGGATTTGGGGTGGGGCTGCGGTGCACCTGGTGGTCCCCAAGAAGGCATCTTGGTACCTGGCGCTGGATGCAAGGTGAGGCTTAGCTGCATGATGAGGAGGGAGTGTGTTGAGTCTTCAGCCACACTGAACTGGCATGCCAGGTGATGGGATCTGGGCAGTTGCACATGGCTTAGGAATCGGCAGCCCTTAGCTCCTATCGCTGACTCCCTGCCTCGCCCACATCAGAAGAAGGAAGCAGGAGGAGCAGGTGGGAGAGGCTGTCCTCTGTTCGGAAGCAGGACCCTGCTTTGGCGCATGGGATAGAAACTGAATTTTCATGCCTTACTTAGAGCATATCCACAGATAAGGCTTCTCTTGCTTCAGTTATTTTTCATTTTTTAACGAGGTTTTATTAAGACGTTTATTTATTTGAAAGGCAGAGTGCCAGAGAGAGGAGGAGGAACAGATCTCCCACGTGCTGGCTCACTGCCCAGTTGGCCACAACAGTCAGGGCTGGGCCAGACCAAAGCCAGGAGCCAGGAACTCCGTCCTGGTCTCCCACATGGGTGGCAGGAACTCAAACCCTTAATCCATCACCTGCTGCTTCCCAGATGCATTAACAGGGAGCTGGATGGGAAGCAGCGCAGCTGGGACTCGAACCAGCACTCTGATAAGGCCACAGGCTTCCACAGCAGTGCTTAACCCACTGAGCCACAAAACCTGGCCCCAGTTATTTTTAAAAAGCACTTTGTGGCCGGCGCCATGGCTCAACAGGCTAATCCTCCGCCTGCGGCGCCGGCACACCGGGTTCTAGTCCCGGTCGGGGTGCCGGATTCTGTCCCGGTTGCCCCTCTTCCAGGCCAGCTCTCTGCTATGGCCTGGGAAGGCAGTGGAGGATGGCCCAAGTCCTTGGGCCCTGCATCCCATGGGAGACCAGGAGAAGCACCTGGCTCCTGGCTTCAGATCAGTGCGGTGCACTGGCCACAGCGCGCCGGCTGTGGCGGCCATTGGAGGGTGAACCAACGGCAAAGGAAGACCTTTCTCTCTGTCTCTCTCTCTCTCACTGTCCACTCTGCCTGTAAAAAAAAAAAAAAAAAAAAAAGCACTTTGTTTAGGACATGGCTACCGTCACAGACTCCGGAGCCAGACTAGCCTAAATGTGCTCAAAACACGCTGGGTGCCCTGACATGCGATGAGGACCCTGGAGGAGTAGGTCTGGAGCCCCAGCCTTGAGAAAAGGCAAACACAGGCTAATAGCGCCATCGCCACATTGGAGGAGGTGTGTGCACAGAAGAACGGAGCGAGGCATCTCCCTCTGGGGCTGGCTGGGGAAGATCCTGGGATCCAGTGTGGGTCAGGGTGATCATTAGTGTGGTGGGGAGGACCTTGGGCTCGGGGTCAGACTGCTTGGATCCCAGAGCCCAGCCCTTCCACGGACTAGACGTGTGACCTCGGTGCCTCAGTTTCTCCTTCTGTAAAAAGAAGATAATGACATTGTGCAGTGGAAATTGCAGGTTGTTATTTTAACTAGATCTCAAGGGAGCAGAGGAAAAATTAGAATGTGAGCGCTTGTGCCGAACTTCCAAGTCACCAAACTGAAACTAAGTTATCTGATCTTCAAAAAAATCAAGATTAGGGACCTACCAACTGAGTTTCCTAAGCAGGCGTGGTAGCGAAGCACTCCTGTCTCACTCGTCAACTCACAGACGGTGACCTGAAGGACCCGGATGCTCATCCATCAGTGATGTTTTCTATGTCTCTGCCTCTGGCCCCACCTAACAAGGAAAGGAGCACAAAATGGCCAATCTGCTCTTTGCTCTTGGTCCCTGCTTTCTTTGGCCTGTCTCTGTCAAAGCCACCACCCTCTTCCGCTCCTCCCATCAGATCATGAGGTTGGTTTTATCGATGCAGTGTTCTGCGTTCTGGGACTGCCAAGGACAGATAGTTGCAATCTTTATAAACAGTCGTAATTTGGGGCCAACCTTGTGGAGCAGTGGGTCAAGCCGCCGCTTGCAAAACCAGCATCCGGTATGAGCACCAGTTCAAGTCCCTGATGCACCTGGGAAAGTGATAGAGGATAGCCCAGGTATTTGGACCCCTGCCACCCACGTGGGAGACCCAGATGGAGGCCCAGCCCTGGACGTTGTGGCCATTTGGGGAATGAACCAGGCAACGGAAGATCTCTCTCCCTCTGCCTCTCCCTCTCTCTCTGTAACTCTTTCAAGTAAATAAATAAATCTTCAAACATTAAATGAAATGGTGGCAATTTTGTTTTCTGAGATGAACCTTGTGAGGGCCCTGTGAGAACTTAAAGACCCCCCCCAGTGGGGGTGACCCCGGCCGCAGGACACCCCTCGGTCAAGGTGGGCTCTTATTGGCATGATGCTCTCACAGGGACAGCTCACTCCTCCCGGTCTCCCTGCAGCCTCGGCGGCTACAAAGACCACCCAGCTTACACTGCTTACCAGCCCTCTGCTGCCTCCTTTATCCTTGGAGTCAGGCCAGCACCTGGCTCTGATGTGGGTGAGGCCAGGAATCAGGGAGGCATAAGGAGCTAAGGGCTGCCAACACCCAAGCCACCCAAATCCACCCAAATCCCATCACCTTCCATGCTGATCCAACAGGACGGAAGACTCAGGCACCCACCCCTCATCACACAGCCAAGCCTCACCTCACATCAGGGGCCTGGTGCCGAGACACCTTCCTGGAGCCCCACCCCAAATCCTGTCTTCTTTGGATCTCCCATCAGGCCCTGCTCTGAGCACCACCCCTACCCTGTAGGAGGATGGCCCCAGCCTGGGTGGGGGCAACTCTCTCTCTCGAGGTTGTGTGCACTCACCTTTGAGTGTGTGCTGTCTTTCCACCTTCCAATAAATCCTGCTCTTCTGTTCCCCCCATCTACGTCTTCCAGCTCTATTCTTACGTGTGGGAAGACGAGAACCATGGGCTCAACAGAGCTGCAGGTCTCTCCAGCCGAACCAGGTCTCCCAATCCCCACAACATGATCTGGGGCTCCCCAACCCCACAGCAGCTCCAGACTGGGGGAGTGGCAGGGCCTTGGCCAGGTTGCTCCTGCAGGCCACATCATGACACCTGGGTCAGGAGAACAGGTGCTGGTCAGGAGAACAGGTGCTGGCCAGGAGTGGCAGGCCGCCTGACCACCCAGCGCAGCCTCAGCTCCAGCGCCCAGGGGGCCCGCAGGCTCCTTCAACAGCAGCTTCCTGTGCTCTCTCCCTGGGTCCTTGATACCATCTACACTCGGCTCGGGAATCCTGTAGAGCTGTGGACACCCCTGAGCAAAGCCGTAGCAGGCCTGCACCGGCAGGCTTCCACTTGCAGGCTAATTCCTGGGGGAATTACTAACCCATCAGTAACTGACAAAAACTAAAATGAGAAGCAGGATTTCCCCACCACGGCACTATTTGGGGTTTCCTAGGCACCGTCTGGCAGTATCCCTGGCCTTCGCCCATTCTGTCCCAGGAGCACCTGCCACATCGCCGTCGGCCCCCAGAACCAAACAACCCGGAAGTGAACAACTGCTCGTTGTTGAAGGAGCTGAGGATTCCAGTTCTGCCACCACACACACACATACACACACACACAGAACAAGGAGGAAGTGATACGGGCTGGCACCTGTGGCAGGGCATGCATGCCACCTCCCGTGGGTCATGGCTGAGGGCTGCCTTGGGAGCGGTGTTGGTTCCTCGGCAGTGTTGGTGTCTTCCAACAAGCCAGCTGTGAAGGCCAGCAGGCGCCCTCGGGCCAAAGGAGCCACACGTGCTATGGTGGGGCAGGGGCAGCAGCACGGGGACCCCGCCTGCTGAGCACACGGGGCCAGCGCCAGGCCCCGCACCTTGGGGCTGACGTCTCTAAGAGGGCACCTCACTGAGGGTTGAGTCTGTAACATGAGAAGGGTCCAGCGCCAAGACTAGGAAAGAACGTTCTAGATAAGAGGAGGCGCACAGGCCCTGAGGTGAGAAAGAGTGTGGCACGTTCAAGAAACAGAAAAGAACTGAAACGGAGGAGAGTGGGTAAGATGGCGTCCAAGCAGGAGGGCAGGTGGGAGCTGGGCGGGCAAGGGTGGGGCGCCACAAGAGCAGACCCTGGATTCACAAACTCCCCCGTGGAAGGATCAGCCTGCCGAGAGAACCAAGGAGGGGTCTCACAGTCCAGCAGGAGACAGGTGGGCCGGAGGGCTGTTGAACTGCCAGATGTGCCTGGGCAGGAGGAGAGGGGACTGGGGGGAGGGAGGCCGAGTGGAAACGGAGAGGCCCCGAGGCCCAGGGCCCTCACTGATTCAGCTCCATCTGCTCCAGCACTCAAACACAAGAGCCCAGTGAACATCCCTACCCCACCCCGAGAGCACTGTGGGCTCCATGAAAAGAGGGGCTCTGTAGAAGTTTCCAGGAGGAAATTGGCCAGGCCCCAGGGGCACAAGCAGTGACACTTCAAGGCCCTATTGGCAAAGGGTCGCCAGCCTTAGCAAACAAAAATACAAGATGCACAGTTAAATTTGCATTTCAGACCAATAGGTACAATTTTTCAGTAATCGAACATCTTCAAATATAGTGCAGCCTGAAACACGCTGCCGGCGTCGCGGCACAGCAGGTCGGCTGCCACTTGCAGAGTGAACCTTCCCTGTCAGAGTGCTGGTTTGAGTCCTCCTGTTGGCTGCTTCCAGTCGAGCCACCTGCTAACGTGCCTGGCAAAGCACCAGATGATGGCCCGAGTGCTTGGGCCCGTGCCACCCATGTGAGAGAGAGAGAGAGAGAGAGAGAGAGAGAGATCCAGGCTTCTGGCATCGGGCTGGCCCAGCCCTGGCTGCTGTGGCCATTTGGGAAGTGGACTACAGGATGGAAGACCTCTGTCTCTCTCTCCGTGCCACTCTGCCTTTCAAAGCAATACATGATTTTTAATTAATTTTTTTTCATCTGAAGCTGGAATTTGGATGTCCCACTCTCTCCCCGCTCCATATTTCGGAGAACGCAGGCAAAGTCTGTACAGCCAGGTGCTGGAGGACTGCTCCGAGGGCACAGCTGCACTGAGGCTTCCCCACGGCGGGCAGGGGCAGCGGCGGCCAGCTCAGCGGCCAGCTCTGTGGTGGCCTCCAAGGGAACGCGGCAAAGCTGAGAGAGTACTGACTTGGGGGTAGGGCGTTCAGACACAGATGGAGTATGTCACCACCCCTGTCACAGCTGAACCTAGCTTGCGCGTTGTCCAGCAGTGGTTAGCTGTTAGCTGTAGGTCTCTGGGCACATACTCTTCTCCCTCCCTCCCTCCCTCCCTTCCTCCCTCTCTCTCTCTGTTTTATTTATTTGAGAGGCAGAGTTACAGAGAGACAGAGAGGCCTTCCATCTGCTGGTTCGCTCCCCAAATGGCCACAACAGCTGGACCTGGGCTGATCCAAAGCCAGGAGCCAGGAGCTTCTTCCAGATCTCCCACGTGGGTGCAGGGGCCCAAGCACTTGGGCCATCTTCCACTGCTTTCCCAGGACACAGCAGAGAGCTGGATGGGAAGAGGAGCAGCTAGGACATGAATCAGCTCCCATATGGGCTGCCGACACCTCAGGTGGAGGTTTAACCTGCAATGCCACAGTGCTGGCCCCCAAATAGACATTTTAAAAAGTCAACTCAGGGCCAAGGATTTGGCCTGGTGGTTAAGAGCTCCACGTCTTAGCCAGCGCCACGGCTCACTAGGCTAATCCTCTGCCTGTGGCGCCGGCACCCCGGGTTCTAGTCCCGGTCAGGGCACCGGATTCTGTCCTGGTTGCTCCTCTTCCAGGCCAGCTCTCTGCTGTGGCCCGGGAGTGCAGTGGAGGATGGCCCAAGTCCTTGGGCCCTGAACCCGCATGGGAGACCAGGAGAAGCACCTGGCTCCTGGCTTTGGATCAGCGCGGTGCACCGCCCACAGCGCGTTGGCTGCAGCGGCCATTGTGGGGTGAACCAACGGCAAAAGGAAGACCTTTCTCTCTGTCTCTCTCTCTCTCACTGTCCACTCTGCCTGTCAAAAAAAAAAAAAAAAGAGAGAGAGAGAGAGAGAGAGAGCTCCACATCTCACTGCAGAATGCCTGGACCCAACCCCCAGCTCTGGCTCCTGACTCCAGCTTCCTGCTAGAGTAGACCCTGGGAGACAGTGGTGACAACTCCAGGAGTTGGGTTACTGTCACCCGCGTGGAGACCTGGACTGAGTTTCTGGCCCACTGATTTCAACACCAGCTCAGCTCCATCTCTCTCTCTCTCTCTCTCTCTCTCTCTGCCATAAAACTTTTAAAAGGTAAAATATGTCAACTCATAATTCTAGTCCTAGGGCGATATCCTTTAAGAACAAAGGTGAAATACCGACATTTTCAAATGGAAGAAAATTGAGGATTTCTTTTTATCAGATCTACTACCAAAAATACTAAAGAGATTTCTTTATGCTGCTGGGTTATGAGAGTGGGTGGGAACTCAGATCTTCAGGAAGCAATGAAAAGCATTGGAAATGGTGAATATAAAAGGCTTTATTCTCTCTATCTAAAATAGGATAGTGTAAAGCAATAATTGTAACACTTTCTTGTAAGGTTTAGGATGTATGTAGATACAATATTTATGGCAATTGCAGCACAAAGGTGGTAAATGGAGCCACGTGGTTACAAAGCGTTTCCAACTCTTGGAGTCATCACCACTGGCTCCCAGGGTTTGCTTTAGCCCCTGAGTTGACTTTTTAAAATGTCTATTTGGGGCCGTGGAGCAATAGGAACTCTAAATGCACTGTCATGCGTATTTTAATGTCCAGAGCAATCACTAAGGACGGGGTCCTGGGGGGCATCGTGCCTCTGGTCTCCAGTTCCCCAGCAGCCTTTCCTTTGTCTTCCTGGCCTCGGCCCTTTTCTGCCAGACCCTGTCCTGCTTTGCCGACCTCCCCCAAAGCACCCCTAAAAGGCCACCTGTAAGACTGACCCCACTGAGAACTTGGGTCAGTGGTCAGTGGCCATGCCACAGAACATGCAGCCAGCAACGTACGGGTGGCTGTTAGAAAGCTTTCTTCTAAAACGTCTTCAGTCCCCCGGCCACCAGAAATCTCCTCTGGTCACCTTCTGAGCTGCCGCCTTGTCCTTGCCCTCGCTGTCCCTAGAACTCGTCACAATCCTCTTTGTCCCCTTGAATGTTGTCATTCTCTGGCTGTCCATGCTTTGGGGATTGTCGCTTCACGGTGGCCATGGCCCTCGAGATGTTGTGCTGTAAAAAGACAGATTTTCTCTCTGAAAAATTCCACCACCGACTCTCACTTCCCCTAGGCAGACACCTTGTCAGGGGTCCTCCTCCTACACACAGACACACTGTTGTGTCTCCTGCTCCCTGCTCCGTGAATCAGAGCCGGAGCTGGGAGCCGAACTCACCTCGCTCACTTATCCAGGCTCTGATCCAAGCAAAAGCCTTAGAGGCATCAGAGCACACCTTCAAGGGCAGACATTGGGCAGAGAGGTTCAGACTTTGCCTGGAACACCCACATCCTGTATGGAAAGGCCGGGGTCTGAGTCCCGGCTCTGCTCCCCATTCTAGCTTCCTGCTGCTGTTATACCCTGGGAGGCAGCGGTGATCCTCAAGGATTTGGGCTCCTGCCACCCGAGTAGCCAGTCTCAGATATTTTGTAGAGCAATGAACACTGACTAATAAAAGTGCCCAAGAGATACACAGCAGACTCATAGAATGGCAGATGTCCTAAACAGCACTCTGGCCTCAGCATCAGCCCTTAAGGCATTCAGATCTGGCTGAAGAGCCCATGAGAGTATTTTAGGCATGGAAAGCTAAGACACTCTGGCAAAAAAAAAAAAAAAAAAAAAAAAGAGGACCTAAATGAAAGATCTCTGTGAGTGAGATCCCAATAGAAAGAATGGGCCATCAAAGAAGGAGGTACCTTTCTCTGAAGGGAGGAATGAACTTCCACTTTGACTATGACCTTGTCTAAATATGATTGGTGTCCGCAAACTCAAAAGGCTTCCATAGCCTTGGCAACTCATGATAAGAGACTAGGGAGATTACTGACGCCATAAACAAGAGTGTCAATTTGTTAAAACAACAAAGGGTCACTATACACTTACTCCTCATGTAGGGTCTCTGTCCTTAATGTGTTGTTCAATGTGAATTACTGCTATAACTAGTACTGAAACAGTATTTTACACTTTGTGTTTCTGTATGGGTGCAAACTGATGAAATCTTTACTTAGTATATACTAAATCGATCTTCTGTATATAAAGATAATTGAAAATGAATCTTGATGTGAATGGAATGGGAGAGGGAGCGGGAGTTGGGAGGGTTTTGGGTGAGAGGGAAGTTATGGGGGGGGGGGAGCCATTGTAATCCATAAGCTGTACTTTGGAAATTTATATTCATTAAATAAAAGTTTAAAAAAAAAATGCCCAAGAGGTGGGCATTTGGCAGGGAGTTGAACACCACTTAGGATGCTTACATTGCAGATTAGAGCGACTGGTTCACATCCCAGCTCCTCAGCTTTTGATCCAGTTTCATACTAATGTATATTTCGGGGGCAGCCGGTGATGGCCCAAGAACTTGAGTCCCTGCCACCCACCTGGGAGAGACCTAGATAGAGTTCCAGGCTCCCGGTTTGACCCAACTGAGCCCTGAGTGTTGCAAGCATTTGGAAAGTAAACCAGCAGAGGGAAGATCTCCCCCCTCCTCTCTCTCTCTCTGCCCTTGGAATAAAATAAGAAATAAATTTTTGGTTAGAAGATTATTTATTTGAAAAGCAGAGCAACAGAGAAAGAAAGAGAATATTCCATCTTTCCATCTGCTGGTTCACTCCCCCAAATGCCTGCTGGTGTTGTGGCCGGCAGTCTAAGCTGATACTTGGGGTACCCACATCCCATATGTTTAAGTCCCAGATCCTCCACTTCCTATCCAGCTTCCTGCTAATACATCCTAGAAAAGCAGCAAATGATGGCTCAAGTGACTGGGCCCCTGCCACACACATGGGAGAGCTGGATGGCGCTCCTGGCTCCTGGCTTCAGCATGGCTTAGCCTCAGCTGTTGCAGGCATTTGGGGAGTAAACCAGCAGATGGGAAATATCTGTCTCCTCTCGCTCTCTCTCCTCCCCACGTCCTTCCTACCCCAGGTGTGTGTGTATGTGTGTGTGTGTCTGTATGTGTGTTGTGTGTTACTCTGCCTTTAAGGTAAAATAATTTTAAAAACATTAGGAAAAATAAAAGCTGCATGTCCAAACAATTAAGTAAAACATTCAGTGACGGCAATTGGCACGACCGTGGGCCTCAATTACATGAGTGAACAAAGTGGAATTCCTGGCATGACTTTCCCCAAAGTAATTTATATTTGGCTTGGAAAGCAGAATGGTTTTTATAACAGATTTTTCTAATTATGTTTTGCTTGTGTTAATACGAGGATTTGATTCTCCAAGTAAATACCATGTGATCACAGAGCAAGTCGGCCTAAAAGTACCCTGGCTGCCAGGTGGAAGCCAGGCTGGGACCTCACAATTTGCTACAGACAATGCACAAGTCTAAGGAAGTTTCTGCATCTGTTTTGTGTGGGCTTCTCGTTCCAATTCATTTGTGAAACATTAGGGGTAACTACTCCATGGCATGCTTCTTCTAGATTTCTAAAGGATGGTACTGGGGGTGGGCATTTAGCCTAGTGGTTAAGACACAGCGTAAAACATCCACTTCTCCTATCTGAGCACCTGGGTTCGATGCTTGGCTCCAGTTACTGATGCTAGCATCCTACCAGTGCACGCCCTTGGGAGGCAGTGGTGATCACTCAAGTAATTGAGTCACTGGCCCCCACGTGGGGGACCTGGACAGTGTTCCTGGCTCCCAGACTCAGCCTACCAGTTGTGGGCATTTGGGAAGGACCCAGTGGATGGTAACGCCCTCTCTTTGTCTCTCTGCCTCTCAAATCGATAAATTTAAAAAATTGAAAACATTTAAAACGTAATGATACATGGGGCGGGCACTTGTGGGGCAGCACATAAGCTGCTGCTTGGGATGCCTGCATCCCATGTCAGAGCACCTAGGTTCAAGTCCCAGCTCCACTTTGACCAGCTTCCTACTGAAAAGAACCCTGAGAGGTAGCAGGTGATCGTCTAAGTACCTGGGTCCCTGCCACCCACAAGAGAGTTCTGGATTGAGTTCCAGACTCCTGGCTGTGGCCTGACCCTAACTTGGCTCTTGTGGGTATTTGGGGAGTGAACCAGTAGATGGAAGATAGTCTCTCTCTCTCTCTCTCTCTCCTTCCCTCCCTCCCTCCCTCCCTCCCCCCACCCTATTGTTTTCAAATAAGTAAAATTTTTAAAAATTATAGTGATAAACATCATCATGCCTAAAAATCACTTGGACAACTTAATAAAATGCAGGTTCCTGGGCCCAGCCAAGAGCTTGGTTCTCTTGGTCTTAGGCAGTGCCTGCGAATCTGAATTTCACCAAATATCCCAGATTTCTCTAGTGGTGGTGGTCAGGATGTCACATTTGGAGAAACACTGTTCAAAACATTGGGCACAGATAGAGTTTGTACTCGAAGTGACGTAACATAAAGGGAAAACCATTAAGAGCAGGAGCTGGGTTCAAATACCAAGTGCAACTGAGCGTCGTTCGTGAGATGGGGAATAAATACAAGGGCATATCCAAAGGCTTATGTTAAAAGTGGAATTGGAACCTAGGTTTGTTTCGGCCTGCAAATTTTGAAACCTGTGCATGGGTTTTGCTGCACATGCACTTTCCGTGAGCTTTCTGCAGACCCTGGGTATACTTCATGATCTTTGGGAAGACTGGGGATGATAAAAAAGATAAAATCGGGGTTCACGAACGGTGGCTGCTGACTGAGCCATTCTCAAGGTGCCGGGGCTCTGAGCAGCCTCGCTCTGCACACCCATGAGGAGGTCGCCCCCTCGACCAACCTGGCCCCACGTCAGCCCCGGCACTTCCCTCGTGGTTGTCGGGGGCCAGCCCAAGGGAGCTTATGTCATAGGTTCCCTATTTTTTGAGGCTTCCTCTTCCCTTGTTTCCACTCATGACATTGTTATTCATCCTGCAGCATACGGACACCGGGCTCTCTCTCGCCATTGGCATCATGCCACTCAACGATGTGGTGTTAACAAAAACTATTAAAACTGGCCGTCTTAAATTTCTGGTTCTGGTTTGCAGTGTTGCGTAATGAAAGGGCAGATCTTTTCCAGCGCCCCAGTGGAGCAGAAACACTTAGGAAGGCCGCTAAATATAGCCTCGCAGATGACACAGAGGCTCTTTCATGTCACTCTGTGATTTCTTTTTCACAGCATGTTCTATGTGCTGGAATAAAAATTTGTTAATGAAGCCGGAATGCTAAATTTCAGAAAACCTTTGCTCTTGGTGCACTGCAGAATACATTTTGTTGCCATTGAATGTGCTGTGCGTGTTGGCATCAGTGCCCAAACTGCGAAACCTCCTAAGGCAACAGTCTTGGTTACATCCTGATGCTACCGGCCACCAAATGCCATTCCTAAGCTTTTATCTACTCTGCTTTCAGGGAATAAATATAAAAAGATTTCCAATTGTTCCTCTCCAATCAGCCTCACTGGACATAAGGACATGTGAGAATATGTGACTAGAGCGTACAGTATTTATGTAACGTAATTAGTAATCATAGATGACATATAATAAGCTTCCGAATTCTTTGCCAATAAATGGCATTAGAATAATGATTGTTGTAGAGACTAAATTTTAATGTCAAGCTGTTTCAGGCAGGCTGTTCGTTTACTTCTTTTTTATAAAAAGATTTATTTTATTTATTTATTTGAAAGGCAGAGTTAAACAGAGAGAGATATCTTCCATTTGCTAATTCACTCCCTAATTGACTGAAACAGCCAGGGCTGGGCCAGGCCAAAGTCAGGAGCTTCATCTGAGTCTCCCATGTGGGTGCAGGAGCCCAAGCACTTGGGCCATTTTCCTTTGCTTTCCCAGGCACGTTAGTAGAGATCTAGAGCAGAAGTGGAGCAGCCTGGACTTGAGCCAGTGCCCATATGGGATGCTGGCATCTCAGGCAATGGCTTAAACTGCTATGTCACGATACCAGCCCATCAAACATTTACTTCTAACTCAGGTGCAGAACCTCTGGTACTGTGTTAGTGACTAGAAAATACGATCCAGACATGTGCTCCACAAACCTAAGTGGACATAAGATTCACCTGAGGAGCCCATTTTAGAAACACACGTTGGCACCAGCTTTGTGATGCAGCATGTTAAACTGCCACCCGCTGGCGTCCCCTATGGGCACCAGTTCAAGTCCAGGCTGCTCCACTCCTGATCCAGCTCTCTGCTATGGCCTGGGAAAGCAGTAGAAGACGGTCTAAGTCCTTGGGCCCCTGCACCCACGTGGGAGACCCAGAAGAAGCTCCTGGCTCCTGGCTTCACATTGGCAAAGCTCTGGCCATTGCTGCCAACTGGGGAGTGAACCAGTGGATGGAAGACCTCTCTCTCTCTCTCTCTCTCTTTCTCTCTCTACCTCTCCTTCTCGGTGTAACTCTGATTTCAAATAAATACATAAATATTAAAAATAAAATAAAATAAAATAAAAGAGTGACAGAGAAAGAGAGACAGAAATCTTCCATCTTCTGGTTCACTCTCCAAATGCCCACAACAAATGGACCAGAGCCAGACTGAAGTCAGGAGCCTGGAACTCCTTCCAGATCTCCCTCACAGGTGGCAGGAAACCAAGTCATCTGGGCCATCACCTGCTGCCTCCCAGGCCCATTAGCAGGAAGCTGGTTCAGAAGCAGAGGAGCCAGGACTCAAACTGGCGCTTGAATATGGGATGCAGGTGTTCCAAGCAGGGGCTTAACCTGCGGCACCACAACACCAGTCCCTAGGGAAAGTTCTGGAACTGAAGCTTAGGCTGGCCACATGCAATCTAATCAGGAGTAAAGTAAGTTCCCTCACACCCTGCAGGTTCCCTTTCTCACAGACTTTTCAGAACGTATGTACTGCTGGTTGATGAGATGCCTTTGGGCCAAATAAAAATGATCTCCTGTATGCTCTGCTTGACCTTGGCCGTGAGTCTTTGATGGAGGAAGAAACCAAAGTTCAGGGGAGTCAGGGCGTAGGGCAAAGATCCCATGAGGAAGGTGGAGAACATAGTCTGTGTCTCCAATCCCCAAACCTCTTCTTTTCATCTCGTCCAGGGTTTGGGTGCACTGCTGGGGGATGCGGAGGTGGGCTAAGCCTTTTACATAAAACCAGTTATCTCTCCGAATGAATTGTTTGTACAAAGCAGAGAACAGCAGCCACTGGAGAATGATTTGAATTCTAAGAACCGTCCTCTTCAGTCTACCCTTTGACAATGCTTCCATCTGATGGTTACGGACGAAAGTGGGAAAGCAGCCTGAATCCTGGCTCACCCCTGCTTCTCACATCCGCTGCTGATGGCTTTCCCAGAGCTGCTGGGGTCACGGCAGGAGCCCTGTCCCAGCGGCATCAGAAGAGTGCCCATCACAAACCTGACTCCCGAATTTTCAGAACTCATTTTTGTAATTTCGTCACTGAACCGGTCTGCTCAGGCAACCAACACAAAACCCCTCAGGCTGTGCTGTGCAGCTTAAACAACAGACGCTTGTTTCTCACCAAGTTACCTCTGGAGCCAGGAAGTCCAAGATCAAGGTAGCATCTGATATGGTTGCTGGGTAGGGTTGCTTTCTTGCTATGGCCCCTCACTTGGCAAAGAGAGCTAGAAAGAAAGATCTCTCCTCCCTCGTCTTCCTCTTCATCTTCTGTGGTCACAAGTCCTAAAAGTCCCATCTTCAGATACAAGGGTATTTCAACAAGGTCACAGAAAGCTGGAACGAAGCGGCTGGCACTGTGCTGTAGCAGGCTAAGACTCCACCTGTGGAGCCAGCATCCCATATGGGCACTGATTTGTGTCCCAGCTGCTCTTCTTCCGATCCAGCTCTCTGCTTATGGCCTGGGAAAGCAGTAGAAGATGGCCCAAGTTCTTGGGCCCCTGCACCCATGTGGGAGACCCAGAAGAAGCTCATGGCTCCTGGCTTCAATTCAGCCCAGCTCTGGCCATTGTGGCCATTTATGAAGTAAACCAGCAATGGAAGACCTCTCTCTCTCTCTCTCTCTCTCTCTCTCTCTCCGTAACTCTACCTCTCAAATAAATAAATAAAAATCTTTAAAAATAAAAAAATTTAAAAAGCAGATAAATGGAATAAAAAGCTAAGTTTATCTTTGGTGCCAAAATTTTGAAATCCATGCATAGCCATCATATATACTTTCCGGGAAATGTTAAGCTCCAATGTACACTCATAATGGAGGTTAGGGCTTCACCCAAGGAATTTGGAGAGGATACAACTCAGTCTTAGCAGACGGATTAAGTAATTTCCCAGGAAGACAGTTTGGGAAACAAAAGTGCACTCTCCTTAACAGAAGACGGAGAGTTTGATGTGAGAAGGTCCCTTCCAACTCTTTTTTGTGAAAAAACAGACGGTTGTTCAAGAAGTTGACATGTGGAGTGAGCGGTCCTTCCATGGGAGCCTCGCAGATGCTGGGGCCACTGCCTCTGGTTCCGAAGTGGCTCAGGCAGAACTGTATACAAACAGTCATATGTACGTGCACACTTCCTGGGGATGCACGCTCTAGCCATGGACACATCGGGCAAGCTCTGGCTTTGGGCTGACTTAGGCTGGGTTTCTTGAGAGTAGACTGATACTAGGTTTCTTGTGCAAGGATTCTTTGGTTTTCTAATTTATCTATTTGTTTATGATGGAGACAGGGGTGGGGAGAGATCGCCCATCTGCTGATTCACTCCCCAAATGCCCACAACAGCCAGGGCTGGGCCAGGCCAAAGCCGGGAGCTGATCTCCCATGTGGCTGACAGGAATCCAATTACTGAGCCATAAGTGCTGCTTCCTAGGGTGTGCAGGAAGCTAGAACTGGGAGCAGGACTCCAACCAGGCCTCTGGTATGGGATGAAAGTATCCCTGGCCGCATCTTAACCTCTGTGCCACTCATTCACCTCTTGCACATGGATTTTTCTGGCAGAAATCTAGCCTCAGTCTGACCCTACAAGGAGCTCTGAAGCGTGCAAGGGGACTGAGTATCCCCATAGAGAGGGCATTGCCCATACCCAAGGCGTGTCCAGGAGACAGGGCAGTTCAGGGCATCCAAGAGCTCACCTCCGAGAAGGGGATGGGTGTGAGCCTTAGCAGACCACATTCCCTACAGCAGAGGTACAGGGGCCCTGATGGTACAGAGGTTCCGGGTGGGGCTCCAAGCCCATTCGCTCAGACCCATTGCTTCAGGGGTAGGGAACGTCTCACCCATGGGCCATATAACGCCCATGAAATCATTTAGTCTGGCTCTGCCAAGGCAACTCAATAAATCTATAGCAGGCTAATTTTTTAAAAATATTTATTTATGTGATAGGCAGAGGCAGAGAGAGAGAGAGAGAGAGGTGTCTTCTATTCATCCGTTCACTCCCCAAGTGGCCACAATGACCAGAGCGGAACCAATCCAAAGCCAGGAGCCAGGAGCTTCTTCCAGGTCTCCCATGAGAGTGCAGGGACCCAAGCACTTGGGCCACCTTCTACTGCTTTCCCAGGCCATAGCAGAGAGCTGGATTGGAAGTGGAACAGCCAAGACTTAAACCAGCACCTATATGGGATGGCAGCACTGAAGGTGGCAGCTTTACCTGCTATGCCATAGCCTGGGCCCCCAGGCTAATTTTTAAGTTGGTGATTTTATATGGCCTGAGAATGATGTGATGAATATCCAATGGCCCTTGGCAGAAAAAAATCCTCACCACTGCTGGCTGATCTCCTGCCCAGGATGCTCTTCCCTCGATAACCTCAAAGCTAACTCTGTCACCTGCTTCAGACCTTTGCCCAAATCTTGCCTTCTAATGAGGCCAGCCTGGCCACCCTGTGGGTGTGCGGGTGGCACCCTCACCCACTCCCATCCCCTTTACCCTGCTCCTCACTTCCTTTATTCCACAGCAATCATTATCTTCCAATATATACATATTCCATATATACACTGTGTCTCTTGATCATGGCTCTCTTGTATATCGCCTGCCTCTTCCTATTGGAAGGGAAGCTCTTTCAGGTCATAGATATTGATGTAAGCTTACACCTAGATTAGCACCTGACATATAACAGACACTTCATAAATGCCTGGTGAATTCATTCATTAAGTCTCAAAGGGGCCCTAACTCAAAAAGGGAGGAAGTCAAGAGCCCAGAGAAATAGACGGTTAGGGACCGGTGTTGTGGTGCAGCGAGGTAAGCCACTGCCTGCAAAGCCAGCATACCATATCAGCACCAGTTTGAGCTCCGCCTATTCCACTTCCAATCCAGCTGCTAGTGCACCTGGGAAAGCAGCAGAAAATGGCCCAAGTGCTTGGGCCCCTGCATCCATGTGGGAGACATGATGGAGTTCCAGGCTCCTGGCTTTGGCCTGGCCCAAATTCCAAGCTCATGGCTTCAGCCTGGTCCAGCCCTGACTGTTGCAACCATCTGGGTAGTGAGGTAGCAGATGGAAGATCTCTCTCTCTCTCTCTCTCTCTCTCTGTCTCTCCCTCTCTAACCCTGCCTTTCAATAAATAAATAAATCTCTTTTAAAAGGTGGTTAAAAAGGCCCTAACCAATCCACTAGGCATGTCTGCGTGCCTACACAGTACCTCCATCTCCGAGAATACAGAGCTAATGTAATTATTGGTCCAATGAATGTAAGGGCGGCAGCACGCTGTGCTCAATGTGGCTCCCACAAGCCATCCCACCCTACGAAGCTGCTCTTCTTGAGGGCTCACCAAGCTTCTGCTTGACCTCAACCTAAAACAACTTTGTCTTTACTCTCTCAGAGGTCTCAGCTGGGGAACTGTGACACGCTTATGATAATATCTTGGGGAGCACAACTTTCATCAAAAGATATGGAAGTACTAAGATAAAGTGACAGTGTGTCTGTGCTCTAAGGGAGGAATTTCCACAGCTTAAGGGGGCCTGCTAACACGCATGTGCTCAGAAGTCCAGGTACCACGTCAATATCCACCTCCTGACTGCCTTACAAAGAGGGTGTCTTGGACAAATCCTAAAAAACAACATCATCTCTTACCTCCACCTCGTTTACAGGTAACCATTTATTTCTCGCCTAGACAAGATGAGCCGAGTTCAGGCAGACGTTACTGAAAGAACAAACCAGGGCTGGTGCTGTGGCACAGTGGATTAAGCACTTCTTGCAGCGTCGGCATCCCATATTGGCATGCCAGTTCGAGTCCTGGGTTGGGTGCTCTGCTTTTGATCCATTAGCTGACTGCTAATGCTCCTGGGAAACAAGGAAAGATGGCCCAGGTGCTTGGGCCCCTGGCACCCACGGGAGAGACTCAAATGGAGTTCCTGGCTCCTGGCATCCAACCCAGTCGTTGCAGTCATTTGGGGAGTGATGGAGCTGGTGGAAGACTCTCTCTCTCTCTCTCCCTCTCTCTCTCTCTATCTCTCTCTCTCTTTGCCTGTCAAATACATAAATCTTTTAAAAAAGAGGGGTCAGTGCTGTGGCTTAGTAGGCCAAGCCTTCTGCCTGTGGCACCAGCATCCATATGGGCACCAGTTCGTGTCCCAGCTGCTCCTCTTCCAATCCAGCTCTCTGCTATGGCCTGGGAAAGCAGCAGAGGATGGCCCAGGTGTTCGGGCCCCTGCACCTGTCTGGGAGACCAGGAAGAAGCTCCTGGCTCCTAGCTTTGAATCGGCCCAGCTCCAGTCACTGCAGCCATTTGGGGAGTGAACCAGCACATGGAAGACCTTTCTCTCTGTCTCTCCGTCTCTCTGTAACTCTGCCCCTCAAATAAATAAGCAAAATCTTTTTTAAAAAGGGGGAGAGAGGACAAACCCTGAATAACAAGTATACGGGAATATCTTCAGTCTCACCAAAGAAATGCAAACTGAGGTAAGTCAGACACTTTTGTTATCTATGAACTAGCAAGGATTCTCTGCTCTGACTGCATTAACACAACCGGTCTCAGAGGCCATCCTGCATGTGCCCGGCCGTGCCACATGTAAACCCCCAGGGGGCTGCCCGGCTGGCTGGTGGTAAGGACCTTAGTATCTTCATGAAATCTCTGACTTCTAAGGGATTCTGGAAAGACCCTCCCACCAGGATAATTGGAAATGCGTTAGGGAAAAACTTGTGTGACCAGCCATAGGGGTTTATAGCAGGACTGAGGTGGCAGACCTGGTGGGTCTCAAAGGGACACCGCGCTTATTGTCAGAAATGAGTAGGCCAGCCTGTCTTGGTCGATGACATGTGACAGTCTGTCTGCTGGGGGCTTCTGGGAAAAGTTTTACGTTCCTAAGACAGAGCCTACTTCCATAGGTGTTTTCCAGATGTGCACATGAGGCCTGGAGTGGCTGCCATCAGCCCAAGGGTGACACTGTCACCACGAGGGGCCTCACAGAGAGGAGGAGAGAGCCACCAGCGTCCTCCCCGGCACCAAGCAGTTCATCCTCTGTTACTGCAACCACCGTGCCTGGGGATCTCAGTCACCTGAAATAATGAGACACCTTTGAAGGTTACTCCAAGGGCCAGTAACTTTTCTGCAGAAGGCCAGGCAGCAGGGGCTGGTGTTTAGCTCCTTATTATTCATCCTGAAAAGATGAGTTGCAGCCCCCCTCCCTCTCTGACATGGGCATGTGTCGTGTGCCACCTGCTGCGTGCTGCGAAGGAGCAAGAAGACCCTCACCACGAGCAGCCCCTTCATCGTGGATTTCCCAGCCCCCAGAGACAGCCGGCTAGGAAGTCCTGCCCTGCCCCGCCCTGCCCTGCCCTGGACTGCCACGCTTTCAGAAGGCCAAAGGTTGTGCTGGGGCTACCCTGATGGTTGGAGAAGCCATTTATCCATGCACACTGCCAGGATTTCTAAGTAAACATTAGTTGTGGGGAAGCTTAATAAGAAACCAGGGTCCACAATGCACTTGGGCAGAGAAAAATGTCCTTATTACAAAGAGGAGGGGAAGTCATGTGCCATGCAGAGGGGCCAGTCCTGGAGCCCCATCTCTGTGGGAAGCTGTGCCCCCGGCTGGCGCCTCCCGCAGACAAAGTGCCTGGGCATCTGGATGTGCAGTGCGAGTTGCACAAATTGCTATTTCCACGCTGGGCCGTGTTAAAGACAAAATGTCAGCTCGATACCCAGGCGAAGAACCACAGCTCGTGTCATGGAATGTCTGTTTATTTACTGAATCGAATTCCTACCCCACTGCTGCGTTTTTCCCATCCACCGCCACCCTGCAGAGCTATAAATATCTCCTGAGTCACTTCAACAGTGCCTTAGAAATGGTGTCCCTTCACTTTCTGTTTAGGGAGAAACAGAAATAGTGCTACCATATGGCAGCAACAGCAGTGTCTAATATCCTAGTTCTGGTCTCCTATTTTGAATGGTGGCTTCTGGGTTACGATTTTTTTTTTTTTATTCAAAAATTTCCCTCACTGACAGATACTATTAGTTAGAACAGACCTTAAGCTGCTCCACGAGATGTCAGGCCTGGAAATTTTCCCCAGGCGGTTTGCACACTGATCACTGGCATGGAGAGAAGAGCAGTGCATGACCCTCCCCTATGTCAATATTTTAAAATGGATGGAGACCAGCATTGTGGCCCATGGGTTAAATCACCGCCTACAATGCTGGCTTCCTGTATGAGCGCTGATTCGAGTCCACTCCACTTCTAATATTTCCCTGCTAATGTGCCTGGGAAAGTAGTGGAAGATGGCCCAAGTACCTGGACCCCTGCCACCCACATGGGAGACCTGGATTAAGTTCCAGGCTTTTGGCTTCAGCCTGGCCCAGCCCTGGCCATTGCAGCCACTTGGGGAGTGAAGTAGTGGATGGAAGAGCTCTCTCTCCCTCTCTCTCCATTTCCTGTGCAACTCTGCCTTTCAAATAAATAAACGAACCTTTACATGAAAAGACAACTGAAGATGGGAAACCGTGACTTAGTGACCACGTGTTGTCTACCCAGCTCTTCCCTTTGCTTGTGCTTGTCTGCCTGTACTAGGCTAGGACTTAGTTACCATAATGAAGTTTGAGGCTGGACATCTTTTCAAAGACAAATGATTTCTTTAGCTCACTGTAAGAGTCTGAATGCCCAAGATCAGGCAGCCCAGCCCCATTGATTCAGGTGAGGCCTTAACAGCAAAAGGCACCACGGTGGGCGTGCACGTGTGAGCTAGAGACCCCCACCAGATGGGAACCCAGAGAGCCAGAGTCCCACAGTTCCTTCTGAGGCCAGTGCCTCCACCCACATGATCCAACAGCCTCCCACTGGGCTCCACTTCTCAAAGGCCCAGCACTTCCCAATGCCACCGCCCTGGGGACCCAGAGTCCAGCACATGAAGCCTTAGGGGGTACATGCAAACCACACCCATCCACAGCAGGTGGCAAATGATGAGAAAACCCCAGTGGAAGCCAATGGAAGTGAAACACGGGAAGAGAACAGGACTGGGCCAGTTTTGGGACTGGCTGGAACCGGAACTTCAACTCCGCTGGGGCCCTTGGGTTCTGATTTCTACTTCTCCCCGTGGGGTTGTCACATTATTTTTGGGCTGGACACAACGGCTAGCAGATCTGGATGCCGGCCCTCAGATTCCGTAACCAAGGACTAAAATGGCTCCCCTGTTCCAGATCTGGTTTAAGAGTCCCCATGAGGATGGTGATAAAGATACGTCCCTAGACCCACCCTGGGACTATTCTGTTGTGATAAGGGGCAGAGACATGCCAGGAAGGTAGCCAGGAAGGCAGAATCTGTTACTAAAAGACTGGACAATGGCACACGGCGGTTCAAGGCACGGGTGCCAGAAGCAAACTGCCTATGTTTGAACCCAGGTCTTGCCACTCCGTAGCCGGACATCCTCATCCAAGCTACTTAACCTCACTGTGTTTCAGATTCCACAGCTGTACATGAGGGCGAAGATGCCAACAGAGGCAATAATAACCTTACAAAGCAGGTATTGCGAGAAGTTAATGAATTAGGTGAAATCTTGGAAGACTGCATGGCCCATAGCACTGTGGAAGCGTTCCTGCTTATTAGTTACCTCCCACAGCCTAGCACCCTATTTTGAACAAATGGTTTTACCAATAGATGCATGTTTGTTTCCAGAACTGGTTCTTGGGTACACAGTACAAGTCCAATGTCTCCAATTAGGTAATGTGTCTAAGGTACACATTTTAGGGAAGTCTCATTACATTGTC
Organism: Lepus europaeus; assembly: GCF_033115175.1. Classification (NCBI taxonomy): domain Eukaryota; kingdom Metazoa; phylum Chordata; class Mammalia; order Lagomorpha; family Leporidae; genus Lepus; species Lepus europaeus. Next base: position 177,631,598 of record NC_084827.1, read on the forward strand.
CTTCCTCCACAAAGAGAGAGTATTCTACATCCTCAAGTGGCCTCTGGAACATGCCTCTCCACCCGCCCCATAATCAGGATAAACACTGGTAGTGGGGGTCAAGGTAAGCACAACACAGCTGCCATTTGTAACACTGGGGAGCTCACCCCTGGTGTTCTGACCATGAACAATAGTGCTTGTTTACCGGTGTGTATATTCCCACCTGCTGGTAGAACTATGGATCGACCCACCGCCACTGGTAACTGTTGTGGGCAAAGGTAAATGTTTGCCCCAAGTGGACTTCTGGGGGTTTTCTTTGAAATTGATCAGTGTTATCCATGAGCCCTCACGGACTTCAGGCTCCTGTAGCATGACACACATAGAACAAAAATGGGGGCTACCGTTGTGGCTCCAGCGTTTAAGCCACTGCCTCAGATGCCCATATGAGCACCAGTTCAAGTCCCAGCTGCTCCACTTCTGATCCAGCTTCCAGATAACGCACCTGGCAGGGCAGCAGAAGATGGGAGATCCTAATGAAGTTCCAGGTTCCTGGCTTCAGCCTGGCCCAGCCCCAGCTGTTGCAGTCATTTGGGGAGTGAACCAGCCAATGGAAGATCTTTTTCTCTGTCTCTCCTCTCTCTGTGACTTTTCCATTCTTTTTTTTAAGAATTCAGAGTTTATTTATGTACTCATTCATTTAATATCTAGCCTTTCGGATAAATAAATTTTTTAATAAACCAGCAATGCCACTGCCTTGAGATAACACTATTAGCATTTCACATATCCCAATCATTAACTAAGTGCTATTTACTGAACATCTATTATAGAAAGGCCTCTGGCTCTTGCTGGAGATAACAGGATGAGAAAAGACCAACACATCTTTTGTCAGGCAGAATTTACAGTCTAGTTGGGGGAGACAGACCTTAATGAAATAGTGATGCAAATACATGTGAAGGTGCAACTAAAGGTACACATGTAGTGCCAAGATCTGATCTAGCTGTGAAAATGTGTTACCTGAAAGGTTGTGAGGAGGGGACTACTGAACTGAGAATGGAACAAGTTAGCAGGAGTGTGCCCAACACACATAGGAAACCCAAGGTCCCAGCAGAGGCAGGGAACATGGCGAGACCACAGAAGCTTCAGTGTGGCTGCCATCATCTGCAAGATAAAGTTGAGGAGCTGGGAAGACTGTAAACCTGGAATAGCTTAGTATCCTTCGTTTAGAAAGTATTCTTCATTCAACAAATTTTTCTTGTCTATGAGGAGCTAGGGACACATTTAAACAAACTGGATTTAAATCATACACTGCCGTTACTATGGACAATTTTGTCAAAAAACAAACAGTAATTTAACATCTTATTATTGCAAATATGAATTGCACCCAACTTTCCACTATTCTTAACAATGCAATGACAAATGTCTTTTTTGTTTGTTTGGTTTTTTGTTTTGTTTTGTTTTTGTTTTTGTTTTGACAGGCAGAGTTAGACAGTGAGAGAGAGAGACAGAGAGAAAGGTCTTCCTTCCATTGGTTCACCCCCCAAATGGCCGCCACAGCTGGCGCGTTGCACCGATCCGAAGCCAGGAGCCAGGTGCTTCTTCCTGGTCTCCCATGCGGGTGCAGGGCCCAAGGACTTGGGCCATCCTCCACTGCACTCCCGGGCCACAGCAGAGAGCTGGGCTGGAAGAGGAGCAACCGGGACAGAATCCGGCGCCCCGACCGAGACTAGAACCCAGGGTACCGATGCAGCAGGTGGAGGATTAGCCTAGTGAGCTGCGGCACCGGCTGACAAATGTCTCTGTGTGTGGATGTGTATTCAAACATTTCTTAGCATACATCCCTGCAAATGGAATAGCTGCCTGGGCAAATCTGCCAGCATTTCACTCGTAATCTCATCTGGGAAATCAGCACGCTCAGCTGTCAGAATCTGATGCTGTCTTTGAAGTTGGTGCCACTATTACATTGGGGTTTTGTTTGGTTTTTTTTTTAGATTTTTATTTTATTTATTTGAAAGAGTTACAGAGAGAGAGGTGTTCCATCTGCTGGTTCACTCCCCAGATGACTGCAATGGCCAGAGCTGAGATGATCCAAAGCCAGGAGCCAGGAGCTTCTTCTGGGTCTCCCAAGTGGGTGCAGGGGCCCAAGGACTTGGGCCATCTTCCACTGCTTTCCCAGGCCTCAGCAGAAAGCTGGATCGGAAGTGGAGCAGCCGGGACTCGAACCGGCGCCCATCTGAGATGCCGGCACTGCAGGCCGCGTCTTTACCTGCTACGCCACAACGCCAGCCCCCACCATTACATTTGGGAGCATTCTCAGGTGACTTTTAGGATTTGCTTCTTCATTTGCTTCAGGGTGTGAGGAAAGCACGTCTATTCGACCCCCAAGGTTTCTTCTAACAACCCCACATGGACTGCCACAGGATTATTTTTAACTTCAGCTGCTCGGAAGCCCGACTGTCCTCCTCCCTGGCTCCACAGGAGAGGCTTCCTTCTCTGACCCTGAAGGCTCTTCCCCCGGACTGGGGACACGCCGGAAGAGAGGCAGCTTCTGACACTCCTTTCTTCCGTTCTGGCCTCCTACCTCGCCCACTTCCAATTTCACGACCTAAGTTCACTGCCCTGTTAGAGAAAAACCCACGGAGTTTCAGTTCCGTCACAGACCCAGGTGGTCCACACTGGGCTTCTCTCCCCTTCAACATCTGCGGGTATTGCATTGCCCTCAAAGCTTAGTCATGCTCAGGGTGAACGTCTGGGATCCTAATGACCGACACAAACTGACAGCATTCACATCTTCCTTTAGCTCCTGTTTGCATTCCATTTCTCCTGTCACCTGTCACAAAGCACACCAAACACCCGAGTAAGGGAAAGAGCTTATTGGGGAAAACCCAGCAGACTGGAGGGAAGGGGCGAAGAGGGAAAAGGAGAGAAAGAGGAGAGAGGAGAGGATAGATTGGGAGGCTAGAGAGGAGAAGAGAGACAAGAGGGGCCAAGCGAGCCCCGTGTTCAGGAACAGGCCCTTTTAAAACTTTGCTGGAGGGCGGCAGGGAAGCAGGAGCAGCGAATCCCATTAGGATGGCGGTGGAGCTTGACCACAGCGGTTGGGCCATGTGGCCACCTGGCTTCCAGCAATGGCGGCGGGGGCTAGAGCCTGGGATGTAAGTCAGGGTGTATAGATCGCGCCATAGATAAAACTGCGCCACCTCCACTACCAAAAAAATAATAAATAAAACCACAACCAGCAACTACTTCAAGGTCAGCGGGATGCTCTGGCCTTGTGCAGGGAAAGTTCCTAACCGCGCGCTGGGCACGGTGCTAACTGCAGTACAGAGGCTTCCCGTGTCAACCCTCGTCACTAAAGGCCCCATCGACTTGGGGGAAGCTGAGAACTACCGTGAGGGGCGTGCCTCCACCTGGTTTTAAACGGAGATTAAAAGAAAAAAAAGAGGAAAAAAAAAAAGAAGAAGAAAAAATACAAAAAGCAGGGAAAGCATCAACGAAAACAAGCAGGCAAGCCAGGGTTGAGCCTCCCGCGCGGCCAGGACGCCTCCCAGCGGCCGACTTCCTGCACGCTACGCTTCCGGCTTCGCGCTGACGTCACTAGCGAGCGCCTTTCGTCGGCCCCAGTCGCGTACGTGGAGGGGCGTGGCACGTCGGCGGCGGAGGCGGGCCTTCCGGGTCTCGCCCAAACCATTTCCGTCGGGAGGCGGAAGGCGTCCCGGATGGTCTCGCGCGCGGCCTGTGCGAGGTGAACCCTGAGGCTGCCGGCGGTCCCGTGCCGAGGTCTGTCTCATGCTGCGGGCTGCGGCCAGCGGCCTCCGCTCGCACCAGCGGCGCTGAGGCGCCGGAGCCGCGCGCGCCATGTCGTCGGGCCTCCGCTCCGGCGACTTCCCCCGCTGGAAGCGCCACATCTCGGAGGAGCTGAGGCGCCGGGACCGGCTGCAGAGGCAGACGTTCGAGGAGATCATCCTGCAGTGTGAGCGCGCCGTGCGGCCGGGGGTGGGGTCCGCGGAGACACGTGGGCGCCCGGGGAGGCCGTGCGGGGCACCGTGCGCTCGGGCGCCACTCGCCTCTGCCGCCCTCCTTGCCTCGCTTTGATCCTTGCGGGCGACTGTGCGGGGTCTGCCCGGCTCCGCTGGGTGCACCTGCAGGCTCCGGAAGCATCCGCTTTGGGGGATGGCGGTGGTGAGACCGGCACGGATTCCAGGCATTTTGGCCTGAGGTCTTTGATGGCTGGGGCCTCTCCTGCGCCGCCTTGGTGTTCTCGTCCCGAGTCTGGACACGCTTTGTAGCTGGGGCATAGCCTCTGCTGCTAGCTAAAACCCCCAGTTATGGCTTTCTTCTCCGCCACTGCTTGGGACTCAGGATGCCGGAGTGGACCTCCAGAGGCGGCTGGTGGGCGCCCGCCTGCCCCGTCTCCCGGTTTCGCCGTGGGGGAGAAATTGCCACTCTTTGGCTCCGAGTGCCCATCTGTCCCCGGAAGTCACCCTGAGCTGTGGGATGATGCGGTTCTAAGTCATAGTTGGCTTCTGATTCTTACTCTCCTGTTCGAGAGATGGAGAGAACTTCCGTCCGCAGGTTACTCCCCAGGTGCCCCAAGGGCTCTGCCTAGGCCCCGGCCAGAACTAGGAGCCAGGAATGCAATCCAGGGCTTCCACGTGGATGGCAGGGACCCAGTTACTGTGTGGGGCGCAGGCTTTTTTTTTTTTTTTTTTTTTTTTGTAAAGATTTATTTGAAACGCAGAGTTACAGAGGACAGAGATCTTCCATCCGTTGATTCACTCCCCAGATGGCCACAACGGCTGGGGCTGGAGCTGGGCCCGGCAGAATCCAGGAGTCCCCTCCAGGACTCCCACGTGGGTGCAGAGGCCCAGGTACTTGGGCCAGCTCTGCTGCCTTCCCAGGTGCACCAGCAGGGAGCTGGATTGGAAGTGGAGCAGCCGGGACTGGAACCGGTGCCCATGTGGGATTCTGGCATTGCAGGCGGCAGCTTCACCCTGCATTCCACCCTGCCAGCCCCGTGCAGCCATCTTAACCTGCTCCCATTTACGGATTCTGGTTGTGTTTCATTACTGGCCAGCAAACTTACCTGCCCGTTAGCATCATCTGGAGGTCTCAGAAAATAATTGCAAAGCCCAAGCCATACCCCAGAACAAGTAAATCAGAGTAAATGGAGACAGAGCAAGGGGGCCAGTGTTTTTCAGTGCTCCCCGAATGGTTCTACTGTGGTGCCAAGTTTGAGTACCATGGTAAATTGGCATATGCTATTTTATTCTGAGCCGCCCCCCCCCCCCCCACGTGAGGAAACCAAGGCAGAGAAGTGAAGTCGCTTCCCTGGGGCTGCACACAAGTCACACGGGTGGTGAGGGATTCCCACTTGGGCTTGATGCAGAGGAAAGGGGGCGCTGTGCTGCTGTGGCGCTCCCCGCGTCTCCGCCAGCCCAGTGCTCTCAGAGCGCCCTGGAGAACCTCTTACTCAAAATGCAGTTCCCTGGCAGCTCATGTAAATTCAGTTCATCAGGTGTTTGTTGAATGCTTTTCTTGAAATAAAGTCTGAAAGTTGGATTGGATTGGGGGCTGAGTCACCCTTTGCCAAGTACCTTGTCATTTGTCTGGGTCTGATTTGCTACATCATAAATGGTGTTGGAACTCACCTGGCTACTTCATAAAAGCAGTGCGGTGCACATAAGTGCTTTGAAAGCCATCTGTGTAATAGTCTCTTAACTCTAGGGTGCCTGTGATCTCACTGACACAGACAGAATCCTTTTCTGAACCTCAAAAGCAGTCATCAGATGCCTCCAGATGGGGTGGGAGAGTGTGGAGCCAGCAGAGCTGGCGGTCAGTTGTAGAGAGGAGACGTGAGTGACGCTGGACTGGAGAGTAATGTCTGTCTGACAAGCCTCGAGAGGAGATGGGGATGAGAGGCTAACAGGCAGGAAAAACCAGACAGTGTGGTCCCAGGAACTGACATCTGGGGAGCTTGCTCCAATCTTGTCGTTTTAGCTTCCCAGGCCAGGCGAGTTCTGAGCCTTCATCAACCCGCAGTCTACTGCCTGTGCTAAGCCTGCCTCTGAATCTAAAGACAAAAAAGAAAAGAGGCTGGAGAGGCCGGGAAAGGCTCTCTTCCGCCTCCAGCCTGCTTCCTCTGGTGAGAGGCACCCTTGGGAGGATCCTCTCAAATGCCCGCATCCTTGAAAGGCCCGAGATTCTCACAGGGCACCCAGCTTTGGTGTCACGATTTGCAGACCTCAGTAGAGCCCTTTGACTTGAATTTAAGCCTTTCTCTTGTCTCGGTCACGTGTTCAGTGTTGAAACCACTTCCTGGTTCACCTGAGCTGATCCATTCAGTTAATAGAGATGAAGAGTGTTTCTGGTTTTGCCAAGAAATTCCATTTTCAAATATCAATGAGAAATGGAAATTGTGATTTTTTTTTTCCTTAAAGGTTTATTTTATTTATTTGAAAAGCAGAGTTAGATCTTCCATCTGCTGGTTCACTCCCCAAATGGCCACAACAGCCAGGGCTGGGCCAGGCTAAAGCCAGGAACATGGAGCTACATCTAGGTCTCCCACAAGGGTGGCAGGGGCCCAGGCATTGGCCTGTCCTCTGCTGCTTTCCCAAGTACATTAGCAGGGAGCTAGATCAGAAGCAAAGCAGCTAGGATTGGAACTGGCTTTCTGATGCAGGTTACCTGCATTGCAGGCAACAGCCCAACCCACCGTGCCAAAATATCAACCCCAGAGATTCAAGATTCTTTAAGAAGAGAGACGTTTTTTACAGGAATAGTCCCTGGCACAAGCCCTATCAACATCTTATTCCTGAGCAATTCTAATCTGAAGTCTTGTAGAGTTTGTGACAACTCCTACCAGACAGATATTCCACAGGCTCCCATGGTGCTCTTGGGGCTCAGAATGGCAATTCCAAAGTGTGATGCTTTGGCATGCTGGGCTGAAGAACAGACTCAGAGCCTAGGGCTCTGTAACCTTCCCTTGTTTCTCCCGAAGCACAGGGAGGGTCATTTGCTAAAGTTCCCTTACCTGAGAAAACCTGGAAAGAACCATGATTGTCTTAAATTCCCTCCCCAGGAACCTTATCGAACATTCTTGAAAGATGAGACATTGATAGCACCCACACAGGCATTTTATCTGTTTGTTTTTTTGATAGGTAGAGTTACAGACAGAGAGAAAGATCTTCCTTCCGTTGGTTCACTCCCCAAATGGCCGCCACGGCCGACGCTGCACCAATCAGAAGCCAGGAGCCAGGTGCTTCTTCCTGGTCTCCTATGCGGGTGCAGGGGCCCAAGCACTTGGGCCATCTTCTACTGCTTTCCCAGGCCACAGCAGAGAGCTGGACTGGAAGAGGAGCAGCCGGGACTAGAACCAGCACCCATATGGGATGCCGGCCTCCATCTGTGTTTCTAAGGCAGCTCCCTGAGATAACCTGGGTGACTTTATCTGCATCGTGAGAGCCCCTTTGTTCTGTCTTCCTTCTTTTGTCCAATGAGAAGGGTATTTTAAGTTTCAACCATCTGGTCCCTTTTCCTGTATATTTTGTGTGACTCCAATGTTTATGCACGTTGATATGTTTATAATGCTTTCCTCTAGCTAGCCTGAATTTTTTACTGGGATATTGGCTGTGACCTGTTTTGATAGAAAAGGGATTGCCTCTTTTTTTTTTTTTTTTAAAGATTTTATTTATTTATTTCAAAGGTAGAGTTACAGGGAGAGACAGAGAGAGAGAGAGAGAGATCTTGTATCTGCTGATTCACTTCCTAAATGGCTGCAATGGCCAGAGCTGGGCCAGACTGAAGGCAGGAGCTTCTTTGTGGTCTCCCACGTGGCTGCAAGGGCCCAAGCACTTGAACCATCTTCCGTTGCTTTCCCAGGTGCATCAGAAGAGGAGCAGCCAGGACTTGAACCCGTGCCCATATGGGATGGTGCCCCATCACTGGTCCCAGAGATGACCTCTTTTCTGCCCCTCTTGCACTTCCCATCTGATCTCGGTGGCCCCATGTCTTAAATTTATGTTGAAAAAGAACTCTTTCTTCCTGCATTCTGTCTGACAAATTAGCATCTTCCCCCAAGTTGCCTAAGCAGCAAGTCTGCCTGTGAAACTGTCAGCTTCTACAATCTTATTTCATCATTAAGGAAAAGTCTAATTTTTCATCCTGCTCTCATGTGTTGGCTCCAGCCTTTTACCCACAGCCATGGCCCGGGCAGCTCTGAGAATCCTTCTGGCAGGGACTCAGATGTCATCATATTTTTATTTTTATTTTTTAAGATTTTATCTATTTATTTTGAGAGCTAGAGTTACATACAGACAGTGAGAGGGAGAGACGAAGACAGGTCTTCCTTCCATTGGTTCATTCCCCGAACGGCCGCAGTGGCTGGAGCTGCACTGATCCGAAGCCAGGAGCCAGGTGCTTCTTCCAGGTCTCCCACGTGGGTGCAGGGGCCCAAGGGCTTGGGCCATCTTCTACTGCTTTCCCAGGCCATGAAGACTTAAGTAAACTTATCAAATGATAACATTCTCCTGTGTTGTTGAAAGGTGCAAAGCACTCATTTTTCTGTTGATTTTGGTGTTTTATTTTATAATTCCCAAGGTAGAAACATAAATTTGGAAGTAGAAAACAATTTCAAATTCCTTTCACAAGGATCATTCTTGCAGGTGCATTTCCACTGGTTACTGTTTCTGGGTTGCCCAAGCTTAGGCCAAGAAGCATCTAAGGAATGTATGTGTGTTCCTGGGTTTTATATGATTTCTGCAGTAGATGATAAATAGTACCTCGTTCTTTGATAACTAATAAACATGAAACTTCCCTGGGTCACCTCCTGTTTTTGGGAGATTTTTTTGTTCTTTGCCCCAGACTTTATAACATATAAACCAGACATGTGTTAATAATAAATAACTTCTAATTTTTTTAACATAGACAACAAGTTGCTGGAAAAGTCGGATCTTCATTCGGTGTTGGCCCAGAAACTACAAGCTGAAAAGCATGACGTACCAAACAGGCATGAGATAAGGTATTTTGAAATGAACCTGTGTTGTTGGTTTTTTTTTTTTTTTTTAATTGTGTTCTGCTGAAATTTGTCTCCATTCAGTTCTCACTTCTCTAATTTAAAAGTAAACTGTGTACTCCAGCCTTTCTTAGCTCTTTTTAAATGAGCAGTGCTAACACCAAGTAACTAAACTGTGTTTTGAAGGACATGTGCATAACAAGGAGGCATATAATCAGTGCAGTCCTGTCAGCTTACATAGTCTGGTTCTCTTCTAACCCTACCAAGGTTCACATCTCTTGAATAATCAAAGACAAGTAAGTATTTCTGAGCAGATTACACAGATCTTATTAGTACAAGATGGATGGGTATATACCCATCCATAGAACATAAACTGTGATCTATTCAGTGTGGATCTATTGGATTTTTTCCCCAAGGTAGAACTTCTGAGTGATAGAACTTCCATGCACTGGTTCACTCTCTGAATGCCTGTAGTAGCCTGGACTGGGCCAGGCTGAAGCTGGGAGCCTGAAACTATCCGATTCTGCGTGAGTGGCAGAAATTCAAGTTCCTGAGGCATCGTCTGCAGTTCACAGGCATGTTGGCAGGGAGTTGGATTGTAAACAGAGTGGCCAGGGACTTGAACTGGCACTTGATGTGGGATGTGGGTGTTCAAGCAGTAGATTAACCTGTGCCACAGCACCTGCACTATTTGAATTTTCAGCCCAATTATCCCAAGAGATGAGCTGCAACAAGCTTTTTTATATTTTTTGTTTATTAAAAGGGTAAGCCTTATTAAATACACATGTACATTTGAGTGGGGTGTTTGATAAGTTTACAGGCCATATGTGGGCCATTATGTGTTCTCTGGGTTTTTTTCTATTTTTTAAGATTCATTTATTTATTTGAGAGGCAGAGTTACAGAGAAGGAAAGGGAGAGATAGAGCTCGCCACTCCCCAAGTGCTGTAGTGGCTGGAACTGGCCAATCTGAAGTCAGGAGCTAGGAGCTTCTTCCAGGTCTCCTATGTGGGTGCAGGGGCCCAAGCACTTGGGCCATCTTCTGCTGTATTTCCCAAGTCATTAGCAGGGAGCTGGTTGGAAGAGGAGCAGCTGGGACTCAAAAATTGGTGCCTTTATGGGATGCCGGCACCGCAGGCTGAGGCTTAACCTACTAAGCCACAGCACTGGTCCCTACTGTGGGTTTCTGATTTGCTTGAAAGGCAGAGGGGAGGCAGGCAGAAAGATCTCCCAGATGCCTGCAACAGGCGGGGCTGGGGGAACCCATTCCAGGGCTCATCCATTGGTGGCAGGGACCCAGTTAATCACTAGAGCCTCACCTCTTATTTCTCAAGGTGTGCATAAGCAAGAAGCTAGAATCTGGAGCTGGGGTGGGATTTAAACCCTGGCACTCTAATGTGGGGTACAGACATCCAAGTGGCATCTTTTTTTTTTTCTTACTTTATTTTAAAGAGTTACAGAGAAAGAGGGAGAGACCAAGATCTTCTATCCACTGGTTCACTCCCCAAATGGCCACAACAGAAGCCAAGAGCCTGAACTCCGTCAGTCTCCCATGTGGATGGCAGGGACCCAAGTACTTGGGTCATCTTCCATTGCTTTCCCAGGCACATGAGCGAGTAGCTGGATGGGGAGTGGAGCAACTGGGACTTGAACCGTCACCTGGATGCCAGTTTTGTGGGCAGAGGCTTCACTCAGTGTGCCACATGCTGCCCCCTAAGTGGCATCTTAACCACGCTACACCAATGCGTACTGTGTATTTTTTTAATTAAGGGTGATGGCAAAAAAAAAATCTGAAATCCAAAGTAGCTTAAGTGGGCTTATTCTGGAGTCTCGTTCTTTTTTTTGAAGTGTTCATGATGGTTGAATATTAGATTTGGTCGTTCGTATGAAAGCAGTGCCCATTATTGCTTTCAAATCTATATACTTTGGGGGTGGCACTGTGGCATATCAGGTAAAACCGCAGCCTGCAATGCCGGCATCCCATTTGGGCACCGGTTCTAGTCCTGGCTGCTCCTCTTCCAATCCAGCTCTCTGCTATGGCCTGGGAAAGCAGTAGATGATGTCCCAAGTCCTTGGGCCCCTGCACCCACATGGGAAACCCAAAAGAAGCTCCTGCCTCCTGGCTTCAGATCGGCATAGCTCTGGCCATTGCAGCCATCTGGGGAGTGAACCAGCGGATGGAAGACACCTCTTACTCTCTCTGCCTCTGCCTCTCTGCAAGTCTGACTTTCAAATAAATAAATCTTAAAAAAAAAAAAATATATATATATATATATATATATATAGTTTTGCATATTCAGGAATTGTTAAAACAAGGTTGGTAACTTAAGATTTTAAGAAAAAGAAAATGGAGACGGTAGGTATTGCTTTATTTAACCCTGAAGCTGAATCTGCTAGGTAACCTGCCTGCCATCGATGTTTGCTGGCCTGGCAAGGGAAGCTCCTGAGTGTAGACAGAGTAGGGGAGGGGAGATCTCCCAGAACAGCTGGTGTGGCCCGTCCTGGGTTCCGTCCTCACTTAGTAACAGGTGGCATCCGTTGTGGCTGTGGCCCTGAGAGGCCTTCTGTAGTCATTAAGATCATAGTTGCATGTTCTCGTTAATGTTGAATGTAGATGATGCTATTTCATCTTTCTTATTTAAACTCAACCACTTGAAAACTGTTTTTGAAAAAAGATTTGAGAGAGATGTTTTCCATCTGCTGGTGGGCTCCCCAAGTGGCCACAACAGCCAAGGCTGGGCTACACTGAAGCCAGGAGCCAGGAGCTTCTTCCAGGTCTCCCACATGGGTGGCAGGGCCCAAATTCTTGGGCCATCTTCCACTGCTTTCCCAGGCCATTAGCAGGAAGTTGGCTCTGAAGCAGAAAAGCCTCTGATAGAGAATGCAGGCGCTCCAAGCAGCAGCTTAAGCCACTGTGCCACACGAGTCCCCAGGTGCTTGATGACTGTCGTCCTGTATCTTGTGCTTGTCAGTGAAGGGCGTTTGCTTGGCAGTTCTGGCGGAATTTCACTGGAATGGTCTTTCCGTCGGAGACTTTCCTTTCCCACAAGCGTTATCCGTAATGAGCTATCCTCCTGACTGCCTGGTTTCTATTAACGGGATCCTTGTCGTCCCACCAGCCGTCCATGGTTCCTTTCCCCTTGGTATCCTGCCCCTCTCCTTTCTCTCTCATGCTGCCTTTCAAATGCATAAAACAAATCCCCCCCCCCCTTTTTAAGTTGTTGTTGTTGTTGTTGTTGTTGTAAGCTTATTTTTATGTGCAAGGCAGAGCAGCAGAGGGATCTTCATCTGCTGGTTCATCCCCCAAATGCCCCCAAGGCCAGGAGCCGGGAACTCCATCAGGGCCTCCCATGTGGGCAGCAGAGACCCAAATACTTAAGCCATCATCTGCTACTTCAGGGCTCAGTACCCACTGTGCCAACAAAAGTGTCAGAAATTCTAGGGGCGGGGCCTGTTAACCTGTGTTAAGAAATTCTTTAGTTGGTTCTTAGATTTGAGCCCCGCCCTGCTGCTCAGTTCTTAAGCCAGCTGGAAATGGCAGATTGCTGGGCCTTGCTGGCGGAGCAGATCCCCTGTGGGCGGGACCCGGAAACGGCTCCCTTGTTAGTGGACTGTTAAAGCCTTGTCCTCTGTCTTGATGAGCGTGACTGGCCTGTCTCCTTGCTTTGGTCCCTGGCAGTTCTGTGTCTTAGCGTACTGAGACTTACGCCCTGGGCCTTCCTGGGACTCTGCCTGTTGAACACGGGATAAAGCTGTTTGCCTTTCAGGACTCATTCATGCAGAGTGGCTGCTTCCTGGAAGGAGGGACATCTGTGCTTATCCCACATTTCTTACTTTAAGCATTCGATAAGATAGTTTTGCCACTTGCTAGTCTGTTCCTTGTTTTGTTTTGTTTTGTTTTGTTTTGTTTTTTGTTTGTGTTCCCTTTTTTGGAGTAAGGAATTAGAGACTGAAAACAGGGATAGTAGAGCCAAAGCCTGCTGAACTGTTTGAGAGAGAGCATTGGCAACTTTCTGCTGTGGCCTGGGAAAGCAGTGGAAGATGGCCCAAGCGCTTGGGGCCCTGCACCTGCATGGGAGATTTGGAGGAGGCTCCTGGCTCCTGGCTTCAGATTGCACAGCTGCAGCCATTGTGGCCATTTGGGGAGTGAACCTCGGATGGAAGACCTTTCTGTCTGTCCCCTTCTGTGTCTGTAACTCTACCTCTCAAATAAATAAATCTTCAATGTTAAAAAAAATACATGTGGCACAGTGGGTTAACCTGCCGCTTGTGCTGGCATCCCATTTAAGAGCATCAGTTCACGTCCTGGCTGCTCTGCTTCCAACCCAGATAACTGCTGGTGCACCTGGGGAGGCAGTGGATGATGGCCCATCCCTGGCTGTTGTGGCTATTTGGGGAGTGAACCAGTGGATGGAGGATCTCTCTGTCGCTCCACCTTTCAAATACATAAATAAAACGTCACCAACAACAAAGTACATATAGAGACGGAAGGTGAGATTGGGAAAGCTACTATACTTTCTCCATCTGATTATATTCCAGGCCGTGTGGACTGAGCAGTTCTCCCTTGTTCTTCCAGATAGTCCAGCTGTCTTTTCTCCATTTGCCAGCTTTCCCTGGGTGATGGTGTCAAATACTCAGTAGTCTGACAAAGCTCATCAGTAGCCCTAGCTGAGACCTTCCCCACCTATTGAGCTATAAATTCACCATTCTAGCCATCTGCTGCTGTTTCTGACATATGCCAATCTTGGCAAGGTTTCAAACCTGCATGGACAGCTGGAGGTGGTCTGAGCTCACTTCCGTGACCTCAGGTACATTTCTTTGCTGCCTGCTTCTGTGTGTCAGCATCTAGCATAGCACTGACCTTGACATTCAGACTCGAGCAACCGATCTCCGCCTGGCAGATAAACTCGGTGTCCGTAGCTGAGCGCTGCAGAACTCCCAAACAGTTCCCCCCACAGTTCTGCCATCTACCTTTCATTAAAGGCCTTAAGTCCCCCTCGACTCTCTCTCCACACCCCATGTGCAATTATCAGGCAAATCCCATGGTCACCTGTCCAGGATAGGTGTAGGCTCTGAACACATCTCTCCACCTTCGCTGTTTTTACACCATGGTCCAAGCCACACCATCTCATGTCTGAGCTAAACAGAGGCTGCTTCCTGGTTTCCTTGTTTTCACCCTTGGCACACTGCAGCCCTAGCCATCTTTTAAAACGCGAGTCACTGCTCAAAGCACAACCGCCCACCCAGTGTACTGGCCCTGAGCTCCTCCTGTTGAGAGGGACCAGGGCTTGTTCCGTGTGTCGTTCTGGTCTCTGGTCATGCGTCACTTTCAGAAGTCCTCATTGATTGGCCTACACAAAGTAGGCCCCCGTTGTCGTGTCTGCTCTCCCCTGCTTGAACTTCCTCTGCAGCACAGAGCACTCCCGGCTTCTCAGTTGTTTATTGTCCATCTGCTCCTGATTGGTTGCCAGCTGCATGAGAGCAAAGCTTTGTCTCCCACCAGCACCATGGACAGTGCCTGGTACATGGTTGGCACTCAGATGCTTGGGAGTGGGCCCTGCTGGCTTCTCTGTGTTTACCTACACTTTGCTCGGAAGGCAGTTCCCGCCAGGACTTAGTGCTTCTGTTTGCTGTGTCGTGGCTCTCGTTTCTACTCTGCTTTTTGTGGCTCGTGACTGCAGCTGCTGGGGACACTAGGGTGATTCGAGGACTACGTTGACGTGTCCAGGTTGGAAATCCCGGAGTTGCTGTTCCACTGCCTGATTGGTCAGACTTGGTCTCTGATTTTCTCCCTCTCTTGGCATGCTTTCTTCACCTGGCTGGTGAGCTAGTCCTGGACACGATAGTGCATGGAATGACAGCCAGCTGCAAGAGATGGCCCAGCTGAGAATTAAACACCAAGAAGAGCTGACTGAATTACACAAGAAACGTGGGGAGGTAAAGATTGCCTCGATCCTCATCGATACAATGCTCTCGGGCCTGGTTGGGGGTGGTCAGGGAGGAGGAGTAGGTGCTTCTGGGAATTTACAACAGTCTTCGCTAAACTTGGCGTCACAAACTTTCTATGGAAGTGAAAGAGTGGAGGAAACTGAATAAGAAAATCCAGGCAAAGTGAGGCCCATCAGCAGGACAGAGAGCCAGTAAGAGACCTACCCAGTTATGTGCTTCAGAAATGGTGTGAGACACAAGTGGAGAAACTTTAACCAACAAGCTTGCCTGCTCCACGGCAGGTTTGACTAATGCCTTCAGGCTCCTGTGTGTGAACCCTGATATTCCAGAAACATGCATTAGAAAGAATCAAGTCCTATCCTCCATCGGAACCTGGTGGCCACCTGGAAGTGGTCTGTGCACACCTCCCTCAACAGGGAGCAGCGCAGACAGATTCCCTGTACATCCTGTTGGCCCTGTTGCTCCTCACCTGCCACCCAGCCTGGTGCTCGGTACCTTTGTCCAACCCCATAAGCTCCTTTCTTAAAAAGTCACCCACGATGTGATTTCCACATGAGGTCTAAAATCTCTTACTCATGAGAGTGTTCTTTCTCTCCCAGTTAGCTCAGCTGGTGATTGACCTGAATAACCAGATGCAGCAGAAGGACCGGGAGATGCAGGTGAATGAGGCAAAGTGAGTAGAGACCTTGCCCTCCTGGGGCCCATGGCGGGCAGTAGCCACACTGCAAGCTTTATTGCAGGGCATGCACGAGTTGGGATCCTTTTCTATGAGCTCTGAGAAGGAAGAGGCAAGGACAGTGCCCCTGAGCTGCTGGCATCCTCCTAGGGAAGAAAACTGGCCCCCACAAGTGCCCTGTGCAAGCTCTCCCATGGCCGCTGTGTGTGGGAACTGGCGTCTTCCTGTCGTGGAGGGAAGGCCACAGTATCCAAGTGCATGACCCTTGGGAGTGGGGGCAGGGTTGTGTTTGTGAGCAGGACTCGTGTTGCCGAGGCAGGTTCCTGGCAAACAAGAGAAGTAGGAACTCCCAAATTCTTGTACTTTAGAGCTAGAAGGGAGCTTGGGTCTCCTTATTTAGAGGCTGAGAATGGCAGAGGATTGGCTCAGGACTCACAAAAGGAATTGTAGAGCTGGTGAAACACGCAGTGTTTCCAGACTGGGAAGTCTTTTTACCACTCCAGTGGAGCGCCAGCTCCCTTCCGATTCTGAAGGGAGTTTCCTGTAAGCCACTAGGCTGGGCCTGGCAAGGAGATGGAATAGACAGTCCTGATGTTCCTCCCGGCTAACGGGGCTCATGCAGGGAGCGCTGTGCAGGGCCCTGGTGAGGCACCGTTCCTCCTCCAATGTCATGCTTTCAGAATTGCAGAATGCTTGCAGACTATCTCTGACCTGGAGACCGAGTGCCTGGATCTGCGGACTAAGCTTCAGGACCTGGAAATAGCCAATCAGACCCTGAAGGATGAATATGATGCCCTGCAGATCACGTTCACTGCCTTGGAGGAGAAACTGAGGAAAACCACGGAGGAGAACCAGGAGCTGGTCACCCGGTGGATGGCTGAGAAAGCCCAGGAAGCCAATCGCCTCAACGCAGAGAATGAGAAGGACTCCAGGTGGGCTCAGTCCACAGTTGGTGGTTCCCGTGTTCAGTAAAGGCAAATCTAGTTCTTTGAGAAGGAGCAAACACACCTGGCAGTTCTACCCACAGTGAGCAGAGAAAAACACATAAAGAACATTAGACATCGTGGCTATAAAAGAAATTTACATTACAGGGATATTGGTACAGCTGAGCAGCCCCTGTGTGACCATTCGGGGAGTGAACCAGCAGGTGGAAGATCTCTTTCTCTCTCTTTCTCCCCTACTCCCTCTTTTCCTCTCTCCCTTTCTCCCTCGCCCGCTCTCTCCCTTTTTTTCTGTGTCACTCTGCCTTTGAAGTAAATACAGTAAATTTTTTAAAATAAAGAAGGTAGGACATGGCCTTTGACCTAGACTGATAAAGACCAGACTACAGGTGTTGGTTTCTTCTGTGACACTAGGTGAATTTTAACCCCCTGCCTTGCAGAACAGATCTGAGACAGACTGCTAGCAAGCACCTTTTTTTTTTTTTTTGACAGGCAGAGTGGACAGTGAGAGAGAGAGAGACAGAGAGAAAGGTCTTCCTTTGCCATTGGTTCACCCTCCAATGGCCGCCACGGCTGGCGCGCTGCAGCCTGCACACCGCACTGATCTGATGGCAGGAGCCAGGTGCTTCTCCTGGTCTCCCATGGGGTGCAGGGTCCAAGCACTTGGGCCATCCTCCATTGCACTCCCTGGCCACAGCAGAGAGCTGGCCTAGAAGAGGGGCAACCGGGACAGAATCCGGCGCCCCAACCGGGACTAGAACCCAGTGTGCCGGCGCCGCAAGGCGGAGGATTAGCCTAGTGAGCCGCGGCACCGACTGCAAGCACCTTTCTTTAGGTTAGTGTTAAGCATACATGCCCACTGAGATTCTGCTTTTTTCTCAAAGATAGTTCAAAGTTTGTCTCTCCCAACTAAGAAAATGTTGGCAAATCATTTTGTTTTTGTAACTTGTCCTGTAGAACCTAATTTGTCCTAAAGAACTTAAATTTTTAGCTTCCAGTTAAAAAGAGGATAATGTACTCTCCCTTTTTTTGTAGAGGGAGATTATTTATTAACAAGATCTTCAATCATCTGGGTCTCCCACGTGGTGGGCAGGGGCCTAAACACTTAGACCATCTTCCACTGCTTTTCCCAGGCCATTAACAGGGAGCTGGATGGGAAATGGAGCAGGTAGGACATGAACTGGTGTCCACATGGATGCTGGCCTCGCAGGTGGAGGCCTCACCCACCATGCCACTTTTTTGAGCTACACACTTATCCTTCCCCAAGATTCTGATAGGAGTAGTTTTCTGGAGTAGTTTGCCCCATGTTGAAAATTAGCATTATGGTAGAAGCTTAAAAGAAATTAATTGGATGGACACTTGGTGCGAGGGTCAAGGTGACACCTGTGATTCCCACACCCCATATCAGGGTCCCTGGGTTACACCACCAGCCCTGCTCCTGATCCAGCTTCCTACTAATATGTTCACCGAGGCAATAGGCAATGCGCAAGCACTTTGGTCCTACCACCCACACTGGAGTCCTAAGTTTGGCGCTCCTGACTTTGGCCTGGCCCTGTGCCAGCTGTTGCAGGTGTTTGGGGAGTAATGAGAGGTCTTACTCTTCCTTGCTCATGTGCTCTGGCTCGCTTTTTGCCTTGTTTTCAGTTGCAGCATGGCCCTTGGTTGGAGCTCTATAGCAGTGCTAAAGTTCTAAATGGAAGGGCTTCCGCCTGGGGAGGACACCACAGTTAGAGCTGAAGTGCCAGGGAGCGATCGTAGGGCAGGCTTAGTGCAGACAAGAGCATAATACCTGAGAAAGAGACCCCACAGTGAGTGAATAGATGGTGGGTAGGGCTGCTGACCATACTGTGTTCACCCTGGAAATTCAAGAATCTCACTATACCTCATTGATCCGCAGCTGTGAAAAGGAAATAATAGTCCAGTCAGCCCTGTCCATGAGTTCCACATCCATGGGTTCAGCCCACCATGGATCAAAACTATTTACAAAATTTGTGCTGAGCTTGCAGTCTTTTCCTTGTCTTTGTCCTTTGAAAAAGTATAACCTTATGCAGCTTGACATTTTAGACTGTATTAGAAGTAATCCAAAGACAATTTTTTAAAAGTTTATAGGAAGAAAATAAAACAAAAACATTTTTTAAAAGAAAATAATACATATAGGAAAATTTGAATAGGTTATGTGTGAATATTCCTCTGAGCACCTGTGGGTTTTGGTGTCTGTGACTGATCCCGGACTAGTCCCCCTCGGGTACCACGGAACAACTGTGCTTCCCTCAGAGGGTTGTTAGGAGGAGTAGTGAGTTCAGATCTGTACAATAAACAGTGCCAAGCCGGAATAAGTCCTGAGCGAGTCTTACTACTACTTCGTGTTGTGGTCATGTGGGTGCTGTGTGCTGTTGGCTGCAGCAAGCCCAGTCAGGTCCACAACTGGCCCTCAGTCAACCTGAAGACCTTCCATCCCAAGAGGCCCTGGGGTCCTGACAGGCCCTTTCCTCTGCTAGTTCACCATGGTCCAATGTGATCGCTCCTCCGGCCTTACTCGTCATCATAGGGAGCCTCACTGACGTCCTGGGTTTGGGAATTTGGATATCTTTGCCCATGGTTATTTAAATGTGCTGAGTATTTGTTTCTGTTATCAGAACTAGTAGTTTATTGAGAGTCAAAATCCCATGCTTTGGTTGAGCAGACGTAAATGATGTTTTTTTTTAATAGGCGGCGGCAAGCCCGGCTGCAGAAGGAGCTCGCGGAAGCAGCAAAAGAGCCTCTACCAGTGGAACAGTAAGCAGAGCTAAGCAAAGCAGAACCAGGCTCCTAATGGTTTGGCTCTTCTTTCACAGCATTATAATGTTTTTATTTCTAGAAAAGTATCTTACCGATGTTAGAAGGGAAACTCTGTTTAGAAAATAAAACTGGGGCCAGCATTATGGCGCTCTGCCTGCAACACTAGCATCCCATGTAAGTGCTGGTTCGTGTCCCGGCTACTCCTAAGGCAGCCCCTTTAGCCCACTTGTTAGACGAGGATCTGAGGCTAAGAATCATTATACATCTTGCCTCAAGTCGTCAGTCTGTAGAGGCTGACCTGGGAGTCACACAATGGCTTCTGAATGTGCACCTTTAAGCACCATGTTACCTTGCCCATGTCCTGTGCTTTCAGAGACATTAAAAAAACAAGTAAGGGGCCGGTGCTGTGGCATAGTGGATAGAGTAATTGCCTGCAGTGTTGGATTCCCAAATGGGCACCGGTTTGAGTCCCAGCTGCTCCACTTCCGATCCAGCTCTCTGCCATGGCCTGGGAAAGCAGTGGAAGATGGCCCAAGTCCTCGGGCCCCTGCACCTGCGTGGGAGATCCGGAAGAAAGCTCCTGGCTCCTGGCTTTGGATCCACACCGTTGCGGCTATCTAGGGACTAAACCGGCAGATGGAAGACCTCTGTCTCTCTGTAACTCTGACTTTCCAAATAAATGAATAAACAGGGATTTTTTTTTTTTTAAAGATTTATTTATTTTGCTTGAAAGTCAGAGTTACACAGAGAGAGGAGAGGCAGAAAGAGAGAGAGGGGTCTTCCATCCGCTGGTTCTTTCCCCAGATGGTCACAATGCCCAGAGCTGTGCCAATCCGAAGCCAGGAGCCAGGAGTTTCTTCTGGGTTTCCCATGCAGGTGCAAGGGCCCAAGGACTTGGACCATCTTCCACTGCCTTCCCATGCCATAGCAGAAAGTTGGATCGGAAGTGGAGCAGCCAGGTCTCAAACTGGCGCCCACATGGGATGCCGGCACCACAGCAGCGGCTTTACCCGCTGCACCACAGCGCTGGCCCCCAGAATAAATAGTTTACAAAAAAAGAGATAAGTTTAATGAAGAAAGGAAGGAAGGGAGAGAGATGAACAGAAAAATTAAAAATATATGACCTAGCCCTGCTATCCATAACCTTAAGTCCTGGGGAGTAGTGGGTTATGTCGCCTGTGATGCCAGCCTCCCATATCAGAGTGTTGGTTTCCACTCTAGCTCCCTGCTACTGTGCCTAAGACAGCCAATGATGATTCAAGTGCTTGGGCCCCTGCCACCCATGTTGGAGACTCAGATAGAGTTCCTGGCTCTTGGCTTCAGCCTGGCCCAGCCCTTTGTTGTGGACATCTGGGGAGTAAACCAATAGATGGAAGAAATCTCTCCCCTTCCTCCCCTCCCCATCCCCTGCCCTCTGCTGTGTAACTGCCTTTCAAATCTTTTTTAAAAAAAAAAAAAAAAGCACATAAATCTACCACCAGTTTAAAGTAATAGCCTCATTGATCATTTTAGTTGTGTTTTGGTGACTTCTGATTGCTCACAAATCATGTATTTCTGATCACTTACTTGGGAAGGATTCTTTAAAGTAAAATTTGATTGGTGAAAGCTTTTGGAACTTACCGAATGTTGCCAAATTACCTTGCAAAAAGTTGTTCCTGTTCCTACCACTCAGGGTGAGTGTGAATTCTAACTTCCTGCAGCCTGCACACCTGGCTCCCTCACTGTTTCCTGTTGACGCTTTGATCAGTTTTCTGCCTCTCCTTGAGCCTGTGGTCACAATTGGCTTAGGAGCGGGTGCAGGGACCCAAGCACTTGGGCCATCCTCCACTGCCTTCGCAGGCCACAGCAGAGAGCTGGACTGGAAGAGGAGCAACCGGGACTAGAACCCGGTGCCCATATGGGATGCCAGCGCTGCAGGTGGAGGATTAACCTAGTGCGCCACAGTGCCGACCCCAGAAATTTTCTTTACTGTTGAAAAATAGTTTTGGAATATAGGTTTAGAATTGTTGGCTATTTTTTGAAATGTTGATTGCATCCTGATAAGTACAAGGAGTGGATTAAATTCAGAGCAGAATAATCCGTCAACCAAGGTCTTAATTTATGAGAGAAGAAGGGTTATTGTACCATGCCTTTGTTTGATTTTTTTGTATTTACTTGAAAAGCAGAGTTAGAGAGGGAGAGACAGAGATCTTTGATCCACTGGTTCACTTCCCAGATGCCGCAATGCTCGGGGCTGGGCCAAGCGGAAACCAGGAGCCAGGAGATTGTCCACATGTCCCATGTGGGTGGCACGGGCCCAGACACTTGGGCCATCTTCCACTGCTTTTAGCAGGGAGCTGGTACTGCAGTGGAGTAGCTGGGACACAAACCAGTGCCTATGTGGGATGCCATCATTGCAGGCAGTAGCTTAGCCCTCTGTACCACGATGCTGCTCTCTAAGCCTTTGCTTTTGATGTGTATCTGTTCTACCCTCAGAAGTGGAAAATTAACATCATGCGTTTTCCCAAAACCGTGAATAGTTGATCTGTTTACTTTGATTCCTTACAAAGGTGTCACTTGTCTGAGTGGATGTGGCCCAGTTCAGGCAGAGTGAGTGCTTGCTCAGGATCACACAAGAAGGCACTGGATGGATGCAGACCCTAGGGTTGCTGCCTAGAAAGGGCTGGGTTTGTTTGTTTGTTTGTTTGTTTGTTTTTTGACAGGCAGAGTGGATAGTGAGAGAGACAGAGAGAAAGGTCTTCCTTTTTCTGTTGGTTCACCCCCCCAAATGGCCGCCACTGCTGGCGCACCGCACTGATCCAAAGCCAGGAGCTTCTCCTGGTCTCCCATGCAGGTGCACGGCCCAAGCACTTGGGCCATCCTCCACTGCCTTCCTGGGCCACAGCAGAGAGCTGGCCTGGAAGAGGGGCAACCGGGACAGAATCCGGCGCCCCGACCGGGACTAGAACCCGGGGTGCCAGCACCACCAGCGGAAGATTGCCTATTGAGCTGCAGCGCCAGCCGAAAGGGCTGTTCTTAATCTGCTTCCCAGTGAAGGGATTTCTAGTCAGAGTACATGGGCAGTGTTGTAGAATTTTAGTAATCAGTTGGCAAATCACATCAGATATTGTGGTTTTGGGCTTGTGTGCAGTTCCATCTACTTGTCATTGTGACCGTAAAACCAAAGAGAGGTTGTCACAAGTTCAGGTCATATTTGCTCCCCTTGCCCTCTTTTTCTCCTCCTGTCCCAAACCTAGACCTGCATGAAGGCTGAGGGGAGTAAGCTGGGCCTTGTTCATCGTCCCTGCCTGCCTGCAATGTCTTCTACGTCCTGGTCAAGGATGTGGCACAGTTACACAGAATCCTAGAATACATAGCCAGGGACAGTAAGTTTACTTTGACATGGTTTAATTTGCTTGCTGACAAATTCTTAAGTATATATTTACATAATCCAGATAATTACTCATAGAAAAGGAAAAAAATCTTGGGGACGGTGCTATGGCACAGCGGGTTAAAGCCCAGGCCTGCAGTGCCGGCATCCCATGTGGGCTCCGGTTCTAGTCCCAGCTGCTCCTCTTCCGATCCAGCTCTCTGCTATGGCCTGGGAAAGCAGTGGAAGATGGCCCAACTACTGGACCCCTGCACCCACGTGGGAGACCCAGAAGAAGCTCCTGGCTTCAGATCAGCTCAACTCTGGCCATTACAGTCATTTGGGAAGTGAACTAGTGGAAGGAAGACCTCTCTCTGACTCTACCTTTCTCTGTAACTCTGTCTTTCAAATAAATAAAATAAATCTTGAAAAGGAAAGGAATGGAAAAATCTTGTTTTCAAGTTCTTACTTATTCATAGAGTAGGTAATGAAGTCTGGGTTTGTTATTTTGATTATTTACTTCTCCAGGAAGATTGCAATTTAGTAGGAGGTCGTTAAGACCAAAATAATTACTTGCCTTCCCCCAAACAGGAAAGACATGGCCCATTGAGTGTTTGGAGGAAGGGGAGTTGCAGAGGCGCTGTGTGTCGGTGGGAAAAGCAGCAAAAGGAGCGTGTTCCTGTGACTTGCTCGTGGCATTTAAACCAGATTTTCCGGAGTGTCAGAAGCAGAGAGTTTAAACATAGGCATAAAATTCCCAGTCAGAAGTAAATAATGTTTAGATTTTGCTTTTCTGGTTTTTAAAATAATACTTGAAACTAGGTTGTTAAACGTAACCGCTGATTTCAGGGTCCTGTTAGCAGTGTCCCATTCGTGTGAATTCTCCCTGCTCTGTCCCCTGACCTCTGCAGCACTACCCACCCCACACACCCTCAGTCCCTGCTTAGGGGAGCTGCTTGGGGTGAGCGCCGTAGCTCTTTAGCTGTGATGGACAGGTCCAGCTTAGCACTGGCTGTGTGGTTGTGGACTTCACAGACTGTTGCCTGTGTTCCAAGTGGGAGCTGTCCACACCCAGATGAGCCACTCTCTCTGACAGTTATTCTCCGTTGGGATCCGGGATTGATTTTGAATCGGTTAGATACTCCTTGCAGTGTTTCCCAGAGAACCCTAACCATGTCCCATGGCATGTTTGTGATGATGTTGGTGTGTGCAAGACAGACGCTTCACAAACCTCCTGTCTAGCAGAATCAGGAAAAAAATCTCGTGCCCTTCTTTGTAGGGACGATGACATTGAAGTCCTTGTGGATGAAGCCTCTGACCACACTGAGGAGACCTCTCCGGTGCGAGCCATCAGCAGAGCAGCCACGTAAGTCAATGGCTCGGGCAAGGAAAAGGAGAGCTCAGGAATGCGTTGACCAAGCACAGTTGGGACACAGCTAAATAATGTGGCCAGGTGCACCCAGGCCCTGCACAGTCACACCTGAGGCCTGTGACGGTGTGGAGCCGACTGTGCCTTTCCAGTTAATGGGAGGGAAGCACGGCACTGGCACCTCGCGTTTCTAAATTTAAAACCAAGCAGAGGCTTCCTACAAGATAGTTAAACGGCATGAAGCAGAGTGATTGTTCACATTGTGCTCTTCAATTCTTAGGAGGGCTCCAGGATGCGTTTGCTAAAACAGCACCTGGAGGATGAGCCTTGGCTGTCAACAGCCAGAAACTGAAGTCAGACAAATTCCCTGAATAAGGCTTTTATTCCAAAGGAAATTGATTTAATACGGAGGAACCTTGTTTCTTTTAAAACTTTCAGACTGGGGTTTCCCTTCTCCCTTCGCGCTGTTTCCTGGTGGCTCAGTACTATGTTGGGTTTCTCTCAGCTGGGGTTTGGGAACTTAATGGGAAGTGTACTCCCAGGTACCTGATTGTATGGGCTGTTTATATTGACTGATTATTTGGGCCAAATGTTTCTAAGGTTTAAACCTATCCTCCCCTCCTCTTTAGTAAGCGACTCTCGCAGCCTGCTGGAGGCCTTCTGGATTCTATCACTAATATCTTTGGGTAGGTTAGAAGACCTTCACCTTTCCTTTTTAAAATGTGTATAAGTATACCTAAGTGTATGTACATGATTTTTTTATTTTTTTAAATGTACACCAGAGTTTTCATGGTGCAGAGTGTACAGATGCCATAATTCCGGCCTTTCATTTAGCTTCTTCCTTTTTTCCCTGACTTCCTTTCTCAATCTTGCTGCGTGCTGATCTCTGGCCTCTCCCTTTAGTCTGTCCGAGTCTCCCCTTTTGGGACATCATTCTTCTGATGCTGCCAGGTGAAAATGTTACCCTCTGCTAGCTCAGCATGTGAGTGTTGGTCATTGATAATTACGCTGATCACGCTGCGCTACCCTCCGTCCTCAGTGTCCACGTGCTAACCAGGACACTCTGCATGTGCCGCCCCCCGAGGTGGGCAGCCAGGTTGGACTCTGCGGCCGTCACACTCGCGTTGCTTTCTTTCGGCATGTGTTCCGCTCTGCTTTGATCACAGTGTATGCTGAGGACTGTTCTGACTGGGCACGGAAGCCGTCTTGAAGTAGTTGTGCAAAAACACCAAGCGCTACCACTGAGCTAGCTATTACAGTAAGAACACATCCCAGCAGTTGTTCAAGATCACTTTCCAGTGTTGAGTTTTGAAATCCATGAGTTAGTGAGCAAGAGAGAGAGGTACGTGCTGGCTCTCCTCCCCAGAGTCATCTGAGTGAGGATGCTGCTGATTCAGTGGCTCAGTCTGATTTGAAGGGTCTAGAAGAGAAAGGAGCCATTGAGAAAAGGCAGGCAGCTCAGGCAAGGCTGTCTCGAGCCTCTGACGGTTTGATGAACGGGGAATCCGTGCATCCCGGCTAATGCGTGCCTTTGTGTTGTTTCTTAGGAGACGCTCAGTCTCTTCCTTCCCAGTCCCCCAGGAACACGTGGATGCTCACCCGGGTTCTGGCAAAGAAGTGAGGGTGCCAACCACTGCCTTATGTGTCTTTGTAAGTATGCTGCGACCCCAGCCCCATCTGCCTTCTTAGGGTGACGGCCTTGCTGCCGCTGAGCTTTCCGTTGTTTGACTTAGCATCGGCCTCTTAGGAACTGTTTTGCCTGGCCCTGGACAGAACCGCCCTGTATAACACAGGACTGGCTGAGAGAGGATTTGGAGTGAGGGAAGGGGCAGGGGAGAATAGTGGTGGTGAGCACTTTGAGAGAACGGGCGGTTGTTGACCCGGTTGGTTCTGGCTTATCCTGAGATTGCAGCTAGCGATCTGTCTCGGAGGTCCAGGAGCACAGTTCTTTGTTCCATGGGTTGTAGCCCTTGCTGTGTGAATTCCGGACACGAAGAGCCTGTGGTTGGAATCAGGCCCAGTCTTCAGGAGCTGCTGCAATAGCAGGGCTGTCACCTGGAGCCCAGGGCTGGGTCCTGGCACTAACAAAATCATGTCCCAGCTGGAGTAAGTGAGCAGCAGTTGAACCAGCCCAGGGGAACACTAATACCTGGCTGGGGCTGTCAGAGCTCAGGGATGTAGATGGAACTGAAGACTAGGGCCTAGAATTGTACCGGCCTTGGGATTGGCCCAGAGCTTGGCAAAGGGGCGAGTTAAAGGGTCAGCTTTCCCAGCAAGGCAAGACTTGCATGTGAAGAATGAGGTGGGATTCTGCGGTGAGAGCTTGAGGCCTGAGGAGGAGCCTTCACAGGTAGGTAGCTCCACGCAGTGCGTTGGCTGAGTGACGGGCCACCTCTGGATGAGCCCTCCCACTCCACTCCCGTGATCGCACAGTGGCCTGGGCACCTCAGAGGTCGATGATGATTGGTAAAAGGTCTGACTGCACTGAATGTCACAGTCGCTCCCTTGCCCTCAGCTCCCAGCAGCCCATTCTTTTTCTGCCACACTCAAGTCGTGTGTGGGGGATAATGGAGCGGCTGATAACTGGGATTTTGTCAGTGTGTGTTTCTGCGAGTGAGCAATTCACAGCTGACGAGCATCCAACAGAACCGAGTCCAGAGGAGCGTGACGAGTGGCGGGCACGGCGTGACAGTGCGTGATCTCAAGTTTTCAATCTGAGACCTCAGGAGGAAGGGACCGTGACGAGGAGGGGAACTCCATGGGGTGAGAAGTGGCACTGGGTGCAGCTTCAGCTGTGAGGGAAAGTGAGAAGTCAGTCGCCACAGTGCTGCTGATTGTCCCCAGTTCACTGAGTCACTGCTGTCAGTAATATAGATACCAGCCTCAGCTTGGTGAATATCAGATTTTATCTTTCCAAAATGACCTGTTAGGCAAGTGAACAGTGACCCACTGAATCATCGTGTTTTCTGGTCTTTTTGTTGTTCTCTTTACTGTGGAAGTTCTCAGCTGTGCATGGTAGAGTGGAGAGAGTAGTGCTGACCACACCGGTCCTATCACCTGGGCGGCCCACAGCAGGTCGCCCCATTTGCCAGTGTTACCGGCTCTCTCCCCACCTGCTGGAACGGTCTGCAACCAATGCCAGCCAGCGTGTCTCTGGACCAGTCCCCATGGTCCTTGTAGGGCAGTCTCCTGTTCCCTCCTCTTCCCATTCTACGGTGGGCCGCTCTTTGCCTGTGTCCACTTCTCCACCATCTTTTTAGGTCTTGTGTTTCAGCCCACCCAGAAATTTCCCTGGAGAACTCAAGTTCTCCCAAAGTAACTGTGCTTCGGAAAGCCTAGTCAGTGCAGTCCTAGATCACAAATACCTTTTTGTAAGAGAGCAAACCAAGGCTTTAATAGATCAAAGAACCTGACAGAGCATTAAGCCTTTGAGTATAATGTAGATCACAAATATATTCTTAAAAAAAAAAACAAACAGTTCTTTTTGAAAAAAGAAACTTGACAGGGGTCATTGTGCCATCATGTTTCCAGAAAGAACTACCTAGAGTCCCATTCTGTAACACTGATGATTAGCAGTAGAACTAACATCTAGTTATGTCGGGACTCATGAAACCTTCCTGTAGCACAAGAGGCCATGTTCATTTCAGCTGCATAGTGCTTAATATTAGTGAGTCGTAAGCTAATATTTAATGAGTAATTATTTTCCCACTTGACAGGCAGAGAGGGAGTGGGTGGGTAAGATAGAGAGAAATCTCCCATCCACTGGCTCACTCCTCAGATATCTGCGACGGGCCAGGAGCCGGGCATTCAGTCCAGATCCCCCTGGGGGGAGGCAGGAACCCCGTAACTTGAGCCATCGACATTGCTTCCCAGGGCCTGCATTACCGGGAATCTGGAGCCTGGAATCACACTCAGGCATTCTGCTGTGGGTGTAGGTATCTCACCAGTTTCTTTCTTTTTAGCACTGTCTTAAGTAACAGCTGGTCTCACAGAAGAGAGAATACCAGAATAGGTTAGACTCCCTTGCTGTAGCAAGCGCGGATGGCATCAGATGGTTTTGACAGTCTGCCACCGTGTTGCTTGTAGTCTAACCAGTTTCTTAACCATTAGGCTAAATACCACCACCTAATGAGGGATATTATTTTGGGACCAAAAGAGGCTTAAATGTTAGGCTTACATTTTAAGCTGTTAAGATCCATGTGAGTTGAAGTGTTATTATTTTTAGAAGTAACTAAATTAGTGTGAAGACAGCCTCGAGAGTCTACAAAAATAGAATCCTTTCTGAGAAGGTTGCACTGTGTTGAAGTAAACATAACTGCTTCTGTCGGCATAAGGTGGTGGGGACTCTCAGGAGACCCTGGGCTGAGACTAAGTCCTCGATTGGATCCACTTGAGGTTGGACACAAGGAGTGTCCTTTGTCTCGGGCTCCTGGGGGATGATGAGTGTGTGTATGGAACAGAGTACTTGTCTTGCAGGATGCCCATGATGGGGAAGTCAACGCTGTGCAGTTCAGTCCAGGTTCCCGCTTACTGGCCACAGGAGGCATGGACCGGAAAGTAAAGCTTTGGGAAGCGTTTGGAGGTGAGAGTCCCTGGGTGTGCACAGAAAAGCCGTGACGGCTTCCTGGCCTTCAGGTGCCCACATTTTATGTGAGGAATCCTCCGGCCAAAGCAGCCCTGCCATTGCAGTTACTCGGCAGCTGAGTGTGTATGTTCTCTGGTCCTTCCAATAGTGACTGCCAAATACTAGTCATAACCGTTAACTTACGGATGCATCTGTTGGTTAAATGTTCAAATATTTACTAATCTTGCAAAAATACTGTTTATAAAAGGGAAATCTTACGTCTCAAACTGTGGTATATGCATTTAACTATGGCGGTGCAGTACCTAGGAAAGAAATGACCAAAGTCATGTCTCGGCTAGAGAGGAAGAGGGTTATTAACTAGAAACTGTAATTTAGCAAACACCTCACCTAAGTCTCCTCAGATCAAGACTGCTCAGAGTTCTGAAGCCCAGTTTTTGCTAAAATGAAGTCAAGGAATAAGGCTAAGAGACTGGAAGGAAGAACCAGTTTGGGGGCCGACATTGTGCCACAGCAGGTTAAGCTGTTGCCTATGATGAAGGGGTCCCAAGTGAGTGCTGGTTGGAGTTCCAGGTGCTGTAGTTGCAAGCCAGCTATCTTCAGATGTGCCTGGGGAGACATTGGAGGGATGGCCAAGGGCTTGACCCCTGCTACCTTCATGAGAGACCCAAATAGAGTTTCATGCTCCTGGATTAAGCCTTGCCCAGCCCTGGCTGTTGAGGCCATTTGGGAATGAACCAGTGGTTAGATCACTCCCTCTCCATTAATTCTGCCTTTCAGATAAGTAAATCGGGGGGCCTGGAGCTATGGCACAGCAGATTAAGTCGCTGCCTGCAATGCCTGCGTCCCATATAATCTCTACTTCCTATCCAGCCCTCTTCTGGAAAAGCAGCGGAAGATGGCCCGGGTTCTTGGGCCTCCTGTACTCATGTGGGAGAAGCTCCTCACTCCTGGCTTCCACCTGGCTGTTGGCATCCATTTCCGGAGTGAACCAGTGGATGGAAGATCTCTTTCTCCTTCTCTATGTAACACTTTCTTTCAAATAATTAAGTTCTTAAAAAGCAAAAAATAATCATAATATAGGGGCTGGAGTTGTGGCATCACAGGTTAAGCTGCCGCTTGTCACCAGCATCCCATAAGGGTACCAGTTCACATGCTGGTTGCTCCCCTGTCCACCCAGCTCCCTGCCAATGCACCTGGGAAGAGGCAGCGGCTGGGCCCAGCCAGCGCATTGCAACTTGTTGGGGGAGTGAACCAGGAAACGGCAGATCCGTCTCTTAAGTAAATTTAAAAATATATACATACATTTTAAAAAGAGCCCCACTGTTAAGGCTCCCATAACTGTAATACATCTGATACCACTGTCAAATAATAAATAGCTCAAATGCCATTATCTGTGGTGAGTCCTCTACTCTTTGTGATAGCCCTGTGCATTTAGAAAGGTGAGTGTTGCCCCTGTTTGACAGATGGAAGACAGTAAGACTCACAGACTACGTGATTTCCATGTTGAGGGAGTGGTGGTGCTAGGACCTGTCTAGTCCATGGGACTTGAAGTTCAGTGTTTCTCCTCCACTAACAACTTCCCTACTCAGTAGAGTAGCCTACAGAGCAGATGGGTTATGTAGCTCAATCCCTGGTGTTACATCCCTCTGGAACTCATAAAATTTTCCTGTTTTTCCCACAAGCACTGCATTAATTTATGAACAATGACTGCTAAAATTATAAACAATAACACCCATAAATCCATATCCCAAAATAACAAGTTTTAAGTTGTATGGTTAATAAAATATAAGCAGATTATCTATTTTAATCACACTTGAGATTAAGTAGAAGTAACACAAAATAATTTTTTATTTTACTCCTTAGTCAGTAAATACCCATAAAAAATCGGAGGCGCCAACCTTTAATCTTATTTACAATGTTAAGTTTTTCTGGCAGAAAGGAAAATACACACTAATTGAAATTGTTGCCAACCTGCTTTGGAAGTTGTACCTAGTGTGCAGGACTAACAGAATGTTATCAGCCACGTCCTGACTGGAGGCCCTTCCTTCCACAAACAAGGCTTTTCAGTTTGCAGCTGGTTTTCCCCTTGGCTAATATTTACTGACGCTTGGAAGAAACCAAGACCAAGAGGCCTTTTATGAAATGTCCCAGCTGTCCTGTGTCAGACCCTTAGACTACTGGAGGACGGCTCTTTCTGCCCAGCAGGAACATCTGTTCTTGCTCATTCTTAGAAGTGGAAGCTGCACTGGCAGTGATACAAGTGCTGGGGATGGAGCCGCTTCTGGTGCTGTGTAGATACAGGAGCTTTAACAAAACCTGCGTCCTTTTGAGTTAGCTTTGATTGGTCATCTATCTTTCTTTCTTTCTTTAATTTATTTATTTATTTTAAAGAGTTGTTTATTTATTTGAAAGTCAGAGTTACACAGAGAAGGAGGGAGAAAAAGGTCTTCCGTCTGCTGGTTCATTCCTCAATTGGCCACAGCGGCCAGAGCTGGGCTGATCAGGAGCCAGGAACTTTTTCTGAGTCTCCCATGTGGGTGCAGGGGCCCAAGGATTTGGGCCATCTTCTACTGTTTTCCCAGGCCACAGCAGAGAGCTGGATCAGAAGTGGAGCAGCCAAGACTCCAACCAGCGCCCCTATGAAATGCCGGCACTGCAAGCAGCGGCTTTACCTGCTGTACCACAGCGCTGGCCCTGGTCATCTTTTAAATGCCAAACAAGTAACACCATTATTTTGGGCTTAAACCACAGAGGCATTTATTAGGATTTGCAGTAAAATTTTTTCTGTAAACATCTTAAATAAAG
Organism: Lepus europaeus; assembly: GCF_033115175.1. Classification (NCBI taxonomy): domain Eukaryota; kingdom Metazoa; phylum Chordata; class Mammalia; order Lagomorpha; family Leporidae; genus Lepus; species Lepus europaeus. The sequence goes on from NC_084827.1 coordinate 177,663,037, forward strand.
CAAGACCTTCACTAGTGGATATTAGCCTTTTTCGGCTCTTTCGAAAATCTGATGAAACCTAGACTCTAGGGAAAGGCCCTCGTGTACTGTACTTCACTGATAGACCCAAGGCAGGGGTCAGCGCCTCTTGCCCTGGGTGTGTATGCCGGCTTCACCAGCCAGACACCCTAACAATGACCGTGGCTCAGGGGCATCGAGTTAAGTTGCTGTTCCATCATAGTGGTACCCTAGTTCCTAACTTACCACTGTGCACTCAGAACGGCCTTAATGCAAGCTTTAGAAAAGGAACTCAGGTCATCGAGACTTTCTCTTCCTAGTTTGTGATTGCATTATTCAAGCGGTGGGTGGGTGGCCAGAGCCGTCAGCTGGACCGCAGACTGTGCCATGGGCTCTGTTGGCGAGCATGGCTGTCTGAGGAGGGGAGGCCTGGCAGTTCACTTGCCAGACTCCGAGGTGCAGTGAGGACAGACTCCGGTAACTCCAAGATAGCTTTGCTGGCGTTTGAATGTGACATAACGAAAGTGCTATTCAGACCTTAGTAAGAACTATTCTGTGGATTCTGAAATTTTGATGGTCAGTTTCTACAGAAGTGGTGGTTCACACAGATACTTATTAAACGCAAAAGTTTATTAATATTGGAAAAGTTTGATTGGATGACAACTAGATAATGGTTCCACTGACAAGCTTCCTAAATCCCTAGCTTATCTTTGTAAAGGGAATTGTTCACTAACTTTCCTTAAAAATAGCTTAAGGACTCAACATGCGAAGGGCTGGCGTCTGGATCCTCGTTCGTTCTTAGTCTTAGCAGATTGTTTTGTCGATGCGTTTGCCGAGCTGCTTGATTATGTTGGAATAAAGCAAGCTGTTCTTGACGATGCAGTTGGCTTCTAGTGCACCTAGCACCCATGACTTCGTGTAACTTCCTGTCTTCTCTCACTTCTTTTTCGTACAGACAAATGTGAGTTTAAGGGCTCCCTGTCTGGCAGTAATGCTGGAATCACCAGCATTGAGTTTGACAGCGCTGTAAGTATCTACTGCTTCACGTTTCAGAGGCTTGAGGGACGGTCACGGCGTCTAGTTCTCGAAATTGAAAAGTGCTCTATACGATGTCTCTGCCGTTCTGTGTCTAACAAATCATGTTAGAAAAAGGTGCAAGCAGGTTGTAGGATGATTGATACATTGACTTTGCTAAACTCTTGGGTTTGCAATTCTACTTTAGCCTGTGTTAGTACTCAGTACTCTTTGGTTCCATTTCATGGTCACTTTTTGAGTGTTAAGATTCTGTGCTCAAGGCCAGTGTGGTCCCTACACTCAAAGGTTCACCATTTGAACAGGAGTGGTGAGAAAGCACTTACTTATTCATATATTTATTTTTAGAGATTTATTTATTTGAAAGGCAGAGTTACAGGGAGACACACAGAGGTCTTCTGTCTGCTGGTTCACTCCCCAAATGGCCACAAGAGCTGGGGCTGGGCCAGGCCAAAGCTAGGGAAGGGCCCAAGGCCCTGGGCCATCCTCTGCTGCTTTCCCAGGTGCATTAACAGGGGGCTGGCTCAGAAGTGGAGCAGCCCAGACTTGAGCCAGTGCTTATGGGATGCCAGTGCCGCAGGTGACCTGCTGTGCCACAACACTGGCCCCGGGAAAGCACTTAACTGCAGGTCTCTGTGCTGACAGTATGAGGGAGATGTGAGAGGAAATACCACTGAAGGAGCGTTTCATTTGGGATCAGGACTTGGGGGCCAGTACAAGATGTTGCCACAGAGGTAACTGATGATAAAGTGCAGAAAGTCAGTGTCAGGCAGAGGAAGCGGAAAAGGATTCTGGGCAGGACTGGTGCAGTGGCTGGTGTGCAGGTAAGAGCTGGGTGGGTTGTCAGTTCTGCAGAGACTCATCTTCCACTGTCATCCCGGGGAGCCTTTGCCACATCTGTGGGTGGGCTGTGGTTCTCTGCGTTCATATAGTGCCGGGGTACACCTGCTCCGGAAGGGTCAGCACCTACAGCTGCTGCTTTTGCTAATCTGAGAACCAACTCCTTGCAGACAGTCAGTATATTAACCATCTTTGTTCTCCCAGCACGGTGGCCCGCACTACTGTGTTCTTACTGCTCTTTGAATTTAATTGAGGGATGATAAGGAAACAAGGTTGGCAAGTTTGGTGTGGGGTTACAGTGTGTGTGGTGTCCAAAGAGGTGAGGCCTTTAAGGATTGTTAAAGACAGGTGTGGCATTAAATTCTGGGATATGTGCCATGGCTTGTGCTTTAATTATCACTGGCCAAGCTGGGGCTGAGCTGTTAGGGCTGGAGAGTCAGGGTCTCACTGGACGTGTTGGAGATGGACAGTCTTAGACAAGCATTGTTGGGAGATGAGGGATGAGGTGGGTACCTTGAGTTTCTGGCTTGGACAGTATGTAAAGAATTGGTGTTTGCTGTTTTTTGGCATGGTGAGTGGAGTGGCTGCAGGGGCTGAGTTTGGTGTTGTACTTGAGCGCAAAACATTCAGGTGGAATTGAGTGAGTCCAAGAAAAAAGTCTGAACTTGGAGGAACTTGTGAGTTTGCTGTGATAATAATTGGTTTTGAGAATTAGTTTAGGCATCTAGGCCTTCTTAGACCTGATTACTGGAAAATTGAGATTCTGTGGACTGAATTTTTCTATTTTGGCTGAAAGTCACTTTTCTTTGTTCTTTCTAGGGTTCTTACCTCTTAGCAGCTTCCAATGATTTTGCGAGCCGAATCTGGACTGTGGATGATTATCGATTACGGGTAAGACCCTGTTAAGAAGTCTCATCACCAAACTTCATGTGTTTATCACAGCCCACAATGCAGAAAAAACGACAGGTGTCTCCTTAGGGGGCTGTGTGCGTTTTCCTGAAAAGTTGTACTTGATTCACTCGGTCTTTTTCTCCTTGGAAAACTTGTTTCCAATTTGTTTTCTTACTGTGTCCAAGATTCAGTTTCAGAATATTTGAAATAGGGCCCTTACCTTTCCATGAGACTTGGAACACTCTTGTTCATAAGCGCTAGCTCCTGTGGTAGGTAGCAGTTTTAGCTTAGGGTGATTCTCCCTGGCCCTGAGCCCTGTTACCACAGAGTCCTACAGGAAAGCAGGATGTAGACGTACATAGGGTGTTTTATGACAGAGGTAGACAATTCTGAAGCAACAGAAATGCAAGCTGGGAACAGGAGGCTGGTACCAACAAAGGGAGAATATTTGGATTGGCTTTGGAGGAAACTTGGATTTGAACCAAACTTGCTCGGAGGCCAACGAGAAAAAAAGCACAGCTTGGTTGTGATACCACTTTTTTTTCTAATGGGGGAAAGCATAGAGCTTAATGTGCTGAGACGTATTCTCCTTACGCTTGAGGGAGCCAGAGGGTGAGCTCCTCACAAAGTGCCACTGAGAGACAGAGTGGAGGAGTACGTGCTGCTTGGGCGCCAGCCCACCCAGAACAGGCTGCGATGCCGCAGGGAGACGGGAGAGCTGCAGGGGAACAGTCTGTTGGGTAGACGGCTGGTCTGGCGGGAGGATTCAGGATGGAGCCGAAAGAATATTTCCCGACGCACCAGTCAGCCTGTCCTGAGGCTTTCTGTTTGCTTGAGAGTCATGTAGGAGACCATGAGTACCAGGTGCTAGCCGGTGTCTCCAAGACAGTAATGTTGGTTCTCAGCTGAAAGAAGATCCCAGGTCTCGACATGGAAGTATGCGCCCTGAGACAGAGGTTGGGTTGTGAGAGCTGAGGAGCCTGCTGGAAAGCCCAGGGACTTGGACTGCTCGAGAGCTGGCCGTGGGTTCCATGCCTGCAGATACCTGAGCATGTTTTCAATCGAGGCATCGCTGTGGGCGTCACAGGTGGCATCTTAGCCACCGCACCAAATGCCCACCCCTACGTCCCATACACCAAATTAATTTCACTTAATATGTCAGGATTTGCAAAACTGTTGCCCCTATTGGCACATACATTGATTCTTTTAAAGAAAGATTTTCTCATGTTTTTGAGAGGTAGCATTACAGAGAGAAGGAGAGGCAGAGAGATCTTCCATCCACTGGTTCGCTCCCCAAATGGCTACAACAGCCAGAGCTGAGCTGATCCGAAGCCAGGAGCTTCTTCCTGGTCTCCCACGTGGGTGCAGGGGCCCAAGCACTTGGGCCATCTTCCACTGCTTTCCCAGGCCATTAGCAGAGTACTGGATCAGAAGAGGAACAGCTGGGACACAAACCAGTGGCCATATGGGATGCTGACGCCACTCAGGCTTAACCTACTACACCACAGCACTGTTTTGTTTTGTTTTAAGATTTATTTTATTTATTTGAAAGGCAGAGTTCTACAAAGAGAGAGATCTTGCATCCACTGGTTCACTCCCCAAATGGCCTTAATGGCCAGGGCTGGATCAGGCTGAAGCCAAGTGCCAAGAGCTTCCTCCGGGTCTCCCATGTGGATGCAGGGACACAAGCACTTGGGCCATCCTCCACTGCCTTCTCAGGCACATTAGCAGGGAGCTGGATTGGAAGTGAAGCAGCCAGAACTCCACAACCAGTTCCCGTATGGGATGCCGGCAGCTTAAGTGGTGGCCTTACCCCCTGTACCACAATGCCCGCCTGCACTGCTTTTAATCCTCAGAAACCAGATGATGCAGGTGGACGAGAAAACGGGCTCAAATAGGCACCACTGCCTGTCCCCATTCAAAAAAAGGGACTAAGGTCAATTACTAAGATTAGGATTTGAATTGAGGCCTGTGCTCATTTACGTTCAGCTAGTCTGGATTATTTTTAATTGAGGTAGAGCAGAAGTGATCAAGGCAGACACGAGGCCCTGCCTATACTAGGCCCTTGGAGACGAGAGAGCGGTATTTCCAGAGACCGGAATGAGAGAAGCAGCTGATCGGATGCTGGGTTTATTCCTTCTTGTGACTGCACCCTAGAACGTAGCCCAGTATTGAGAGGGGAAAGTCTAGTTAAGACCAAATGTTCTGGCTGCTCTGCCAGGTCTTCCTGGAGCCATATTGAAGACCCCACCCTGCTCACTTCTGCAGGTGCATATGAAAAGCTGCCACGCGGAGGAGAGGCAGCCAGGTGCTGGTTTTTATTTCAGAAACTTCCTGAATGAGTTCTGTACTCTGCCTGGATTGGTTGTCTGGTTAGGGTTAATGTTAGCTGTATGGGTACGGCCTTGCTGGAACAGGCTATTTTGTCTCTACAGATAGTGTTCAGCACACAGGGTCTGCTTTGAAGCTCAACAGGAGCTTGTGGAGAGCCCATTAGAAAAGAAATCTTCACGTCTCCCCATATTGAGGTTCGGGCTGTGGTCACATCTGAACCCACCGGCCCTTAGTCCCTATTTAAGAGTGGAAAATAAAACCTATAATAGTGTTGAATGTTTTTCAAAAATTTTCAAATATACTTAATGAATAAAATAATTTTAATTTAGTCCACTTGGAAGGGCTTTGATAAAAATTGAATGATAGTAGGAAGTGACACCAAACTCGGGGGTCACTGGCCAGCCTCAGGCAAGTCCCTGTGGGTTCCCCCCCAGGAACAAGATGAACAGAAGCTCCTGCTTTGTGGGGGGAAAAGCTGGTAATGCAGGTCAAGAGCCAGGAAGTTGGGATGTCCTTTATTTATTACAATGGCAGAGAAACAGACTGAGACAGAGATCCGTCTGCTGATTGACTCCCCAAAGACCCACACAGCCAGGGCTGGACTAGGCCAAAGCCAGGAACCAGAAACTCAATCGGACTCAACCCAGGTCTCCTATGTGGGTGGTAGGGACCCAAGAACTTGCGCCATCACTTGCTGCCTCCCGAAGTGTGTATTAGCAGGAACCTGGTTAGTAGAGCCAGAACTTGAACCCAGACCCTCCAGAACGGGATGTGGGCACCCCAGCCAGCGTCTTCACCCCTGCACCAGTCGTCTGCCCCTGTTGTGTGTTGCAGGGGTTGGGAATGTCGGGCCTGCAAGCCTTCTAAAGCCCGCGAAATCCGTTTCTTCTGGGCCTGCCAAGGCAACCGCAGACAGACTTGAAATTCAGTAAATCTATAGTGGGCTGGTTTTTAAGTTGATAATTTTGTATGGCCACATATGAATGATATAAATATCCACATGGCCCTTGGCAGAAAAAGGTTCCCTACCTTTCGTCTACAGTATGTGAACTCGAATGTGTGGTCATTGTTTAGTATTCTGTATGTTGGCCTGAGTATTGCCTCAGGTACCCAAGTTCCTAATATAAAATGATATAGGGCCAGCATTGCAGCATAGCAAGTAAAGCTGCTGCCTGTGACACCGACATCCCATATGGGCGCCAGTTCATGTCCCAGCTGCTCCACTACCCTGCTGATGGCCTGGGAGAAGCCGCGGAAGATGTCCCAAGTATTTGGGCCCCTGCCACCCCCATGGAAGACCTAGATGAAGCAAATAAATCTCTTTCTTTAAAAGATTTATTGGAGCCAGAAGCTTTGGCAGGTAAAGCCGCCGCCTGCAGTGCTGGCATCTCATGGGCACCAGTTCAAGACCTGGCTGCTCCACTTCTATGAGCTAGGAAAGCAATAGAAGATGGCCCAAGTCCTTGGGCCCCTGCACCTGCGTGGGAGACCCGGAAGAAGCTCCTGGCTCCTGGCTTTGGATCGGCACAGCTCCAGCCATTGCAGCCAATTGGGGAGTGAACCAGAAGATGGAAGATCTCTCTCTCTCTCCCTCTTCTCTCTCTCTGCCTCTTCTCTCTGTAACTCTGACTTTCAAATAAATAAATCTTTAAAAAATAATAATGAACTATAATAAAAGATTTATTGATTTACTTGAAAGAATTATAAAGAGAGATCGAGATCTTCCATCCGCTGGTTCAGTCTCCAAATGGCCATAATGCCAGGGCTGGGCCAGACTGAAGCCAGGAGCCTGGAGCTTCATCCAGATCTCCCGCAGGGGTTCATGGGTTCGGGGCCATCTGCTGCCTTCCCAGGCACATTAGCAGGGAGCTGGGTTGGAAGTGGAGCAGCTGAGACTCAAACCCGTGGGATGCTGATGGTGGCTTAACCTGCTGCACCACAGCGCTGGCCCCTGAAAGAAACAAAACAAAGTGATGTGGTATTTGCCTATAATGTATGCATCCCCTCCTTTGTATTTTAAATACTCTCTAGATCATGTGGTAATACCTAATACAAATAAATAGTTGGCATATGCCATATTGCTTAACAAGAAAAAGAACCACAGTTTTACATATTCAGTGCAGACATAATTTTGTTGTGGGGCATTTTTGGTTCCTGGTTGGTTGAGTCTGCCATGGCTGTGAGCACTGATGGTCTTCACATGGCCCATGTGTGACGGTATCTGTTTTCTTCTTACGGTTGTGAAATGTATTTTCACTCTTAGTGTAAGAAAGACAGTGTTGTATCCAAGACTTTTGAGTTTCTGGTAGGATGGTTGCTAAGGATTTAATTCTCAAAGCATGAGAGGTAGTCTACCTGTTTTCTTCCCTGGAACTGTACAGCTGGGTGATTCACACCAGGTGTAACCCAGACATTCTCCTGGTGTGTGTTTGATGTGTCTTGGTGCTGGGCTCTTCGCCGTGCCACAACTGCCGCGCGGCCGCTGCCTGACTGGCAGCAGAGCTGCTGTGCTGTCCTGGTGTGTGAGTTCACATCTGTCTCTGCTTAGCCCATTGAGAAGGAACGTGTGCATGGCCTGAAGTTTTCTGTTCTTAAACGAACAGGAAGAATCTAACTTCTCGCTCCATAGTGAATGGAAGAAAGACCAGTTTTTAAGGTATTGACACTGAAGTATGATGGTGGAGTTGGAACTAAGTTACAGTTGTAGCTAGTTCTATTACAGCTTTAAAAATAATTAGAATGAAAACCTCAGTGAATGACTTCAGCCTTGAGTTTACAGGTATAAAAACACCCATCCTGTGGCCCCTGGATTAAGCCACCACATGTGACGCTGGCCTCTCGTACTAGAATGCCAGTTCAATTCCTGCCTGTTAGGCTTCTAATCCAGCTGCCTGCTGATGTGCCTGGGAAGGCAGCAGAAGATGACCCAGGTGCTTGGTGCCTGAGACCTGGGTGGAGTTCCTGGCTCCTGGCTTCAGCCTGGCCCAACCCATGCTTCCCCAACTTGCAGCAGTTTGGGGAGTGAACCAGTGGTTGGAAGATTTCTTTCTCTGTCACTCTTTCGAATAAAATAAATCTGTGAAAAATGAAATTTTGAAAATGTGAATCCCAGAACAAACTTGAAGCACATGTGGGTTAACCTGACGCTTGTGACACCAGCATCCCATATTGGAGTGCAGGTTCAAGCCCTGGTTGTTCCACTTCTGATCCAGCTTCCTGCTAAAGCCTTTGGGAAGGCAGTGGAAGTACCCCTGCCGCCCAAGTGGGAGACTTGGATGCTGTTCCTGGCTAATGGCTTTGGCCTGATCCAGACAAAACATGTCTATCCCACCCTGAAAAGAGGTCGGTGATGAACAGTAAAAGGTCTGATTGCCCAGGTGCCCCTGCTTCCCAGCAGTCCCCAGCCGCCTCTCTCCCACAGACTCCAGGCGTGCTCTTGTGGGCCAGAGGGCTGCTGACACTGTGTGATGTCCCCATCCCGTCTTCCCTGGTGAGCCTGGGTGAGGCACGTGGTCGACATCCAACAGCACAGTCACTGAGGGATCTGATGTTGGGAGTGCAGGCGTCTGCGGTGTGATCGGCCCTTTCCAGCTGAGACCTCAGTAGTGGTTGGGTTGAGAGTGTTCATCCATCCCTCTCCCTCCCTCCCTCCCTCTCTCTCTCTCTCTCTCTCTAAGATTTATTTATTTATTTATTTGAAAAAGTTGCACAGAGAAGGAGAGGCAGAGAGAAAGAGATCTTCCATCTGCTGGTTCATTCCCCAACCGGCCGCAATAACTGGAGCTGTGCCGATCGGAGCCAGGTGCCTCCTCTGGGTCTCCCATACAGGTCCAAGGCCCCAAGGACTTGGGCCATCTTCCACTGCCTTCCCAGGCCATAGCAGAGAGCTGGATCGGAAGTGGAGCAGCCAGGACTCGAACCGGCACACATAATATGACGCCAGCACTGCAAACAGGGGCTTTACCTGTTAGGCCACAGCACCTGCCCCCTATCTCTCCTTTGTATGCTATTCCCCTGGGGACCTTGTCTGTTCTGACTTTATGTGGAGCTGACTTCGAGCAGCACTGACTGAAATCCTGGCTTTCTACAGGCTTAGCCAGATCTTCTACAGGCTCACAGAGGATGTCAGAACCGTCCGGGCAGGTGCCTGCGGGGGTCCTCCCACTACTCTTCCCTTTTCTTGAGGACAGGGAGGGGGCACGTGAAGTTTGCTGTTATGCTGTTGGCTTTTTGAAATGTTGTTAGTGGGAGATGGCTCCTCCTGGTGCTGGTGCTTTGTGGGCAGTACCCACAGAGGCGCTTTCTCGGAGTTTCTGAAGCGGCCTCGCATGAACCATGCGGCCTCTGTGGTGGAGACTCAGTGACGGACAGTGTTTGTGTCCTGTGCTGCTTCTCTGTGCTGTCTCGTCACTGTGCGTGCTCCTGGATGTGTCCTGGGTCTCTGAGACTGTGTGGAGGCGTGGGTGCTGCGGCCCCTCCAGCAGCCTGGCCGGTGTGTGGCGTCCCCAGACTGAATGTGGCTGTGTTCTCTTTCTAGCACACACTCACGGGACACAGTGGGAAAGTGCTCTCTGCCAAGTTCCTGCTGGACAACGCACGGATCGTGTCGGGAAGCCACGACCGGACCCTCAAACTCTGGGACCTGCGCAGCAAAGTCTGTGAGGAGACTCAGTCTCTCTGTGTGTGCTAGACTTGCGGGACTTGGTGTGTGTGCTGGCTTCCTGGGCAGAGCCTGCGTTTGTTGGGAAGCAGTTTGAACTTCGGGTCCAGTTCATACTCAAGCGCTCAAGCAGCGACAGTTTTTCTTGTTTGAGACATTACTGAAATCAGTGATTCCAGTGGCTCAGTGGTTAGCGTGCAGTGGCGTTGTATGCGTGGCCACGAAGGTCCCTGCGTGACTGATGGCGTTTGCTTTTCTTTCAGGCATAAAGACAGTGTTTGCAGGATCCAGTTGCAATGATATTGTCTGCACAGAGCAGTGTGTAATGAGTGGACATTTTGACAAGAAAATTCGTTTCTGGGACATCCGGTATGGCGCTCAAGAGCTTGGAAGGAGGTGGGGAGGGGCAGGCTAGAGGGTCTGTGTGTTTAAATCTCAGGAGGTGCCCTAACAGACTTCAGGGTTCATTGTTGAGTGCTTCAGCAGTCGCTCATTGAGCCTGCACTGTACACCAGGCATTTTACTAGCAGCTCAATTAGCAGAGACAGACAAGATACTCTTCTACTGCAGGCAATTAAAGTGTGAGAGAGAACAGCGTGCTAGAGTAGCCTGTGGGACATCCCACATGGGCACTGCTCCACTTCTGATCCAGCTTGCTGCTAGTGTGCCAGAAAGGAGTAGAACATGACCCGAGTGCCTGGGCCACCCATGTGGGAGACCCGGTCGGAATCTCAGGCTCTCTGCTTCAGCCTGGCCCAGGCCTGGCCATTGCAGCAATCTGGGGAGCGAACCAGTGGATGGAAGCTCTCTTTTCCTCTGCCTCTGTCTCTTTGTCAGTATCTCTGCCTTTCAATAAATAAATCTTTAAAGAAATTTTAAAAAATGCTAGGTGATAAAAGGTTTAGGGTGGAGGGGCCACTCAGAGTCCTCAGTGAACGAGGGACTCCGAGACAGACGTGCGTACTCAGAATAACCACAAGCAAGGGTAGGGTTTGGGGGCCTGTTCCGGGGGACTGGCCAAAGGAAGCAAGCGGGGCAAGTCACATCTGTCAGTGACAGCTGCAAGACCAGAGCAGTCGGCCGCCCAGAAAGGCCACTGAAAGGAGGTCTGGGCTTGGTTGCAGAGAGAATGAGGAGTGAAGACCTGTGGTGGGAGCTGGTGCTTACAGTTCTAGAGGCTGTGGGTCCAAGATTGGGCAGGCACATCTGGCGAGGGCCTCGCGCTGTGTCATCACGTGGCAGGATTGTGTGCTGCAATATGTGCGGAAGAACCCAGACGCGTGGGGTGGCCTGGGTGTTTTGTTTATTTATTTGAAAGGCAGAATTACAGAGAATGAGAGGAAGGGAAGGAGAAGGAGATCTTCCATCCATGGGTTCACTTCGCAGATGGCTGCAATGGCTAAGGCTGGGTCAGGCAAAAGCAAGGAGCCAAGAACTCCCTCTGGGTCTTGCCATGTGGGTGTCAGGAGGCCAAGTACTTGTACCATATTCCACTGTTTTCTTAGGCACATTAGCAGGAACCTGGATTGGAAGTGGAGCAGCCAGGACTTGAACAGGTGCCCATGTGGGATGCCAGCATTGCAGGTGGCGGCTTAACACACTATGCCACAATGCCATCCCCATGTCATGAATTCTTTTTTTTTTTTTTTTTAAGATTTATTTATTTATTTGAAAGTCAGAAAGAGACATGCCACAATACCAGCCCCATGTCAGGAGTTCTAATGCTGACTCAAATACCATTGCTATAGGATCTACCGATGGGTAAAGATAAAAACAGACCTGTGGCATTTATGAGGCTTGGGGCAGATTGGCTTCTCCAGGAAAAGGTTCCATTCTAGCCAATTGTAGTGCTTACTGTGTGTGTGAGTGTTTGTGCGTGTGTGTCCATCTGTGGCACAGCATCCTGGTTAAAAAAGAGACGCCTGTTCTCTCTCCATCACACTTCTCAGATGTTTCTTCTCTCTCTCAGATCAGAGACGATCGTCCGAGAGATGGAACTGTTGGGAAAGATTACTGCCCTGGACTTGAACCCAGAAAGGACTGAGCTCCTGAGCTGCTCCCGTGACGACCTGCTCAAAGTTATTGATCTCCGAGCGAATGCTGTGAAGCAGACATTCAGGTAACAGCTGGCACGCCAGTGTCCTGCAGTGCTGGGAGACCAGGCCCTTGCATGCTGCCCGCTGGCTAACAGCACCTGCTGCTTTTTCAGTGCCCCTGGATTCAAGTGCGGCTCTGACTGGACCAGAGTTGTCTTCAGGTTAGTAGTGATGTCCCCATCCCCAATTGGGTCCATCTCGAAGGTTGGTACAGGGATACAGAGCAACATGTGTCCAATGTCTCCACCTGAGTGCCTGGAGTGCGCAGGGGTCGCACCAGTGTCTGATTCTAGTGTTCCAGCTGAACGTAGGCGTGTTGCACCAAGAGGTAGCAGTGGCTGAGCGCTTTGTACTGATGAGGCTGTTGGGTTCTGTTCTCTGTCCAGTTACACAAGAGCTGGTGGTGGGTGGTACGTGTGGCTTGTGATCTCACTCTCTCTCTTCTCCCAGCCTCTTAGAGCTGTCCCGCCTGATTCCAGATCACAGTGCAGCGTGTGCATGCGTGTGCGTGTCTGTGTGCGTGCATGTGCGTGCGTGTGTGGTTTGCTGAGATCTCCAGGTTGTGGAGAGCTTCTCCTTCCCCTCTGCTCTCGTGGACCTGGGGCAGTACCGGCCATTGACAGAAGCCTGTGGATTGTGTTGGGAGTGAGGGGTGGTTAGGGACCTCGGTTCCCAGAAGTCACCTGGTGCCACTCTTCTGCAGCTGGATGAGGCCAGACTCAGGGGGCAGCAGATAGCATTGGCATCTGCTACCTGTGTGTGCAGAGGGCAAGGTCGTGTGTGTGTGTGTGTCTTGTACGGAATGACCCCTGCTTCCTAGAGGGCTGTGCAGTGGAAGGTGGGGAGTTGACTGCTGTTCCTCATGTCCCATCTCCTCCAGCCCCGATGGCAGTTACGTGACAGCAGGCTCGGCCGACGGCTCGCTCTACGTGTGGAGTGTGCTCACGGGGAAGGTGGAGCAGGTGCTAACGAAGCAGCACAGGTAAGGTGAACCTGCCAGCATGCTCCCCTCCCTGCGCTGGAGGGCAGGCCTGGACGTCCGTCATCCCCGGGAGGGCGGCACCCACTCACGGGAGCCGCGTTAATGGAGAGAGGCTGTGGCTCTTCGCACAGAACGACAGACAGGTTCCTACAGAATGTGGATCCTGAGAGCCGCACCCTGCAGGGAGAGGGCCAAAGAAACGCCTCCCCGTGTCTCTTCTGTTCTGTCCACTCTCCATGCCGCTCTCCCCGGCAGCCCCTCTCGTCAGCAAGCCGATCTGCTTCTGTACTCTGTTCAGCACCTGAGCGGTGTGGCCCAGGGCCCTGTTTTTCTTTGTTTCTGTGCACCCAAGTTGGTTGGATGACACTGGCTTTCTCAGAGCCTCCTCGCTGCACCAGGCAGCAGCATACCTCTCCCACTGCCTGCCCAGTGCAGCCCATGCCGGTCCTGGACCCTCTCGGGCTTGTGTGTGAGGCCTCTGTCTCCCTGGTGCGCTCAGAACTTCTCAAGGAGAACCGAGGAGACCTGTTGCTAAAGCAGCCAAGCTCATTCCATCCTGACCCTGCTCAATGAAATACAGCACAGGGCTCCTTAGAGCGTTCCTGCGGGATTCCAGAGCGCGTGGAATTGTGTGTGTGTGTGTGTGTGTGTGTGGCTGGCTGAGCCCTCAGCAACTTGATGTCCTTGTGGTCTCTCCTTTGAAGCTCATGCATCAATGCGGTGGCATGGTCCCCCTCCGGCCTCCACGTGGTCAGTGTGGACAAAGGCAGCAAAGCCGTGCTGTGGGCGCAGCCTTGATGGACCTCCCGGGAGAAGCACAGGACTCTGCAGCTCTGTCCTGGTGAATGTGTGTCTGCCCAGAGAAGGGCTCAGGCCAAGGCTCAGTGGCCTTTTCAACAGGATTTCCTAGACTTCTGACTGAGGTCTGTAATGGCCCGGAAGAATCACACTGAAACAATCTGACCCTGTGGTCGCTCAGCAGAGGTCCAGGTTCCTGCCCTGCTTCCAGTGGGAAACACTACTAGCTCTGATCTTCCATACCTCATTGGGCGGGGGAGCACGGGCCCCTGCTGGGTCTCCTCACTGGACAGCAGTGCCAAAAACACCCGACCTGTCCGGGCGTCGGTTCGCTCTGTGCTTTCTCCTGGCCTTCCAGTCTGTTCTCACCCAATGCATGTTCCCCCCCTTGGGCGCGTTTGCTCCATGAAATCGCTTTAAACATAAGATTAATGGGAACCCCAGCCCAGGGCCCATCCCGATGCTGAGGAGACCCTGGGGATGGGCCAGGGCTTCTGTGCAGATCACGTCTGACCCCTCGGAAGCTCCTGACGTCCCTGCAACTGTTCTTCAGAGCTTCTGACTCGCTGTCCCCAGCACGTCTGCCTATCTATTTCCTGATCAAGAAATAAACACCCATTTGGCTTCTAAGTAGAGGAGGAAGCGTGGAAACCTCCTGCCAGAGTGGATTTACTGCGGTGTGAGGAGCGTGCTCCTGTGTCGCTCGGCACATGCTCAGAAGGCGGCTGCACACCACGTCTGCTGGTGGCGAGGGGCGTGACGCCTCAGCTGCACTGCCCTGCGTTGGCCTGACCGTGCCGCTGGGCTGCAGGGCAGGACGCCGCGTCCAGGAAGCACCGGGCCATCTTCCTGGTGCAGGAGTTGCCGTGAAAGCCAGGGAAAGATGCCCATCTCTACCTGTGCGTTAGATTGCAGTTCTGGGTGTCTGAAGCACCAGTGTTTGTATCACTTTTTAATTTGCACTTTATTTTCCCCTCCCTCACTTTGTTCTCTGCACAGTTGGGGATTGAGTGATGGCCTGGGGGTGAGGAATGAGGCCTGGGGCGGCCTCTCTAGCCTTCGCCTCCCCTGCCCACGTCGCCCCTCTGCGGTTTGCCCTTAGAGGACTTGTGTTCACGTTCAGGGGAGCTGAAATTCAAAGGCCAGGGCACATCATTTATTTATTTAATTATGTTGCCCACAAAACTTGATTGTAAATAAAGAAAAATCTTCTATACTTTTCAAACTCCTTGTCTCTGGGTGTCATTTATTCTCCTTTGTCTTGAAGGAAAGAGCTCATTGATTTTCCTGGTGTCCATTTAAAAGCAGTGGATGGTACTTCCCTAACGTCCCTCGTCGTCCCTCACGTCGGCCCCATTCCACTCGTCGTCTGTGCCTGTGAACAGCAGTTATAGTGCAGTGCTGGTCGCCAGCTCTGCACTAGTGCTGCGGGAGCCGCTCCTCGGGGGCCACGTGGACTGGGTGTGTCTCCTCTTGGCCAAGCTCCTTGGGAGTTCGCAGCTTAGATACCTAACAGGCAGACTGAGCCACGGCAGGTTCTGATCGTCACCCTGGAAGGACACTCGCCCAGCCCAACTGCTAGAGTCAAGGTTCTCCGAGACAGCCCACATTCCACATGACAGCTGGCCGAGCCCCTGCAGTCACTACCAGGAGGCAGGTGAGCCTCCAAGTTGACCCCAGGGAAGTGTGGCAGCGGCCTCGGAGGGAATCCTGACTGTTGGCTGTGCTTTTATCTGTCTGAGCTCTCTGCCACATTGAACTCTTCAGGTCCTTTATCTGCTGAGCTAAAGGCGTGGGGTCACACTGCACTGGGGGAAGTGACCTTTCTTCTTAACCCGAGATCTCCACCTTCCTTGCCCTGCTCAGGCTCCACTGGTCAGCAGGGAACCACATGGCTGCTTTTTAATTTCCTAGGCTGTGCGCGTTGAGAAGAACCAGCTGCCTTCCAGGTGTTTGGTGCCAGCTCACACCTGGGTTGGGAATGTCGTCTGCTGCAAATACCTACTTTGATCCAGGTATTAACATATCTCATAGTTGGAGGGTTTTGAACCTTTACATGGATTTAGATTGCCTGGGTTACTTCCTGGTACAGTATAAGTTTAAGGCCTTGTTTTTAAAGCGTCTGTTGTATGTGCACTGCCCTTTGTCGTGTGTGTTGTAAAGCCTCCTGCACCTTTCACGTCGTGGCCCACAGGAGACAAAGTCTGGATGGACACTGCAGTAAGTGGACAAAGTCTGGCTCAGCTGAGGGCCCACGCTGGGAAGTGTGGTGCCAAGTGCACCAGAGTGTGCAGAGCTGCCTTTGTGTCCACATCCACAGCACAGCAGTGGCTTCCGTTAACTGGACGTTTTGCAGTGTGGACGTTCCGCTCATCACCTGCGTGGGGCAGCAGAAGACAAGTGTCAACAGTGAGCTGCTGTCTTATCCCAACACCGGTTGCCGGGGTAGAGAAATCACAGACTTGTTTTTAGGAGATGCCTAGGCTAGATGATACTAAAAAACAAGGAGTCTGGCCTCACAGCTGAGTGAGGAGTTGTCTCATGTGAGCACCCTGGGCCCTCCCCCCTCCAGGCCCACAGGGGAGGGGGACACATCCAGAAAGCCCCCACTTTCCTAGATTCCACGTCTCATCTAACAGACTGCGGAAGTCTGGTATAGCATGAGGTGTGTCTGTGTCCTCGTAGGTTGGGTAAGCGGGCGTGGGGTACGTGGTACTCGCCCGTAGCCAGTAAGACTGGCCCCGAAGGATTCTTAGCTGCCTCGCCTCAGCAGAACTTGATTTCTGACCTCCAGGAGCCCTGGCTTTTCATTCCTACCGCTTTCTGTCTGGCCTGTGCAATCCAGCTTCTCCCGTTGCCTGTGCGCCCATCTGTGCATGTCTCCCTCAGGTGCTCCACGCCCGTAGTGATCCTCCCAGCATCGTGCACCTTCACATTCGTCTCTCACCCTTGGCTGACTGCAGGCATGGTGAGGACCTGCACATCAGGGCAGAGGCAGAACTTGAACAGGTCAGCAGCCCCGTAAGGAGTGTTTGCCCACCCCCACCCGGCCTTTGGTCAGTGTTGCTTCACGACTCCCAGAGTGCTTTTCCTGAGTGTCTTGAAATGGGCTTCAGGTGTGTGTGTCATGCCCATAACTCAGCGTGCGCCTGTAGCATCAGTTCATGTGCCGAGTGGGAAGCTGTAGCCCTGCACATAGCAGTGTGCCGAGCTTTGGATTGGCTCTGCCCTGGAGGAGAGGCAGGTGCGCTGGTGAGCCAGGCAGGAAGAAGACCTTTGTGGTTTCTGGTTTCTAGTACAAAGCCCTGGGTTCTGTTTCCCTCAGTGGCACACACATGGATGGTTCTGACACAGGTCTCGGGAGCCACTGTGTTCTCAGTACCCAGCAGAATGGCACACACAGGGCAGTCGAGAAAATGTCTATCTCAGGGGTGGGCGTTTGGTTAAGATGCCCTTGGGTACTGCGTCCCGTATCAGAGTGTGTGGGCCTGAGTCCCCGCTTCACATCCAACTCCAGCTTCCCGCTCATGGGCAACCTGGGAGGCAGCAGGTGACGGCTCCAGTACTTGGGTCTCTGCCACCCACGCAGGAGACCTAGGTTGGGTTCCTAGCTCCTGGCTTTAGCTGCCCAGCCCTAGCCAGCTGGGCTTCGGGGTGTCTGGGGAGTGAACCAGTGGATGGAAGATTTCTCTGTCTCCCTGCCCTTCAATAAAAAGTGTTACTTTCTAATTTGAAAGAGTTACAGAGGGAGGGAGAGACAGATAGACCTTCCATCCAAATCTGCTGGTCTACTCCTCAGAGGGCCCCAGTGGCCAGTACTGGGCCAGGCCAAAGCCAGGAGCATCCTCCAGGTCTCCTGCGAGGGTAGCGGGGCACAAACACCTGGGCCATCCTCCACTGCTTTTTCCAAGCCATTAGCAGGGAGCTGGATCAGAAATGGTGCAGCGGAGACATGAACAAGTTCCCATATAGGATGCCAGCATCGCAGGTGGCAACTTTACCCGCTGTGCCATGATAGCAGCCCCCAAAAATAAATAAATAAATAAATAAATTGATTTTTTTAACTTGTATTTAGTTAATATTAATTTCCAAAGTACAGTTTATGGATTACAATGGCTTTCCCCCCCCCCATAACTTCCCTCCCACCCGCAGTCCTCCCATCTCCCGCTCCCTCTCTCATTCCATTCATATCAAGATTCATTTTCAATTATCTTTATATACAGAAGATCGATTTAGTATATACTAAGTAAAGATTTTATCAGTTTGCACCCACACAGAACATAAAGTATAAAATACTGTTTCAGTACTAGTTATAGCATTAATTCACATTGAACAACACATTAAGGACAGAGACCCTACATGAGGAGTAAGTGCACAGTGACTCCTGTTGTTGACTTAACAAATTGACACTCTTGTTTATGGTATCAGTAATCTCCCTAGGCTCTTGTCATGAGTTGCCAAGGCTATGGAAGCCTTTTGAGTTCACCAACTTTGATCTTATTCCAACAGGGTCATAGTCAAAGTGGAAGTTCATTCCTCCCTTCAGAGAAAGGTACCTCCTTCTTTGATGGCCCCGTTCTTTCTACTGGGATCTCACTCGCAGAGATCTTTCATTTAGGTCTTCTTTTTTTGTTTTTTTGCCAGAGTGTCTTGGCTTTCCATGCCTAACCAAAAATAAATTTTATAACATGAGAAACAGCAAGCATTTTTAGAAGTTGTTTAGTAGAATTTAATCTGAAAGACAGCCCCAAGATAGTGGATCAGAGCCAGCTAAAAGGAAGAGACAACAGGGGTGGAGAGTGACTTTAAGAATAAATGAGAGGGTGAGCATTGTGGGGCAGTGTGTTAAGCTGCGTCTTGGGGTGCTCGCATCCCGCATCTGAGTGCCAGGTTCACGTTCTGTCTGCTTCCCATCCAGCTTTCTGCTGATGCACTTGTTGGGCAGTGGATGATGGCCCACGTCCTTCGGCTCCTGCCTCCTGCACGAAAGACCCAGGTGGAATTCCTGGTTCCTGGCTTCAGCCTGGCCTGGCCCTGGCTGTGGAAGATTCTCTGTCCCTCTACCTTTTTAAATAAATCTTTAACTGTATGTGTGTGTGTTTGTGTGTGTGTGCATACACACATACTTTTTTAAAAAAGATTTATTTTTATTATTGATTTGAAAGAGTTACACAGAGGAGAGAGAGAGAGAGAGAGAGGTCTTCCATCCGTTCGTTCACTCCCCAATTGGCCACAACAGCTGGTGCTGTGCTGATCAGGAGCCAGGAGCCTCTTCCAGGTCTCCCACTCGGGTGCAGGGGCCCAAGCACTTGGGCCATCTTCTACTGCTTTCCCAGACCATAGCAGGGAGCTGGATCAGAAGTGGAGCAGCCATGTCATGAACCAGCGCCCATATGGGATGCCAGCACAGAGGCAGTGGCTTTACCACTGTGGCGCTACACCACAGCGCTAGCCCCACCCCCATGTTTTAAAGACAAATATTTGTAGAAATTTTGCTCTCTGTTATGAGCCTTATGTATCATAATATTGAAAGCGTTATTTTAAAAGAACTTATTGAGATTCTCATAAAAAATTTTTAAGATTTATTTATTTGAAAGGCAGAGTTATGGGGCGAGAGGGAGGGCGAGATGAAGAAAGAACGTCGGTCCACTGGTTCACTCCCCAGATGGCTGTCGTAACCATGAGCCAGGCCGAAGCCAGGAGCTGCTTCCCCAGGCACATTATCAGAGAGCTGGATCAGAAGTAGAGCAGCTGGACTCAAACCAGTGCTCCTATGGGAGGCCACCATTCCAGGCAGTAGCTTAACCCACTGCGTTATAACCAGCCCCCATGTAAACTATTTAAAATGAACAATTCAGTGTGCAGGCAGCAGCTCCAGTTCCAACCGAAAAGGGAAGTCTGTGTTCTTCATGCACTTGATCGTAGCAATGGGTCTGTGTTGAAAAGTGGCCTCTCCCCAAGAAAGACCTGTCTGTAATTGTGTATGTAACTTCAGGAGGCTCACGGGATCCGTTCACAGGGCCTCGAACTGGCTGCCTCTTTGTTAAAACTCCCTTCAGTGTTGGGAGCCCATGGTATAGACCTGCAGAAGGCCAAAGAAGCACACGGGACCATCAGCCTCATATTTGGGGAGGGCAAGAGACGATCTTGATCAGAACCTGCCTCTACTCTGCACAGAACTCTACCTTTAAAACCAAGGGCGGGGCAGAGTTTTATTTATTTGAAAGGGAGAGTACCGCAGAGATCTTCCAACTGCTGGTTCACTCCCCAAATGGTTGCCACGACTGGGACTGTTCTGGGCCAAAGCCAAGAGTTCCGTCCAGGTCTCCCACGCGGGTGCAGGGGCCCAAGTACGTGGGCCATCCTCTGCTGCTTTCCCAGGTGTATTAGCAGTTTGCTGGATGGGAAGCGGAACAGCCAGGACTCGAGCTGGCACTCTGATGTGAGGTGCCGGGGTCGCAGGCAGAGCTTACCCCACTGTACCTTTTTAAGGGATTGATCTCCACATCACACGAATCCTCTCAGCCTTGCAAACACAGGCCAGGTCATGGGATCGCATGCTGACAGAGAAAGGGGAGTGGCGGCCTGGCCTCAGGTCCGCAGTGGGCTCAGCAGTGGCCTGCGGAGCCCAGACGCCAGTCTAGGGCTGTTTGCTCAGCACGTTCCTGCCGTGCCCGCTGTTTCCAGCATGCCTCGAGACACACATTTGACGAGGTGGGGCCTCTGGTGAGGGGGTTCACTGCCCACGCGGAAGGAGTGGTGTGTGGAAGACATCCTAGATGAACTCGGAGCAGTGGGGAGAAGGACGCAGCAAACATTCCAGCCTAACCATTTTTGTAATGTTTTGAAGAAAGGTGGGAATATGACAAGGTGGGGAGCTCCACACTCCTGGGAGCATTCACCAGCTTCTTGCTGGGGGTGCTGCAGGAGACTCGGGGGGCAGCGTCCTGACCTTACAGGTTAAGCCTTCTGCCACACCGGCATCCCATATGGCACTGGTTCAAGTCCCAGCTGCTCCACTTCTGATCCAGCTCCCCGCTAATGTACTGGGAGAGCAGTAGAAGATGGCCTAAGTGCTTGGGCCCCTGCACCCATGTGGGAGACCCAGGAGAAGCTCCTGGCTCCTGGCCGTGGCTTGGCCTAGCCCTGGCTGTTGTGGCTACTTGGGATTGAACCAGTGGATGGAAGATCTCGGTCTCTCCCTCTCTGTAATTCTGACTTTCAAATAAATTAATTATTAAAAAAAAAAAAAAAAAAGACTCAAGTAAGGTATGGAATGTGGACATGGCTAAAAAAAAAGTCTTCATGCCTTGAGAAGCCATGGGATTGCATCTGTAATCTCAGGATTTCAGGTATTGCTAGCCAGTTCAATCCCAAACAGCCCTGTGTTCTTCAAGCTGAGAGATACAAAGGAGCCTCAAAAAGTTATGGATAACTCACATTGTCTTTAATTCCATGTTCCATGAACTTTTTAAAACCTCCAGCTCCGGGCACGCTCCATGATGCCGGTTGTCACAAACTTCTCAGGTGTCCTGTGCTCTGGTAGCACGCAGCAATAGGACACCCAGTTCTCATTTTGTAGTTGGTGGTTAACACACTGTACCCGTTTTCCTGTCTGGTGCCTGTGCCCTAAAAAAACCCTCAAGACAACAACCAACCCCCAAGCCCATAAGCCTCTTAACTGAAGGGCCTGCCCTGCCCCTGCAGGCCGGATGCTGGGTTACAAATTGGGAGAAGAAACATGCGCATAGCTTCACCTCACTGGACACCAACAAGGCCTGCTCTAGGCAGGCTTTCCCAGACTTGGGGATCCGTTGGCCAGTAAACGTGGAAACGAAACCTAGGGGAAGGTTGCCAACTTTTCATTTTTGCTAAGGACTTTTTTCTGATCTACCATGAACTCATTTTATGAAGAGGAAGGGGGCCTTTGTCCTTGGGCTTAAGAGCAGCATTCTGAAATATCTATGGGCAGTGGCCCGATGTCTGCATTAATTCTCAAATAGGGAAAAAAGAATCAGACATAGAAGAGTACATGTTGCAAAATGTGCAGTGTGGAATCTTTGGTGTTTGGTATTTATTCTTGAAACTTGTCTGTGTATTCTGAAGTTTCATAATTAAATTCTAGAAAGTGCAGAACTAATGGCAAAAGACATATCTTGGTTGCCATGGGCTGGAGGGTTGGTGGAGGAGTTGATGGAAATGAGTCCTGGGGAACTCCAGGGTGATGAAATATTTTGTTGTTGGGGCCGGTGCTGTAGCATAGTGGGTGAAGCTGCCGCCTGCAGTGCCAGCATCCCATATGGGCACCAGTTTGAGTTCTGGCTGCTCCACTTGCAATTCAGCTCTCTGCTATGGCCTGAGAAAGCAGTAGAAGATGGCCCAAGTCCTTGGACCCCTGCACCTGTGTGGGAAGACCTGGAGGGAGCTCCTGGTTCCTGATCAGCGCCACTCTGGCCATTGTGGCCAATTGGGGAGTGAACCAGTGGATGGAAGACTCTCTCTCTCTCTCTCCCTCTCCCTCCTTCTCTCTCTCTCTCTCTGCCTCTCCTCTCTCTGTGTAACTCTGACTTTCAAATAAATAAATAAATCTTAAAAAATATATATTTTGTTGTTGAATTTATCTGGGAGACAGATTGAGTAAGCTTCCATTCACTGGTTTACTCTCCATATGCCCATGACATCTGGTGCTGGGACAGACCAAAGCCAGGAACCAGAAACTCAATGCCAGTTCTCCATGTGATAGCAGGAACCCAAATATTTGAGCCATTTCCACTGCCTCCCAAGATGCACATTAGCAAGGACCTGGAATCAGGAGCAGAGCTGGGACCTGAAGCCAGGCACTCCAATATGGTATGCTGGCACTTTACCCAGTGTCTTAACCACTAGGGCAAATGCTCACCCCAGAACGTCCTATGAATAAACATGGTGGTTATTCAGCTGTATGCGATTACCAAAACTCAGCAGAATGTACACATAGAGTTGATGAATCAGGTTGAATACAAATGTCTATCTCAATCAAGATGGAGGGGAAGAAGGAAATTATATAACAACAAGAATTTGGAACTGTCACAATCTTAGAGTAAAAAACAATCCTTTATGTTGGGTAAATTTTGCTCTTAGAAAAAATTCACGAGTGTCCATGTGGGGCCAGCGCAGTGGTGTAGTGGGTAAAGCTGCCGCCTGCAGTGCCAGCCATCCCATATGGATGCCAGTTCGAGTCCCAGCTGCTCCACTTCCGATCCAACTCTCTGCTATGACCTGGGAAAGCAATAGAAGATGGCTCAAGTCCTTGGGCCCCTGCACCTGCATGGATGACTGGGAGGAAGCTCCTGGTTTCAGATCAGTGCAGCTCCGGCCGTTGCGGCCAACTGGGGAGTGAACCAGCAGATGGAAGACCTCTCTCTTCTCTGCCTCTCCTCTCTCTATGTAACTTTCTCTCTTTCAAATAAATAAATCTTTAAAAAAAAAAAAGTGTCCATGTTTTATTCAGTTCTTCACAAAGACACAAAACAATCCATTACAGAGCAGGGTTTGGAATGGTATGCCCAAGAGTGAGACTGGTCATCCAGTCCACTCCTGATCTCCCACCTACAAGGCACTGGCGGGTCAGTGTTAGGATCTGCTGACCTGCGCCCTCCCATTGGCCTGGCACCCAGGAGGCAGCAGGAGGCCAGGGGAAGCCAGGAGCACCTGCAGCTGCAGCGTGGACTCGGGTCGCACAGCCACAGCTCCAGCTCCAGTAGCCCCTCTTACGACAGCACCAAGGACGATCTGTGGCCATTTTTCTTCCTCTTACCTTTGTTTTTGCAAGGTTTAAATTTCATAATCATTTTATATTTTAATTTTTCTGTTATAGAAGAAGTAAATGAGAAATTTTTCACATTAAATTTTTCACATTCGATAGAATGTGAAAAAATTGTTCAAGCAATTAAGACATAGCATTCACAACATACAGAGAGCCCCACTGTTAGCTCCATAGTGCATTCCCTTGGGCGTGATGTGCAGGTATGTGAACATACATCTGTATGTGTCCATTCGTATGTGTGTGTCAATAGTGTGCACACATATACACACACAAAGTCTGTGTTTTCAAACAGTGATCATATCACACATGCCATTCTACAAGCTTTTTTTAAATTGTAGTCTCTACCATCCTACTCCAGTAGTTCTCATCTTGCCATATTCAGATTCTTGCAAAGGAGCCAAAATGTTCTGTCTTGTCTACTTGAGTATCCAAACTGGAACCACGTGTTACATCTGAATGCTGAGTCCCTGCCGGGTCTTTTAACTGAATCCCTTAATTCTGTGGCATTAACTTAAGTAAGACACCAGCTACTTTCTGGATTTGTCTGGCGGCTCTCTTGTGTCATTTAGCTTGTTCCTCTCTCCACTGCATTTTCAATAAACTGGAAGTGACGTCTAAAGACTTCAGGGGTCCAGGCTAACCAAAAGGGGCATAGCACATGTAGCTAATGCACTTGCTGCTACACAGGTTTACCACTGGGTGTGTGGTGTACCTCATGATGCAACCGTGATCACCGTGGTGCTGTGGGGACTGCTGTTTCTCCTAACGGTTGTAAGGCCAGTGGATAATTCTTGTGTTTTAAAGTGTGGGTTTTATTATTGTTCAAGTATGGTGAGGCCAGTAGATCAAGAGGTTATTGATATTATAATGACTTGTCATTCACAGTTCCCAAGAGGAGGGTCTTGGGAAGAGCCACATGTGGCACATGAGGGTTGGTTAGGGAGTGGAGGGGAAACATGGGCTAGAGTCTTGTGGGTTCTGTGGCAAGGAGCAGGCTAAGCAGGCTAAGCAGACTTGGGATTGGCCACTGAACCATTTCAGCAGGCTCGGGTATGGGGGCCGTTGCTGATGATTTGATGCTTGGCCCTCTGGTCTAAGAGCAGGGTCAGTCCATGGGCTCTGTTGGTTTGTTTGCATTTACATGGTGCCCTGGGAGGACCCCTTGCTCACTGTAGGAATCCGTTGGCCCTGGGAGGGGCAGTCTCCCCAGGGTCAGCAGTGCCAACAATCAAAGCAGTGGAAACAGAGAAGATAGAAAAGCAAGAGTAATACAGTCAGCGTTTGTCAAATTACATTTTTCTAATTTTATCCTTTTTTTGTTTGTTTATTAGCTGCCACTCTTTTTTTTTTTTTTTTTCAAAAGGAAGGATTGTACTTTCTTTTTTAAAGATTTAATTGATTAAGAGTTAGAGTTACAGAGGGAGGGAGAGACAGAAAGGTCTTCCATCTGCCGGTTCACTTCCCAAATGGCCATAACAGCTGGAGCTTCTTCTGGGTCTCCAACACAGGCACGGGGCCCAAGCACTGCTTTCACAGGCCATAAACAAAGAGCTGGGATGGAAGAGGAGCATCCGGGACATGAACTGGCACCCATACGGGATTCTGGCCCCACAGGAAGAGGCTTAGCCTACTACGCCACAGCACTGGCCCCTCCTCTATTTTATTTTTAAGTGGTTTTCCCCTTGGAAATAACTTATTTTTATCAATTTCAGGTAAAATTAAAGAGTAGTCACTAACTATGAGACTTCTGCAACCCAGTGACTCATTCACTCCAAGTGCACTGAGAGAATCAGTACATTGGATGCTATTCTGGATACAAGAGACGGGACAGGGTAGAGAACAGTCAAAAATCTCTACATGCTTGAAACTTGCACTCCAGTGAGTGGGTTAGGAGAACAGACAATAAACAAGATAACACAAGTAAACTCTCTGGTTTTTTAGATGGTGACATGCTTGTACAAAAAATAACAACAATGCAGGGAAGGAGACGTGTTGCATGAGTTGAGTTGGTTCACAATAGGGCATATGATGGACGGGTCACCTTGAAGTAAAGCCTCAAAGGCACTGAAGAGGTGAGGCATGTGGCTATCTGGGAAGAATGTTCCAGGAGAGGAAGCAGCAAGTGTGACAGCCCTGGGGCAGGTTTAAAGAAAAGTGAAGAGGCCAGTGGATTGGAGCAAGGGGGGATGGATGAGTACGGCCAGAGGTCGCAGAGCCCAGAGTATGCATGTGTAGAGCTGGATGCAAAGCCACTGCAGTATTTGAGTAAGCGCCAGCACCCAAATGTCACAGCGGGCTTTCTGCTTAGACTCGCCTCATTCCCAGGCGCTGGGTGAAGTCCACTAGGTCAGTGTGCAGCGACAACAGTGTCCTATCCACTTATTCCTGGAATGTGCTTGACTGCAGGTAGTGTTTTAGGCACTGTGTAGACAGAAGTGAGGGAAATGCAGTGGCCTGGGCCCCTGCCTCATGGTGCCTAAGAGATGAGAGATGGTAAAATAATCTGCCCGGCAAAAATGAAACGCACCCGTGCCTCCATCCTAGTCCTTAGGATGAGAGACAGCTCCCCTGAGGAAGGGACTCCTGGTCAATATCTGAAGGGCCAGAAGTGTCCACAGGTGGAGAGAGGAGAGGATGGTCCCAGGCAAAAAGGACAGCAGAAGAGGGCAAGGCGCGGGGTGGAGCCACCAGGCAGAAGGCAAGTGGAGGCCTGAGCATGACTCAGTGAGAGCAACGGGATGACGTCAGCAGAGGTGCCGGCCGGGGCTCAGCAGGTGGAGAAGGGCCTGAGCAGTCAAGCCAAGGTGGTGGTGTGCCGTCATCAGGAGGCCCTGGGTCCCAGAAACACCGGGACTCACCAGGACTCCTGGCGTAATCAACAGGATGAGGGGTGGAGCCGCTGGGCCCGGCTGGCCTGGGCGCACGTGGCACATTCACCTTGAGGTTGACATTTCTCCCCGACCTTTTTGCTCACGTAACGCCTGCTGAGTTTAATCAAGCTTGTCATTGTGCTTGTAAATCCCCAGTCTTGCTGATGGCAGGGAGTGAAGGGATAAGTGGTCTATTTCCAGAGCCCAAAGAGGTTTAGGATAAAAAGCAGCTTCCAGTTTGCCACCACACCTTCCCCGGGCGGACTGGATGGCCCCTGCTTTCACAGGATCCTCAGGAAGGAGACTGGGGCCCTTGCTTAATGCTTGGAACTGCTGAAGCGATCAGTTCCCTGTCTCAACACTAATCCAATTTCCGCTCTACTCCTTAAATGGGATTTGACTTCTAGACACTGAGAGCTGGGTGCTGGGCCCCCTCGCCAGATCCCCTACAAATTCCCACACACGTCAGCCGGGGGCTTCACCCGTACCTCCGCCAGGTCATCTGGTAGGACAACCCCCTCTGGCTCAGGACAGGGGCTGGCTGCTCGTTGTCCGAGCACAGAGGGACCCTCTCCTGGCCGCCTGGGTCAACTCACCTGGTTGGTGACAAATCACAAGGTATGTGACCATCACAACCCCAGCCTTCTCAGAAGCCCAGACCAGGATGGGCACTTTCACAGTCACTCTGTCTTGGTTTTGCCTTTTCTGTGTGGTTTCCACCAGATTGTCCTTACTAAGGAAACTCAGCATTTCAGTTCAGACCACACAGATGGCGTCTCATTTGTGTGTGAAACTGGGGAGTGATAAAAGGGACAGCAGGCAAAGATCCGAATAGAACTTTGGTATTTTAATATATTCTTGCAAACTGTATTTGTGAAGTGAGTACATTGTGGTGTTCACGAACTTTTTTGTAGTTGTTTGCCATAAGGCACAGTCACAACAGACTCCTAGATGCAACCTGGCTGTGTGTGACAACACAAAAGGTTGATCATAAAGTAGCACCTTCTTGTTGGAATGTAGCAGGACTTCCTGGGGAAGTTTATTAAGAAGTGTTTAAGGCTTAGAAAAATAAAACACATTGTGGGGGGGTGGGGAGAAGAGTTGAGACCACAATAAAATACAACCTAAACAAAGACCTCATTTAGTCCAGCATGGATGTTGCAGTAGGTGGATGGAAGTGGCCAATGGCTGTGCTGTTCTTGACTTCATATGTTGGATTGTCTCACTTTTGCCCAGCCCTCTAACACCTGACCTGCAGTCGACAGTGGAAGAAGCTGCCAGCGACAGACAACATGGCAGCCAGCGCAAAGAGCAGCAAGTCCCATGTTATCTTCAAGAAGATCTCCCGGGACAAATCGGTAAGTGGCCCAGCAGTGAGTGGGAATTGAGGAAGTGCTAAGATCGAGATCAGTACCCTCTGAGGTCCGGGAAGCTCTGTGTCTGTTGCAGTGGACCATTGATGAGACAGAAGCGAGCGAGTCAAGTGCAGAAATACAGCCTCTCTCCCATCTCCCCAAGACCTTGCTCTCGTTCCCTCCTAATCCCTCAGTTGCTGTAGCTCTCCTGCTAGGCGGCCCTGAAGCCGGGACTGACTATGTCCAGACCTGAGGCTCGCTGGGCCTTTGCCCGTCAGCTCCTGTCTCTGGGGAAAGCTCAGATGCTGGATCAGTGAGACATGGACCTCTTTCCTCTCTGCACACCTCCCTCTCTCCCACGTCCCAGACCTCAGGTGGCCCTTCGGGACCATAGGATAAGGGAACTTGCCCGGCTGGCTCCCTCTCCACCACTGTCCAGGGGCACACTGGATGACCTAGCTTTGCCCATGAACTTCCTGGCATGGGGGAGCTAAAAGAGGGAGTGGGGGTTCCTTGCCCCCACTCAATGATTTCTCCAGCATTGACAGCCTAGGTAGGCACCATCCGACACAAGCCACCCAGGGAGTTTTAAATTTCCCAGTAGCTATATTAAAGAAGAAACTGATGGAATTCATCTTAATTTTATTTAACCCAATCTATCCACCCAAACTATCATTTCAATGTAAACAATGTAAAAATTATTGGTGACACATCTTATGTTCCTGTACTGAGTCATTGAGGTCTGGTGCGCGTTTTACATTTGCAGCCCATGGCAATTTGGAGTGGCTGTACTCCAAGGGCCCATCACCTCCTGTGACTGGTGGCTGCAGTACTGGGTAGTGAGCGCTTGATCATTCTTCCAGCTCACTTCTGAGGTTCATGTGGGCCCAGCAAAAACCCTCCTGTCCTTACTGTGCCACGCAGTAAGCTTTGCACACATTCTCTCTCTCTGCCCTCTCCTTTCGGTTTCCTTTTTTTTAAAAAAATTTATTTATTTGAAAGACAGAGTTACAGAGACAGAGAGAAGTCTTCCATCCACTGGTTCACTCCCCAGTTGGTCACAATGGCCAGAACTGGGCTGATCTGATGCCAGGAGCCAGGAGCTTCTTCCAGGTCTCCCACGTGGGTGCAGGGGCCCAAGCATTTGGGCCATCCTCTACTGCTTTCCCAGGCGCATTAGCAGCGAGCTGGATTGGAACTAGAGCAGCCAGGACTTGAACCAGCGCCCATAGGGAATGCCTATACTGCAGGCAGCAGCTTTACCCACTATGCCACAGCTCCAGCCTCCCTCTGCTTTCTAAGCTGGGGAATTGGGGTGACAAGTTGGGTGCCCCCCTAGCCTTTCCCACTCCAAGTTCTTTCCCCGGCTGTGTCTTCCCCGTGCACTTTATCTTGACTCCTGGCAGAAGAGGAGACAAGCTGCTTTTTCTCCTGACACCTATGTAGACATCCCTTGGACCAAGACATTTAGAGCTGTTAGAACTCTTTTGAAAAGCTCATCCATGACTCATGGATTCGCGTCATTTCAACCTCCTCCTCTGTACCGCTCCCGGCATGGCGTGCTGGGGCTCTGTTCCCACGTCTCTGGGAGTCTCTCATCTCTGACCTCTGCTGTGACTTCTTGGTCCCCGAGCTGGTGCGGTGGGATCAGGGGCACCCCTGCTCCGGGTGCCCCACCTCACTAGACAGCATCCAAAGAAGGGGGAGGCTATGGCTTCCTGGGGACCCCCCTCAGGGGCGGAAGCTCCTTCCCAGACTTTAGTTAATCAATCAAGACCTGTTTGTATGCCCACCCTCAACCGATTCCGGGCCAATGGAATGGGAAGGTCATAATTGGATCAGGCCAATCAAGAGCCGCTGCACAGGGGCCACCTCCTAGTGCAGGGCCTCATGGAGGCTGGTGGACCTGAACACGGTGGGCAACTTTTATCCAGGAAGAGGGGGCACATGGCTGTAGGGTGGGCCCTCAGCTGGCTGCTACCATCTCACATGGCGCCTCCCACTTCTCTGCCTGCTCCTGTGGTCCCCCTCCTGCCACTCACACGCTGGGTCTCCTGGGCCACCACCTGCCCAGGGGCCTACACCTTCAGCATCTCCCTGCTTTGACCATTGTGGTAGCCTGCCTCTCTCTCTCTCTCTCTCTCTCTCTCTCTCTTTCCTGCCTAAGCAGAAAAACAAGCCCCTGACCTTGGGCATCTTAAAAAACAACCACCACCCTACCCCCACCCCAGGCTCCTGGCCCTATCCCCTTTCTGGCTCTTCTCACAGGCAAAGCTTGAAAGAGAAGAAAACAGCCTCTCCACCCCCCGCCCCTCTTCCTGCCACCTGCACTTCTGTCTTCTCTCCTCCCAGCCACGATCAGGCTGCCATGTGGGCTTTCCCCCGAGCCACCCTGTTGTCTATGAGCCAAGCCCAGTGTTCTCTGGAAGACGGGGCTAGCTCCTATCTCACGGAGACGTTGTGAGGATTAAATGAAACAGAGCATGGTGCTTCAGTGAACACCTGGTGAGCACAGACCTGCTAAGGCCTTGCAGCTGTCTCATTGCCTCCTGCTTACCATGTTTCTTGGTCTCCCCAGACTCCCTGGGGTCCGGCCCTGTAAGACCCTTTCTGGCATCAGCCTACATCCATACAGGGTGGCCACTCGCCA
The DNA here is from genome assembly GCF_033115175.1 of Lepus europaeus. Classification (NCBI taxonomy): domain Eukaryota; kingdom Metazoa; phylum Chordata; class Mammalia; order Lagomorpha; family Leporidae; genus Lepus; species Lepus europaeus. Next base: position 177,693,347 of record NC_084827.1, read on the forward strand.
GCCAGGTAGGCCATGGGCAGTTCTGAAGCGCTGCCTTGGCTCTGAGCTTTGCGTATGTTGGTCTTGTGTTCAGAGAGCGCCCCTCACCATCCCCCCACCCCGGCTGAAATGTGGCCCTTGGGTCTCTGCAGAGGCAGCCTTGTCTGGAAGGAAGAGCCTTGGCTCTCTGTCCCTCCCCCTCCCCAGAGGCTCCCTCCTCATCCACCTCTTCCCTGGCATTTTCCCAAACCAAAGAGTGGGGACCTAGCAGGCCCAGGAGATGCCTTGTTTGGTTGCTATCCCCAGGGCCCCATAGAGCTGCAGGGGCCTCCATGCCAGGGCATGGGAGGAATGAAAGCAGCTCCTGGCTGGCGCCGTGGCTTAACAGGCTAATCCTCTGCCTTGCGGCGCCGGCATACTGGGTTCTAGTCCCGGTTGGGGCGCCGGATTCTGTCCCGGTTGCCCCTCTTCCAGGCCAGCTCTCTGCTATGGCCCGGGAGTGCAGTGGAGGATGGCCCAAGTGCTTGGGCCCTGCACCCCATGGGAGACCAGGAGAAGTACCTGGCTCCTGGCTTTGGATCAGCGAGATGCACTGGCCGCAGCGGCCATTGGAGGGTGAACCAACGACAAAAAGGAAGACCTTTCTCTCTGTCTCTCTCTCTCTCTCTATCCACTCTCCCTGTCAAAAAAAAAAAAGAAAGAAAGAAAGAAAAAAGAAAGCAGCTCCTGTCTGCATCGTGGGACTCAGAGACTAGCAAGAGACGGCTCCGCAAACATGGCCAAAATGTCGTGTGGGCAGTGCTGGGCAGGGCAGTGCCAACTGCAGTACAGGTCGCCCAGGTAGAGAGTGGCAGGAGGCCCTTCCCTGCTTCAGAAACACGGGAACAGAGGCACAAATCTGTGATGTTTGGGGGGCGATGGCAGAGCTGTCGTGGTCTGAGCCCCAGACATAGAGGGGCGGAGAGGTAACAACCTTGTCAGCTGGATGATATTCCCCGAGACACCAGCATGCGGCCCCCGGTCAGGCCACAATGTGCTAGCACTCCCAGAAGGCAGGTGGCACCCTCCAAGCAGGTGAATTTGGGGAGAGTTTGCAAAAGGGGCTACTTACGAAGGTACAGCAGGCATGGAAGAGCCAGAAAGAAAATGCTCAACACAACACACCCGGGCTAGTAGCAGCTGGGCGCCGGTGTCTCCCTGCAGGCCTCTGCCGGAAGCCGAGATCCCACAGAGAGGCGACAAACATCTGCTCCCCCCTCCCTCTCTCAGCACCTGGCCCACCTCACCTGTGAGCAGAAGGCCAGGAATCCAGCAGGGTGATTTGCTCGGGGCAGCTCCCAGGGTGCAGGGTGGGCCTGGAGGGTGTCTGACCCACGGTGTTGGGGGAGCAGGCACGTGCAACCCTGGGAGCACCTCACAGTGTGCGTCTTCATCAGTGCCACCAGGCCTCTGAGGCCTCCAGCATGCGCTGTGCCCTGGGTTTATCAAGTTTCCCGTGGGTAACCAGAGTTCTGGTGGCCTTCAACATCACTTCAACATCAGTCACGTAAATAACCTCATAGGCACGGGGACTCAACTTTGGCACGTCTGATGTGAAGTCAGGAGGGGGTGGAGTACCGGAGATGACGTAATGCCCCCGAAATGATTGTTCATGTTCATGGAAATCTACACTGGAGAGGCTTAGGGAAAAGGGGCAGCCAGGGTGCCTCTCTGGTTCCTGGTGCACTTGGCAAACACCTGTCGGACTGCTTTGTGCACCAAATTCTGCCCAGCACAGCTGTGATGGCACAGTCTGAGTCCTCGCCCCCAGGCACTCAGTCCAAGGCCAACACAGTGAGCAGTGGGGACCCCAGACCAGGCTCTCCCACAGTGTGGGATAAAGCCCAGAACAGGCAGGACAAGGGCTGAGACCACAGCTACCTGTCTCCACCAGCGCTGACCCCCGCTTCCTCAGAGCAGCGGTTCAGGTCTCCCGGGGCCGAAGCCACCAGGGGAGGTTTCGGGGACTCCACAGAACCCCCGCCTCTTTGCTCAGCGCAGCAATGTTGTAACAAGGAGGGGAGAGCTTTGGCTCCACAGCTGGAAGGAGGCAAGTGGGTGGGAGGAGCCTCATGGCCCAGGGGTAGCTTTCCTCCCAAATATCATCAGTTAACCCAGCGACGTCCTGGTCATTTCAGCTCGATGGGGGAAAAGAGGAGAGAAGAGGGAGCCCCTGACCATCCAAGGGGCTGGGGGCAGGTAAATGAGGCAGAGGACAGAGCGCACCTTACCTTACGCCCTCTGCCCGCAGCCAAGCTGGGAGAGAGAAAATGGCGGAGACTGCAGAGCAGAGGGGCTCCTCTTGCCAAGCAGTGGTGGCTGCTGGTCTCTAACATGAATGCCTTAGATCAGCGTTCTTTAACCACTCACAAAGCAACTCCCATTCTTCCCGCAGGTGACCATCTACCTGGGGAAGAGAGACTATGTAGACCATATCAACAAAGTGGAGCCTGTGGGTGAGTAGACTGCGGAGCCGAATTTTCCTTTTTTTTTTTTTTAATATAAAGATTTGTTTATTTAGTTGAAAGGCAGGGACTGAGAGAGAGGGAGAGACAGAAAGACATCTGCGATCAGCTGGGTCACTCCCCAAATGTCCATGGTCAGGCTGGGCCAGGCCAAAGTCAAGAGCCTGGAACTCATCCAGGTCTCCCAAGTCCTTGGGCGATCTTCCACTGAAGGGACATTAGTAGGAAGCTGGATTGGAAACAGAAGAACTGGGCCTTGAACCGGTGCTCATATAGGATGCCAGTGTCACAGGTGGCAGGTTAACCCACTACACCACAATGCTGGCACCTGTAGTTAAATTTTCACACTGGTTTTCTTTTAAGTCAACATACAACTGCGAGTTTGATATTTTAAAAACTCAGCTTTGGGGTAGTGCTGTGACACAGCAAGTTAAGCCACCACCTGTGGCACCGGCATCCCATGTGAGCACTGGTTCAAATCCTGGCTTCCCCACTTCTGATCCAGCTCCCTGCTAATGACCCGGAAACACAGTGGAAGATGGCCCAAGTGTTTGGGCTCCTGCTACGCACGTGAAAGACCCAGATGAAGCTCCTGGCTCCTGGCTTCAGCCTGCCCTAGCCCTGGCCTTTGTGGCCATCTAGAGTGAACCAGCAAATGGATGATCTCTCTGTCTCTGTCTCTCTTTTTTTTAATATTTATTTATTTGACAGGTAGAGTTACAGACAGTGAGAGAGAGAGACAGAAAGGTCTTCTTCCGTTGGTTCACTACCCAAATGGCCACTACGGCTGGCGCTGCACCGATCCAAAACCAGGAACCAGGAGCTTCTTCCTGGTCTCCCATGCGGGTGCAGGGGCCCAAGCACTTGGGTCATCTTCTACTGCTTTCCCAGGCCACAGCAGAGAGCTGGTCTAGAAGAGGAGCAGCCGGGACTAGAACTGTCGTCTATATGAGATGCTGGCGCCACAGGCAGAGGATTAGTCTAGTGTGCCACGGTGCTGGCCCCTCTCTCCCTCTCTCTAACTCTACATTTCAAAAAAACAGTAAATAAATATAAAAAAAAAAAAACTCAGCCCCACTCATGATCTAACTGGAAAAAATGCAAATTAAAACCTCAGTGAGCTGCTACTGGCTGATTGGAAACAAGTTCAGAGTGAGGACCAAAGGGCTCATTTCTAGAACATACAAAGAACCTCGGAACTCAGCAATTACAGAAAGAAAACAAAAGACAAATCCAATGAGAGAATGGGCCGGAGACACAAAGAACAATTTCATCGGAGAAGACACTTGGCTGACAGATAAGCACGTGCGGAAGCAGCAGCCCGGGGAGGCCCACGTGGGGGCCACAGCAGCTGTCACCACACACCTGTCGGAATGGCTGCATGAAAAGGCAGCGACAGCACCAAAGGCTGATGGACGCTGGTCCGAGGCCGGCGGGAGTGGGAGACGGAAGAGCCACTCTGGAAGAGGTTGGAAGTTGTTTAGTAAATGATACACGAGCTGACCGTCTGACCGACAATTGTATTCATCCCAGAGAATGAAAACTTAGATCCACACACAGATATCTTGCAGTATATTGATCACAAGTACATTTACAATTCCAGACTTAAGTGAGCATACTTTAAAATAGATTTTTAGGCTGGCGCTGTGGCTCAGTAGGCTAATCCTCCGCCTGCGGTGCCGGCACCCTGGGTTCTAGTCCTGGTTGGGGCGCCGGATTCTGTTCCGGTTGCTCCTCTTCCAGTCCAGCTCTCTGCTGTGGCCCAGGAAGGCAGTGGAGGATGGCCCAAGTCCTTGGGCCCTGCACCCGCATGGGAGACCAGGAGAAGCATCTGGCTCCTGGCTTCGGATCGGTGTAGCGTGCCAGCCATAGCGGCTATTTGGTGGGTGAACCAACAGAAGGAAGACTTTTCTATCTCTCTCTCTATCACAGTCTCTCTCTGTCTCTCTCTCTCACTGTCTAACTCTGCCTGGCAAAAAATAAAAATTAAAAAAATATATATTTTTATATATATATCTGAGAAGCAGAGAGTTACAGGGAAAGAGCTCCCATCTGCTGGTTCATTCCCCAAACACCTGCAACAGCTCTGGTTGGCTTGGTCCAAAACCGGAAGTCAGAGACTCAATCTAGGTCTCCCACACGGACCTATATTGCCTGATTTCTCACAGCAATTTTATTCCTGATAGAATAGCTTCATTCTAGAAGGAAGCAAAAAGTCCCTCCAAAGAGTGAATAAGGTGAAACACACTGTGGGCGTATGTACCATGGAATAGGACTCAGCAGTGAAAAAGGACAACTGATGGGGCCAGTGCTGTGGCACAGTGGGTTAACGTCCCGGCCTGAATCGCTGGCATCCCATACGGGCGCCAGTTCAAGACCCAGCTGCTCCACTTCTGATCCAGCTCTCTGCTATGGCCTGGGAAAGCAGTAGAAGATGGCCCAAGTGCTTGGGCCTCTGCACCCACCCATGTGGGAGACCCAGAGGAAGCTCCTGGCTCCTGGCTTCGGATCAGCACAGCTCCGGCCATTGTGGCCAGTTGGCGAGTGAACCAGCAGATGGAGACCTCTCTCTCTCCCTCTCTCTCTCTCCCTCTCTCTCTCTCTCTCTCTCTCTCTCTCTCTCTCTGTGTGTGTAACTCTGACTTTCAAATTAATAAATAAATCTTTAAAAAAAAGGAAACAGATGAGTCATGGGAATGGGAGGTGGGTGTGACTGTTAGGGGCTGATGGTATCGTTCTGTGTCTGGATTGCAGTGACGAAGTGACATGGAACCACAGCTGCACATTGTACCCAAGTCAGTTTCCTAGTTTTTGTTGTTGTTTTTGTTAAAGATTTATTTATTACTTTCTTTGAAAAGCAGAACAACAGAGAGAGGGAGGGAGCCAGAGATCCTCCATCTGCTGACACAGATACCAGAGTCACAAGTGGTGGCGTAACCCCCTGTGCCACAACGCCCGTCCCTGTAGTTTATTTTTAAAAAAGTCATGGAGAGGGGGACGGCGCTGTGGCATAGTATTTTGAGCCTCTGCCTGCGCGTCAACGTCCCATATGGGTGCCGGTTTGTGTCCCAGCTGCTCCTCTTCCAATCCAGCTCTCTGCTAATGGCCTGGGAAAGTAGTGGAAGACGGCCTAAGTGCTTGGGCCCCTGTACCCATGTGGGAGACCTGGAAGAAGCTCCTGGCTTTGGATTGGCCTAGCTCTGGCTATTGTGGCCATTTGGGAAGTAAACCAGTGGATGGAAGATCTCTCTCTATATATATATATATAAAACTCTGCCTCCCAAATAAATTAATTAATTAAAAAAATAAATTTGATGAATTCCTAAAAAAGTTATGGAGAGAGATAAATATTTATGTATAAAGATGTTCATCACAATATTAATTATAATGGGGAAGATTCAAAACCTTCCTAATAGGGTTGGTTAATATGTGGTACATCTATTCAATGGAGTAATAAGTAGCTATTCAGTTGATTAGTACGTGCTTAATCCTGATGCCTTCCCTGTGCCTAACTTCTCACTTTAACTGTTGGGTCATGAATATGGACCACAAGGTACAATGAAAACTTGTTTTCTAAGAAGGCTCTGGTTTCTTCCATCTCATCCTTGTTCTTCTCTGCCTCTTTTCATTTAGACGGTGTCGTTCTGATTGATCCTGAGCTTGTGAAAGGAAAGAAAGGTGAGGTGGAGTAGGGGCCCAGCCTCCCGGCTGACTCTGGGAGGGAGGCCTTTGTGTGTCGGGAGGGACGAGGCAGGCAGCTGGCCACTCTCTCTCACACATGCACTCGGGACCAGGCCTGTTTCCCCGTCCTCTCCACATCACAGCTGAGCCTTTCTCCAGGGTGGCCAATAGGTGACCTGGCAGACCAAGTCCGAGCCCACATCTGTTCACTCCATCACCTGTGTGCTTGTTCCTGCATCATGTGATGCTAGGCCAGCAGCAAACCCTGGACAGCTCCTTGGTGGTTGTATCTAGAAGGCAAGAGGAGTGACACCCAGATTTTATTATTTGCTTGCTTGCTTGCTTATTTATTTATTTATAAGAGAGAGAGAGCAAGAGTCTCCACCTACCAGTTCACTCCCAAAGTGCCTACAACAGCCAGGGCTGGGCCAGGCTGAAGCCAAGAGCCTGGAACTCAATCCAGGTCTCCGATGTGGGTGACAGAGACCCACGTGCTTGAGCCATCTGCTGCCTCCCGGCACGCACATTAGCAGGGGGCTGGATGGGTCTCCAACCAGGGGGCTCCGATACGGGACATGGACACTGTGCCAGACAGCCACCCCCAGAATTTCTTTTTATGTTTACTCAGTGCTTTTGAACCATGGTATCACAGCACCCTAGGAAACCTCTCTTGGCTGTGATGTGCACGGCGAGCCACTTGTTACTGATAACAGTCTCATAAATGAATTGGGGCAGATTCGAGTTATCCTTAGGACCAATGTCATTAACTCCACTCCCTTCTAAATATTCTAAATATTCCATTCTAAGTCTTTTGAGTGGCTGTACTGCTCATCACAGAGAGTTGTTCCTAACCTGGATCTGCCTGCTGGGACGAGTCAGGTGTGGGGCCATTGGCAGTGAAGGGGACATGGCAGAAACGGGGCCAAACCTCCACCCGGTCTGTGGCATCTCCCCTCCTCCTGAGTGCCCTGCTCTTCTCTGCCCTGAGCCCTGCAGAGAGGGGAAGGCCAGTGCCTGGTGAGGGCAGGTGGAAAACTAGATCATTGTGGAGCCCCTTTGTCACCCTGACCTTGGACGAGGGCTGGGCAGGTGCTCGGCCCTTAGCGGTGAGGGGCAGTTACACCTGGGGCTGACAAAGCCCCCAGGAACAGCCAGCAAATACTTGGATGTGTGGCTTCTGACATGCTTCACCTCTGAGGAACACACTCTTCCCACAGTGAAGACAACGGCAAGCAGTCCAACCCACGGGGGAACTTTCCTACCGTGCTCTCGGTCCACGGCGGGCACAGTCGAGGTCTTTAATCCCATGGAATGTTCAGAAGTGGTGATTTAGAGAACACTTGCTGAGCTTCAGAACAACATGCAAGGAAATTTGTCATTGTCACTGCACATTTCCTGGCTGGGCGTCATCTCCCCTCGGGGCCCGGGAGTCCCTCCCGGGTGCTGGGTCAGCCTCGCACGCAGCTCTCCGGAGCACTGTTCGCCTCTTTCTCACCTTCAGCCTTAACTCCCTGGGCACATCCTGCCCTCCAGAGCTGGAATGGCACGACACTGTTTCCGCACGTCCCGAGGTCCCTAAGCTGGTGCGTGATGGGGCCGGGGCAGAAGCGCAGAGGAAAGTGGAGCAGGTGGACACACCGTGCTCTCTGCCCACAGATCCCAACCATCCCGGCAAAATAAGGAGGCTGGAAGGAAGACACCCCCCGGTCCTCTGACAGCCGTTAGAGCAATGATCTCGCCCCCTAGGGAAGGTGCTGATTCTCCATGAATGTGTGGAGCAGCTGGGTAGTGGGGCTGTTTCGGATCCCACCCCCAGCAGGTGCTAAATGTGGGAAACCTGTGGCCAACAGGACTGTGGGTCGCTCCCCACCCCCCAGTCCCCGTGCACTCAGTGACAGTGGGCGCCAGGCCAAGGGGACCCAGTCCAATGCTCTCTGCATCTTCTTCCCAGTGTTCGTCTCTCTGACCTGCGCCTTCCGCTACGGCCAGGAGGACATCGACGTGATCGGCCTGACCTTCCGCAGGGACCTGTACTTCTCCCGGGTCCAGGTGTACCCTCCAGTGGGTGCCTCGAGCGCCCCCACCAAGCTGCAGGAGAGCCTGCTCAAGAAGCTGGGGAGCAACACGTACCCCTTTCTGCTCACGGTGGGTGACGCCTGGCCTCGCCCGCTCCCCTGGCCCCACTTCCTTCACCCACAGCACCTTGGAAGGGGAGAGGAGCAAAGGGAAGGGGAGAGAGGGGGGCTTTGCATCTTTGGGCCTGTAAATTGCACCCTGGAAAGAAATTTTAGATTGCACGGCCTGTGATTGTCTTTTTTTAAGTCCTCAAAAACAGGCTCTTAGCTTGGCCAGCACCGTTTCAACCTACCGTTTAAATAGTGCCCTTCATCTCACTGCCTAATTACACGAGCGTGTGTGGTTCCTTTGCCTGCTCAGCTATAAAAAGAAGGCTCACAGAAGCCTCCCTCGTTTGGCCCCGGGGCAGTCCCAAGCAGGGTGTACAGCAGATCTCAGAGAGTTAAGACTTGGTCTTAGCTTAGTCCACAGCTCACTGGATCATGGGAGCTACAGCCTCTGCCTCTCCTGAGCCGCATGTCTCACGCCATGAAGTCTGGCTCCGTGATGGTGTGGGCGTGAGCTTGGCACGGGGAAGCCATGCACCTGCTTTACTAGCGTGTTTATTTGTCTTAAGATCATATAACTCTTAGGGTCACGTGAGTCAGCCCTAAAAGGGAATGAAGTTCCCGCACATGCTACAACTAGCATGAACCCTGAGGGCCCCGGGCAGCATGGACGGAGCCAGACACACAGCACAGACTGTGTGATTGTGCCTGTAGCTGGTACCTGGGCGGCAGACTCACTGAGACGGAAAGAAGAGTGCTTCCCGGGGCGGGGGACAAGGGAGGGGGAGTCCGGGCCTCCTGGCTGTGGAGTGTCCATTTGGGAGGGTGACAGCTCTGGAGGTGCATGGAAGTGATCGTTGTGGAGGGACAGGAAGGCACTTGGTGCCCCACAACTCCACACTGAAAAAGGTCGATTTCATGTCACCACAACTTATACAAATAAAATCACTTAAAAAAAAAAGTTACAGTTTTGGGTGCTCCCCATGCACCTGCGTTGGAATTTTGGTCACCTGTCCTCAGAGTGACAGCGTGTATCAAAAACATTATCAAATGTATCAAAATAATGTATCAAAAATATTTTTTAAAAAAAAATGTGACCTTGACCTGACAGTTTGTTCTCCAGCGATGCAGCCTATGGAATTATTCGGCTGCAGTGGCGCTGAGGTGTCCGAAGGCGGACCTTCCCTGGAGCGTTGTTTACAGTGGCAAAAGCATAAAGACCATTGGCTAGCTTAAGCACGCACAATAGAAGCCCTAAAAACAGTGGTGCAGACCCCTCCTCACGCCTGGGGAAAGGGTCCTGATGGCCTCTGACCAGGGCTGGGGCTCGTGAAGCTCGCAAAGCAGACGGCAGGACGTGGGCGCGCCATTTGGTCCCGTTACTGGAAAGCGTGCAGCCATGTGTGCAGTCATTGACCTGGGTTGTGCACGTGGGGAGTGTGCACCTGCTCGCTGATGGTCATGGTAATCTGCCTGTCAGAAGTCGTCTTTTCTGTTTCCTTGCTTATCGTGTCAGTTTTCCACTTTTGTGTGGTCATTATACGTCACACTTTGAGCAAGCCCCTCTGAAAGAAGTGATCTGCCTCCTTTGTTCTCCCTACAGTTCCCTGACTACTTGCCCTGTTCAGTGATGCTGCAGCCAGCTCCCCAGGATGTAGGCAAGGTGAGTTTGTGCCATGCAGTTGCTCTTCAACAATAGCCTTTTATCACGGAAAAGTTCCAACATACACAGAGATGGAGAAACCAGCATGAAGACCCCTTGGGACCCTACTACTTGCCTTCAGCAAATATTAACTGTGAAGGAAAAAAAAAAAAAAAAACAAGAGAGACCCAGCCTCATAGGCCTCACCTATTAATGCAGAGCCACAGGCAGAAACCAGATAACTAGTAGCCCCACGGCTGCAGACCTACAGACGCTGGGAGCAGAAGGTAGAGGCGTTGCTGGGGTCGTGGGGGGTGTTTGATCGGGATGCTTAAAGGTCTCTCTGATAGGGCAGAGGAGCCAGCCCTGTTCTCCCCGCAGAGAGCTTTCCAGCCAGAGGTAGCTCCCTCACCTCCTGTGTCCAGGGCAGCAAGGGCACTGCAAGTGGTGGGGGGCGGGGAAGCCAAGTTCAGAGTGAAAAGGGAGTGCAGCCGGATCACCAAAGGCCTTGCAGAGCGTCCCAGGGACTTGGGTTTTTGCCTGAACGAAACCGGAGCCACTGGCAGGCTCCGAATGACAGGTTGCAACTTAGATCTCCAGGGGGTCACCATGGCCACTGTTGAGAATGGGATCGTGGTTGGTGCAGCCAGTGCTCTGAAGAGGGAGAGAAGCAAAGGAGCTGAGTGTGTGCGAGCAATGAGTGACCGGGGTGGACCAGGGTCTCGGCCAGAGGGAGGGAGGGGGCCGTGCGGAGAGAGGACAGGTGCTGGGATCCGCGGATTGCAGCCCCTGAGAGCGCCGGAGTCTGGGGTGCAGGAGGAAGCAGCTGGAGAGGTAAGAGGTGCCAGCCGAGGGCACGGGTCTCCGTGAGGGATACGCAGGGGCGGTGCTGGACCGTGCCGAGGGCCAGGACAGTGCGTGTGAGTAGGGAGCATGGTCTGTGAAGTCCATGCGGTGGGAAGTCTCTAAGTGCATCGTGTGTAGCGACGCTAACCACCACGTGACGAGAGTCATTTCACACGTGTGTCTGCTTTATGGGCCATGTTAGAAACCCCACTCCTGAAACATTTCTGACAGCCACAGGTCCCGGGGAGCAGGGATTTTGGGGGGAGACCAGGTCACTACAGGAGGGGCAGGGAGCTAAGGGGAGCATAGCCCCAACCGGTCAGGTCTGGCAGTGTTCTTTCAGAGAGGCCCGGGAGGCGGGTTCTTGCTGCACCAGCCAGAGAGCCACCTGTTTCAGAAGAGGCACAGGAGGGCTGTGGGGAAGGGGGTGCCCTGGCCCAAGGCCGAGGGAGGGGTGAGTGTCTGTGTGCTCTGCACAGGGGGTGTGTGGAGGAGCCCCTGTATTGTATTGATATTGTATATCACATGGTATATAATGGTTGTATGTCATGCAATCACATCTACATATAGTAACATACATAACTACACATCATACAATTACATAATGATCATGTCATACAATTACCTGTATCATTATATATAATATGCAATATTGATATATGTAATATTGATTATATTATTTATAATTTAATATTTATGCATTCTGCTTTATATGCTTACACAAGCTGTCATGTACATATATACAGATGTTATATGTGCAACATAATATACATCATGCAATATAGTGTATATTGTAGAGTACATAGGGTATGTGTTATCTGTAATATAATCCTATAGAGTATATAATGTGTTATCTATGATGCACAGTAGACTGTGAGGTTAATACCCTATACCAATGCATCGTGCATTGTGTAGCCTGACAAATGGTACAGGTGGCACAGCCTTTGTGTGTGGGAGGATGTGCAGAGGAGGGGGAAGCATTTGGGAAGCAGGCACAGCAGGTCCCCATGGAGAGAGGCTGCCTGCCGCAGAGCTGCGTCCCTGTAGGACAGGGCAGAGTGGAGCAGTGGCAGCAGGTGATGAGGTGGGTGAGAGAGCAGGGAGGCACAGGTGAACAGGCCTGGGTAATTGCAGGTAATGATGTGTGCTTATTTTTAACCCAGGGCATAGAATTGCCCTGATTTCATGGTTATGAAACCAATGCATCTATGGCTTCCATGTCACCTGTGACACAGCTGGCTCCATGGCCCTTGCTAACTCCACTTTTCCTCTCTAGGCAGGTGGAGAAGGGCAGTCTCATGTCCACCTTTGGCTCTCTGCACCCTGCATGTGTCTTTTTTTTTTTTTTCTAAGATTTATTTATTTATTTGGAAGGCAGAGTTACAGAGAGGCAAAGGCAGAAAGAGAGAGGTCTTCCATCCACTGGTTCACTCCCCAAATGGCTGCAACAGCTGGAGCTGGGCCGATCCAAAGCCAGGAGCCAAGAGCTTCTTCCAGGTCTCCCACATGGGGTGTAGGGGCCCAAGCACTTGGGCCATCTTCTGCTTTCCCAGGCCATAGCAGAGAGCTGGATCAGAAGTGGAGCAGCCGAGTCTCGAACCTGCGCTCATGTAGGGTGCCGTCACTGCAGGTGGCGGCTTTACCACAGTGCGGGACCCCCTGCTTGTGTCTTGGTGCTCAGAAATGAGTGAGATCATGGAGGCTTGGGCAAGAGTCTAAGAAATTCACACCCTGTGGCTTGAGGGCTTGAGAGCTCAAGTTCGCAGGGAGATGCATTTGTTCCACCCAAGCAATGCATACACTTTTTTTTTTTAATTTCTTTATTTATTTGAAAGTCAGAGTTACACAGAGAGAGAGGAAAGGCAGAGAGAGAGAGAGAGAGAGAGGTCTTCCATCCGATGGTTCACTCCCCAATTGGCCGCAACGGCCAGAGCTGTGCCAATCCGAAGCCAGGAGCCAGGAGCTTCTTCTGGGTCTCCCACATGGGTGCAGGGGCCCAAGGACTTGGGCCATCCTCTACTGCTGTCCCAGGCCATAGCAGAGAGCTGGATCGGAAATGGAGCAGCCGGGATTCAAACCAGTGCCCATGTGGGATGCCGGTGCTTTAGGCCAGGGAGTTAACCCACTGTGCCACAGCGTCGGCCCCTACACTTTTTTTTTAATTTAGCTAATTTAAAGTTTGAGATATTTCACCCCAGATTCCATTTCCAATTTCTTTTTTAAAATCCAAAGAGCTATCAGCACTCACTTCTGCCCAGCCACGCTTAGCTGTGTTTGAGCAGCAGACGTCCACTGTGGTCAGGATGTTTACCTCCAGGTGGTGCCGCCATGGACCCCCCGCTGGCCCTGTGAGCTGTCCACCTGCTGGAGGTGGCAGGAAGTTAGTATCACACACGCAGGCTGTGACTGAGCAGAACAACTAAGTGTGCGGGGCAGGAGGAGGCCAGGAGCAGCCAGGACACGCAGGTGGCAGGCCCCAGCCACCTGAGGGACACACATAGCAGGCCGACTCCCCTTCCTCTGGGGGCTTTGGGCCCGTGGCACACTCCTTGTGCTGTGTCATCCCTTAGTTACTGGAACACGTCTAAACCTAGTCTTAATGGATGTGGCCAAGACGAAAAGTTATGGAGCCGTATCACGTGCCCATGTGAGGCATGCCCCCCATCGAGCTCCCAGCAGGGGTGGTGCTGACCACTGCTTATTTGCTCTTGTCCCCAACAGAGCTGTGGGGTCGACTTTGAGGTCAAAGCATTCGCTACCGACATCACAGACAGCGAAGAGGACAAAATCCCCAAGAAGTAAGTGTGGAGCAGGCGAGGGGCTGGGCTGCGGGGTGCCAGGCTCTCCCTGCAGGGCCGGCCAGGAAAATGGTGCCCCAAGTCAAGACAGCTAAGGACAGAGCCATGAACCATCTCCACATGGGGTGGGGGCCAATGGTGGATCATTTAAGGGGAATAAGCAAAATAACAGAGGAGTTCACAACCTCAAGGGCTCCTCTAAGCCCCTAGAAGCTTCTAGATTCCTTTTTTTCTTCAATTTTCTTCTTTAAAAGAAAAAATTATTTTTCTTGTTATGGTAAAATATAGTACGTGGAGCGAGCACTTGGCCTGATGGTTCAGAGGCCTGTCAGTTACATCGGAGTGCCTGGATTTAACCTGCAGCTTCCCGCTAATGCCCACTTGGAAGGCAGCCGGTGATGGCTCAACTGGGTCCCTGCCACACACGTGGGAGACCTGGATTAAATTCTTGGCTCCTGGCTTAGATCCCCACAGCCATTGTGGGCCGTTTGGACAGTGAACCACTGGATGAGAATTCTCACCTCCACTCCCCTCCCCTCCTCTCCCCCTTCCCCTCCCCTCTCCTCCCTTCCCCTCCCTTCCCCTCCCCTCCCTCCCCTCCCCTCCCCTCCCTTCCCCTCCCTCCCCCTCCCCTCCCCTCCCCTCCCTTCCTCTTCCCTCCCCTTCCCTAGATAAGGGCCCAGAATCCAGATCCCTCCTTGCCTTCAGGGCTGCCCCCACACCGTGTCCCATGCCTCTGTAGGGCTTCCCACCTCCACCAGCAGCGCTCCTGAGGGTCTCAACGTGACTGTGGGAAGAGAGCCCCTGGGGAGACAGCCTGGAGGCTGGGCTGCAGCCGCGGCTCACTGCAGGTGTTCTCGGCCTTCCCTGTTCTAGGAGCTCTGTGCGTCTCCTGATCCGCAAGGTGCAGCACGCTCCCCTGGAGATGGGCCCCCAGCCCCGCAACGAGGCGGCCTGGCAGTTCTTCATGTCGGACAAGCCCCTGTACCTCACCGTGTCCCTCAGCAAAGAGGTAGCCCACCTGCTGCCCCCACAACCCTGCTCTGCCCCGGCCCCGACCCCGGCCCCGGCCCCGGCCCCAGCTCCAGCCCCAGCCCTGGCCCCGGCCTCCAAAGTGTGGAGTGTGTCGCAAGTCAACTTGTTCATAAGAGAAAGCTGTAGCATTTGCAATGACCACAGAGTGGGGTCAGCTGGCTGTCATTGCACTCACTGTCCATCCTGATGGACCCAGGGTGGAGATGGGAGGGGTTTACACACACACTCCCACCCCAGCCTTCTTTGCCCTGCACCCCCATGGACCCCAGTCACTAACATAGCAGCAGTACATGTGGTGTCCTACATAGTTTTCTTCCCTGGGAAATTTAAGTCCCCTGTGATGTCTCTGGTCCTCTTGGCCAGTAGCCGTCGGTCATGCATACATGTTGTCAATAGCCCGCACAACTGTGTGCGCACCTGAGTGTGTGCGCGCTTGCCCACAGGGCCTTGCTGGAGGGCACCAGCACTCAGCGTTCCAACAGTTTCCTTTCATCCCACTCCTCCTGTCCCACAACCTCACGGTCTACCCAAGCCTGATCCCTCCCCGGCTAGCACCGACAGGGCCCTAGAACCCCATTCCAGAGCCTTCCTTAGGCAGGAAACCTGTGGCTATCCCTTCATCTGCCTTCAAAGATAGGGTAGTGCCCCTCCAGGCCAAAGGGGTAAGTGGCCCTGGAAAGCCCTGGCTCCTGCTCTGCTCTTCTGATGGATCCTCTAACCGTTCCAGACTTATTTCCATGGGGAGCCCATCCCTGTGACCGTGACCGTGACCAACCACACAGAGAAAACAGTGAAGAAGATCAAGGTGATAGGTAAGAACTTCTCTCAAAACTAGAGGGCAGAGGACTACAGGATTTCTCAGCCGGGTCCTGCCTCCTGACGGTCACTCCTGGTCAGATAAGGCCTGTCTGGGTGTTGAGCTGCCCGTTTGTCTGTTGTCATAGGCAACAGGACCCTAGAGGGAGAAAGACCTTAAGTCATGTCACCCAACCTCATGCTCCCACAGTGCTGCCTTTTGTCTTGGGACAACAGCCCTGACCAGTCATCTCTCTGTCTCTCCACGGTCGTGCCTTCCGGAAGGGCCCTGCTGTGCCAGACCCCACGGGAAGCCAGAGCAGGGGTTTCCCTCTCGGCTCAGTGCAGTGGGAAAGGCACAGGATGGAACACACTGGGCTTCTCTGTGGGCTCGTGCTGTCCAAGCCGCCAGCCTCCCCAGCTGTAGCTCTTTGTCCGGGGTTTGTGAGGCTGCAAGGGGAGGTCCAATCTGAAAGTGCTGTGTCAATGGCCAAGTGCGGCCGTCTTGCCCTGCGGGGCCCATACCCTGTACTGCAGGGAGGGGGCCTCCTGCTGGCTGCAGGCGTCACAGTGCAGGGATCTTATGTGGGACCTTGTATGGGCCACATAAAAAGCATGACAGAGTGACCTGTGGAGGGAACCCCTGAGCCCAGTGCTTGACGTGACAGTATGATGGCCGAGACAAAGTCAGACTGATGGTGGCTCAGGTAGCCCAGGACTAAGGATATGGACGGAATGTTTACTGCTGAAAGGGCAGGTCTCAGGCAAACCACGATGGTCTGTCACCCCAGGTGTCGGCTGTGGTCTGAATGTGTTGGAGACTTAACTCTCCAATTTCTTTGTTAATGGTAGTTGAGGGTATTTAGGATTAGCTGAGATCTCGAGGGGGATGGCATTGGTGGCTCTACAAGAGGGAGGCCCAGCACACCTCCTGTCTCGCCAGGTGATGTCCCCCATCTGGCCACGGCTCAGCCAGGAGGCCCTCACCAGAAGCCGGCGCCCTGCCCTTGTACTTCCCAGCTTTCTGGACCACGAGCCAAACAGACGCCCAATATTTACAGGGGACCTGGTCTGTGATAGTCAGCTCTATAGTCAGATAGACTATAGATAGTCTATCTCTATAGATAGTCAGACTCGGTGTCTAATGAGGGGTCTCCAAAGTGGTCACAGAAAATGCATATGCTGAAAAGACTATGCTTAGATTTCAAAAGGTTTTTTTTAACACCAAAATAAACTTATCTTTTCAAAGTTTTTTTAAAAAAAAGATTTATTTATTTGAAAGGCAAAGTGACAGGGAGGCAGGGAAGGAAGGAGGAGAGAGTGCGAGTGGGAGGGAGTGCCTCCATCTGCTGGTTTACTGCCCAAACGGCTACAATGGCTGGAGCTGGTCCAGGATGAAACCCAAGAGCCCGGAACTACATCCGGGTCTCCCACGTGAGTGGCAGGGGCCCAAGCACTTGAGCCATCTTCCATGGCTTTTCTAGGCACATTATCAGGAAGCTGCATCCAAAGCTGAGCCTCTGGGACTCGAACCAGTGCTCAGACATGGGATGCCAGCAGTGCAAGCAGTGTCTTGATCTGCTGCACCAAGGTGCTGGCCCTGGAGCTTCAGATTTCAACAGAGAAATTCCGAGGGGATAGCAGCAGGACTGAGAAAACATCCTCCGAAATTTTGATTTAAAATAATTTCTCAAAGTTTTGCGAATGCAAACAACAAAGCCACGAACCTCAAAAAAACCTGTTGAATATTCCGAAACAGAATGTGCTCAGCTTCCTGTAGGCTGGGCTTTGTGCCAGGTACTCCTGACACATTGTTCCTTTTGATCCGCCAACCTGATGGTGAAGGAGATGGAAAGTCCGCCCCCGTGAGTTCCCTGCGCTTACCCTCACTTTGCCGGTGGGGACACTGAGGCCGGGAGGTGCCAGAGATTTGAACCCAGGGAGTCCAGATTTGAACCCAGGGAGTCTAGCCCCAGGGCCCACCTTCCTGCCCGGCACACTGCACCCATGAATCTCTCCTGTGCTGCCTCTGGCTACTTTCTGCTTGGAGAACCAGAGGCTCATGCTTGTTACAGACCCCCAGGGGCATTGGCAGGGGCTGGGTTTAGAGAGAGAGAGCCCTGGAGAGTTCTGGGACGCCGGGAGACTGCGTGCATACCCAGGGACCTGTCATGGGCTCGAAGGAGAGGCGGGGTCTCTCGGGGGCTGCTCTCTTAGAGACTGGGTCATGGGCAGGAGGTGACACAGAGCAAGTTACCAGAGAACAGAAATGGCTCCAGGACAGAAGTTGGAAACCATAGGCTCTAAGCTGAGGGCTGAGAAAGCTGAGCCCGGGAAGTATGGTCCCCAGAGGGAGGTGCCCAGCCGTGTGCCCTGGAAGGCCAGGGCACCACACGTGTGCATGGGGGTACCTGGCGCTGACCACCGACCCCTGTCCTCTTTCGCAGTGGAACAGGTGGCCAACGTGGTCCTGTACTCCAGTGATTATTACGTCAAGCCCGTGGCCATGGAGGAAACACAGTAAGTCGTGGTAGCTTGTCCATTTCCTGTGCAGCCCAGCCTTCCTGGTCAGGTTCCTCTTTTGTTCCTTGCCCAAGAAGGAACTAGAATGCCCAGCGAGCCACTGGCTGTCCACTTCCTTCCCGCTGCTCGCTTCAAGGCCCACAGAGAATTTAGCGTCTCAGCTCCGGATTTGCTGCGTCCCCATGCCGCCCACCTCCTGGGAGTTGTGCGGGAACAGCAGGAAGGAGAGAGACAGATGGAAGTGTCGCCGTGGGAACAGCTCGGCCTTTCCGTTTGTCCCGGGAACGAGCTGTCAGGAACCTGGCACTGTCTGTGCCCCTGGCAGGGGCTCCTGGGAACTGTCAGCCCCGCCCCAATGCTCCATCTTTTGATCTCAATTCGAGCATCTCCCGGATGAGAAAGATCTATTTTTAGCCCTTGTTGTGAATGACTTATCTCCCTGCATTAGAATCAAAAACAACAAACAGGAATCCTGCGATGGCTCCCACGTGCAGCCGTGAGAAACCTGCCCGCTTTCCCCGTGCTAGGAAGTTGGATTCATCTACTGGCCGGGCCTGGGGGGAGGGTGGCTAGGCCTCAACCCCTGGGGAACTGCTTAGGAAGGTCCTTCCTGTCTAGTGAGCGTGCTCTGAGCACCGCTGTATGAACAGCACCAGAGGAAGGGTGGGGCAGGGCGGGGAGAGACTCACTGATTGACAAAGACGGTATTATATAACCTTGAGCTGAAATACAGGTCTACAGCAGAGGGAAGCAGAGACACAGCACACGGGCCGCCTCCTGAGTGCCGGCCTGGGTCTGTGTCGCCATTTAAGCACATCTTTGCATGTCCTTGAGCCCAGCGGGTCCTGGCCCTGGCTGCGTTTGGAGCATGTCCTCAGCAGAGATGGAGCAAATGGTCTGGCTGAGTTTCCCCCAATGTGTGCACATTTATATGCCCTCCCCCAACCCTGTTTTAAAAAATGTACTCATTTGAAAGGCAGAGCACCAGAGAGAGACAGAGAGAGAGAGAGAAACTTTCCATCTACTGGTTCACTCCCCAGATGGCCACGGTAACTAGATCTGAGCCGGGCTGAAGCCAGGAGCCTAGAACTCCATCTGGATCTCCTTCCATGGGTGACAGGGGCCTAAGCACGTGGACCATTATCTACTGCCTTCCCAGGTGCACGGACAAGGAGCTGGGTCAAAATTGAACAACTGGCACACCAAGAGGGGATACTGGCCTCTCAAGTCGCGGCTTAACCTGCTGTTCCACAACGCTGTCTCCACATGGCCCTCTTTTAAGTTCTTGGGTGTGTTTTGGGCCAAATGATTCCCAGGAAACTGAAAACCATGCTAAGATGCCCGCCCAGACTTGAGGGGCGACTAGGAGCTGGGCCAGAGCATGCTGGGGAATGTCAGGTTAGAGGTCACTCAGAAGGCTGCAGAGCACAGCCTATTGTCCCAGGACCCCATGGCTCCCAAGATGGCCAAGGCCTGCTCCGAACCAGCTGCCACCCAGCATCCAATCCCAGGGCCTTGGCACGCTCCTCGGACTAGCTCTGCTGCACGAAAGGCCGCTATCCAGTCCCACCTCCAGGGACTCTTCCTCCTCCAGTCACCTTTTAAACGCAACGTCTGCTTTCGCCAGTGCTGCTGCGCAGTCCAGCTCATTAAGAGCACAGATGGGAGGATGTGGGCTACCTTGGGCTCCAGCAAAGCTCTGTAAAGAGCTTCCTGTACGCACTGGAGGCAGGATAAACCACAGCTGCTTCGGCGCCTGGGGAGGTCCACGAGGGAAGTCCTTCCCCAGGGAGGCAGTTCAAGCTTCCTGCTGTCCGGGAACTGGCTCAGGATGCTGCTCCGGCAGTGTTTGCTGGCCCGCCCCACCTTCTCCTGGCCTGGACAGAGGAGGCAGGGTGTGGCGTGCACAGGCTCCGCAGGGGGAGACCGTGCAGCTGTGTGGCCGAGGATGAGCTGAGAGGCTGAGAGGGTGGACCTGAGCCTCTGGCCTTGACGTGGTGCGTGCATGGATGGCGGGGCCCACTCTCCGTCAGACCTGGCTTCCTGATCCTGGTGGTGCTGCCAGACCTGGGGGAGCACACGCCCCAGCCCTACCCACCTAAGGCCCAGGCTCCCTGCCCCCTCTCTCTATTGTTGGGAAACCCACAGCCTGCCGGGTGATGGAGGAGATGTGGGGGAGAGAGTGTGTACCGCTTTGAGGTGCGCACAGGAAGGTTTCCGCCTCACCCTCCTGGGGGCCACTCTGATCCCCCAAGAGCAACCGTGTTCAGCCCCTGGAGACTCCAGCCTGGGCTTGTTGCTGGCACCCACCAGAAGGCTCTGCAGCCCACTGTGTGGCTCACGAAGTCTCAGGAGGAGGCTGGCTGTGGCCTCTGGCCTTGCGCGATTGGTTTCAGCCAACCCCAAAGAACACTGTAGACATTCAGTAACCCAGAGCAGGCCAAGAGGCCTGAGGACGCTGCTGGCCTGCCCCAAGGACGCTGCTGGCCTGCCCTGAGGACTCTCTGACGCTGTCTGCTCCTCTCCAGGTGGTCCCAAGGCTCCTGATTCCTCTCCCCAGGAAGCCGAGAACGGAACTTAGAGCTTGGAAAACGCCCCATGGCTAACCAAGTTTCAGAGAGTCGCCGGCGGCTTTTGTGGTTATCAATCTCCTGTCTGTTCTTCCTCCTGCAGAGACAAAATACTGCCAAACAACGCGCTGACCAAGACGCTGACACTGGTGCCCTTGCTGGCCAACAATCGAGAGAGAAGGGGCCTGGCCCTAGACGGGAAGATCAAGCACGAGGACACCAACCTCGCCTCCAGCACCATGTGAGTCCTCGGGCCACCAATGGCCGGGGGCCTGCTCACGCCAGGCTGGCCGGGTCCGCCCCACTCGTCCCCTCACCCCATGGGCTCACAGGCACACCTGCCCCTGGGACGATGAGGTGTCACACCTGTGGGCTCTGGAGGCCGCCTTACCCTGTGTCAACCCCGCTCTGCTGGCTTCCCTCTGGCAGCTCCGGGAAGCTTTCTTCTCCCTTCCAGGAAGTGGGGCTGATGGTAGTGCCGATCGCACAGTGTGGTGGAAGGACCAAGGAGCCGGGCCTGCCACGCATGCGTGCTCCCCAGGTGCTGGCCGCAGCTTTTCTACAACATCGACAGCTGGCATAGTGCCCCGCGTACATAAACTGGGTCATGCAGTTGGCTTCATTCATTCGTTTCCATCAGGAAGGGGAAGGGGGGCAGAGATTAGTCCAGGGAAGATAAACACGGACCTGCCGGCTGGGTTCCGGTAGCAGAGCTGGCAAAGGCTGTGCCATGGAGCTCTGAAGTTGGCATCCATGGCTGCTGCTCCCCGCCACCCTGTCAGACTCCCATTCACGTGGGAGAGTTGGGGACCCTGAGGGTTCAGGGAAGGAGCCGAGACCCAGGCTCAAAGCCTGCTTGTCCCTGTCTTCCTGGTGATGAGCTGAGGGCTCCCTCCACGGCCCCAGAAGACCACCTCTGAGTCTGGCGTGTTTGATCCTGATGAGCCCTAGCTCAGTAGCTCACATTCTTCGAGACCAAGGGTGGGGGACGGAAAGCAGGTGAGAGCCAGAGGACTTTCTGGGGACGGTCTGCAGGCCATCGTGGTGGGTTCTCGAGCAACGTTTGAAAAGCCGAGGAGAGCCAATGTCAGGGACGCTGATCCCGGGATGAGCTTGTTCAGGGCGGAACCATCCCAACACGGCACTGCAGAAGTGCTTCGTGGCTTATGCCTCTGTCTACAGGCCTGTGTGCACCTCCACACCTTTATGAGAAAGGGATGTTTATGCTCATTTATGGATCAGGAAGTTGAGGTTGAGCCAGAGTGAGAGGCTTACCCAAAGTCGCCGGGTCGGTTAGTGGTGGAGAAAAGGTGGCCCCTCCCCAAGTTTCCCATTCTAGGAGGGTGGGGCGCAAGCTCCCTGGGCATCTCAGGCTCATGACAAAGCAGGTCCTGTCCCCAGCACAGGTAGCGTCAGCCCCAGGAGAGGGTGGGCTCTCACACCTGCTCCCCTACTTCTGCCTTTGCTGACACCCTCTGTCTACCAAGCACTTGGCCACCACCCACAATTCCACATGAAGCAATTTCGCCCTCTCACAGGGCTCTCCAGGGTTCTGTGAGCTGCTGGTGGTTCACTGCACTCCCACTTGGCACGGGCGTGGTGCTGGGTGTTGGGAACATGGAGCTGTCGGGGACAGTCGAGGTCCATCATGATCCCCTTTAACTAGGGCTCTGTGTACCGTGTCTGTGAACAGAGTCCAGGGAAGCGAGGCCCAGTGCTACCTGGCAGGTGTCTGGGAAGGCATCACAAGGCAGAGGTGGGCAGGGGGCTTCCACTTGAGGCCTTGGGGGCAAGAGAGAAAGAGGAGAACATTTGTGGAGCAGGTTAGTGTTTGGCAAGGTTGGCACATGGGGACCCTGGGGCATAATCAGTATGAGATAGCAAAGGCAGGCCAAGGCCAGCTCACGGGTTATCGGCCAAAGCTTGGCTCTGGGACAGCTCGTAGGCGGCAGAGCAGCCGGAGAGTTCAGAGAAGGGGCCTGGCACATGGGGGATAAGTCACGGAGGTGCTCCCGTGGCTGCCGGCGACGGCGGATGTGGCAGGCAGGCCACAGGGAGGAGCCGAGGAGGATGAGGTTTGAGCTCAGACTGCCAGGTGTGCGAGCGTCAGTGCAGCAGGAACACGGAGCAGGAGGGAGTGAGAGATGCAAGGATTCCTCCCATGCTGGCAGCCACCTCCCACCCCGCGCTGAGCGCAGGAAGCTCCAGAGCTTGGCGGCGTGGCCGAGTTCACCAGTTCTGCAGGAGGTGCCTCCGTGACAGTGCTGGAGAGAGCTGAGTGTTCCTCCCTCTGTGTCCCCCTGCTTCTCCTCCTCCCTTCCTGTCTGGACAGCATTAAGGAGGGCATTGACCGGACCGTCCTGGGGATCCTGGTGTCCTACCACATCAAGGTGAAGCTCACGGTGTCAGGGTGAGTGTTCCAGTGCCACCGCTTGGTCTGATCCATGTTTGTTTGTTTGTTTGTTTTTTAAGATTTATTTATTTGAAAGGTAGAGTTAGAATCTTCTATCCGCTAGTTCACTCCCCACGTGACCACAACCACCGGGGCTGGGCCAGGCCAAAGCCAGGAGCCAGGAACGCCATCCAGGTCTCCCACATGGATGGCAGGGGCCCACGTGCTTGGGCTACCTTCCACTGCTTTCCCTGGCACATTAGCAGGGAGCTGGATCAGAAGCAGAACAGCAGGGGCTTGGCCAGCATTCCTGTATCAGATGCCAGCTTTGCCAAGTGGCAGCTTAACCCACTGCACCACAATGCCAGTCCATCCTCCTTCCCCATTTTAGTTTCTGTTTATATGGAGGCAGAGAGAGATAAAGAGGGAGACAGAGACAGACATAGAGATATCTCCCATCTGTTGGCTCACTCCCAAAACGCCCACAACAGCCAGGGCCGAGACAGAACAAAAGCCAGGAGCTGGGAACTCAACCCAGGTCTCCCATGTGGGTGGCAGAGACAAAACCCCTGGCACCATCACGTGCTGCCTCCCAGGCACATGTTAGCAAGAACTGGAATGGAAGCAGAGCTGGAACTCCACCCCAGGCACCGTGACATGGGATGCAGGTGTCTCCAGTGAGATCTCTTAACTGCTGTGCCAAGCATCAGCTCCAGAGATCCCACGCATCCGGTTCCGTGATTCTGTTCGTGACTGTGATGTAACCCCATCACTCGGCAATCTCTTCTTCATACAAGAATGCTCATATCGAAGTTCCTGGTTCTAAGGAAATAGTTTGCCTTTTTTTTTTTTTTCCGCACTCAATTCCATCTATTGCTTTAGTCTCCATTGCCATGGACTCTGGCCTTTTACCTTGATGAATCTTGGCTAGTTGAGCCGTCCGAGGCAAGCCATGCAAGTATGCCTTCCACGTTTCTAAGTAGGGAAAGAGTTCTCTAAATTTTGGCCGGGGAAAGAAAATAGAGCATTGGTCCATTTTGCCAGTGGAGGTTCGTGTTTGTTGTGTTAATCAGAGTGGACGGTGCTTTCTTCCCTTTTCCCTGAGAGGATGGAGTTCCTTTTAGCAGTGAGAAAAGTGAACGGTGGGCACAGTCGGCCCTCCATTTCTGCAGGTTCCACCCCCACAGATTCAACCAACCATGGATCAAAAATATTTGAAAACAGAAACTGCATCAGTACTGAGCACGTACTGACTTTTTCCCTAAACAGTGCAGTGTAACAACCACTTACATAGAACTTACATTTTAGTAGCTATTATAAGTGATCCCTCTTATTATAAGAGGGCCGGCATTGTGGTGCCACAAGTTAAGCCACGCATGGCGCCAGCATCCTATGTCAGAGTGCCAGTTGGAGTCCCAGCTGCTCCACTTCCAATCCAGCTCCCCGCTCATGTACCTGTGAGGCAGCGGGTAATGGCCCATGTACAGGGGAGGATTGTGTAGGTTTTACGTACATGCTACAATATTTTATGGAAGGGACTCAAGTCTCCCCTGAGTGTGATGTTCCTGGTGTGGGGGTTTCCTGGAAGCCGTGGCCTGTGGATACCGACTGTGGCCAAGAAGCTCTGTTCTGTGGCTTATCCTTGAACGTGAGGGCTGGACCTGAGTGCTTCCTCTTATTAACGAGTCCTCTTGAGAAGGAGATGAAGCCACAAGCAGAGGACAGAACTGAAGCCGAATGTTGAGGGAAGTTGTGCGTTAGAGAGCATGGCACGCCCCGCTCTGAATGCTGGGAAATGAAGCCTGGCCCTGCCATGGAGTCACCACAGACATTGCTTTTCTTTCCTAGCCTTCTGGGAGACCTCACCTCCAGGTAAGCCTCTTCTCCTTCCTTCCTCCGCCCGATTCCAGGATGTGGAAGACAGTGAAGCCGGGCTTCCCAAACATCCCTGGGAAAGCTGCTTTCGGAGCGGCCCTGAAGCCTCGGCTGGCTGGCCTGAGCCCGGGCCGTTTCTTTGACACCAATGCTAGGCCTGCACTGGGCAGGGACACACACACACACGCACATGCACAACCAGAATCCTGGTACACTCCACGCAGCTCTCGCATGTATATGTTAAAATACACATGATGTAAAATTTTACCGTTTGACTTATTTTAGTGTGCATTGAGCATGTCTGCAATGTCACAGCCAGCGCCCCTCTCCAGTTCCAACCTCACACCCCTTAGATAGTCACTGTCATTCTCCCTTCCTGTAGCCCCTGGGAATCCCTTGTCCACCATGTGTCTCTATGGATCTGCCTGCATAGATGGAGTCAAACAGTAGCAGTGGCTCTCATGGTCGGTCTCCCTCACTCAGCACAAGGTCCGTGGCTCATCTGTGTCAGTGCCTCAGGCCTTCTCATGGCAGAGAAATGCTCCCTTGCCCACTCATCTGCTGACGGATGTTTGGGTTGCTTCTAGCTTTGGCAATGGCGAATAGTGGTGGCTGCCTTTTAAATCACACCCAAAAGCAGCAGCAAGTTAAGAAATGTTGGACTTGACCTGACGTACTTCTGCACCCCAGCTCTTACCATCCCCTTCCTCTCTTGGAACCAGGGCACACCTTTTCTCCTAGAGCCCGTGTGCACCTGGGTGGTGGTAAGCAGAGCGCACTGGCCACGGTCAGCCCTGAGGAGGAGGCAGGGCATCCTGGGGAGCAAGGAGCAGCCCTGGCTCGTCTCACCCTCTCCCCACCTTCCCGTTCTGCCTGTCTTGGGTTTCCCTTCTGCTCTCCTGCCTGAATTCCCTCCCCCCACCTCCCAGCCCTTTCTGCATCGTCCCAGAGCCCAGTTTGGACGTCAGTGGGCTCTGCGCTTCTGCGTTCTGCCAGTTGGCAATGCACTGCCCTGGGCACAGCCCACCAGCCTCATGTAGATTCAGAATGGTGCACACTGGGGCACAGAATACCCCTGAAAGCTGCCCTGGCTGCAGGACCTCACCTCTGCTCACCCCACAATGCCCGGGCGGCACAGTAATACACGGGAGCCTGGGAGCCTGAAAACACCGGCGGCCCCAGCCGTGCCCCAGTGACGTTTCCGGACCACGTTCCAGGGAATACGGTTAACATTCCTACTCGACCATTTCTGGATTTCGGTTCTGTTTTGTTTTTAATTCCAGTGAATTGTCTTTTAGTTTAGAGTGGAATCTCTGCAGCCTCAGTGCTTTGCTGTGGGAGTCACAGTTGTGTGTGTGTACACGCACGTGTGCATGCACACGTGTGTGCTTGTGTGTACACGTGTGTGCGCTTGCGTATACATGTGTGTGCTCACATGTGTTCTCACTCGTGTCTCTTTCTTCTCCAGTGAAGTGGCCACAGAGGTGCCATTCCGCCTCATGCACCCCCAGCCTGAAGACCCAGGTCAGTCATCCACCAGGATTCATTCCTGCTCCCTCCCTAGCCTTTCCTGACCCTGAACCTAACCCTGAGCGTGCGCGTGGCCAGCCTGGATGGGACGGCTGCCCTGTTCTGCGCCAGGTGGCTTGTCCCCTGGCAGTGTGTGTGTGCAGGGCCAGGCAGCCTGGCTCTGGGAGGGGCCAATCGCGTGAGGTTTTATTGGGAGTGATGGGAAGGCAGTGGCTCTGTTAGTCAAGAGTCCCCCTTTTAGGTTGGGAGAAGTGGAAGATGATGTAGGTGACAAGTCACTCTGGCTGCCCAAGGCTTTTGCATTTCATTTGGAAACAAAAGGCCTCCTGCTTCATTTGCTAGCATCAACAGTTAAAAGATGAGAAGTGTTTTTGACAGCAATGGTTGTGATGAGGACACAGAACGCACTAGGAAAGAGGGCCAAAGCACCAAGTTCATTGGGATTGAAAATTCATGGCTCCTGTGTGTCCATGAAGTGAAGCAAAGGTTGTGCAACTCGGTGAACACAGCAAAAACTGCTGCACCGTGTGCAACAGTGGGGGGCACGTCACGGTATGCGAATTAGAACTCAACAGAACTCTGAAGAAAGGTAGACAAGGCAGTGGAAGCAGCATAGCTACTGGAGGTAGAAATCTCAAAATTCTGACCGGCGCCGTGGCTTAACAGGCTAATCCTCCACCTTGCGGCGCCGGCACACCGGGTTCTAGTCCCGGTTGGGGCACCGGATTCTATCCCGGTTGACCCTCTTCCAGGCCAGCTCTCTGCTATGGCCCGGGAAGGCAGTGGAGGATGGCCCAAGTCCTTGGGCCCTGCACCCGCATGGGAGACCAGGAGAAGCACCTGGCTCCTGGCTTCGGATCAGCACAAAGCACTCGCCGCAGCGGCCATTGGAGGGTGAACCAACGGCAAAAGGAAGACCTTTCTCTCTGTCTCTCTCTCTCACTATCCACTCTGCCTGTCAAAAAAAAAAAAAAAAGAGTAAAAGAAAAAAAAAATTCTGAGAAAAAGTCCCCGCCAGGTGTTCAGGCACCTTAGTGGCAGGAAGGAAAACAGCCTGCCCGAATCAGAACTCAGCTGGGTGAGGGGTTTGGTGCCGCAGGTCAAGCTGCACTTGCAATGCCTGCATCCCACACGGGAGTGTCTGGTCCCCATCCCAGCTCCTCTGCTTCCAAGCCAGCTTCCTGCTAATGCACACCCGGAGGCAGCAGGACTTGGACCTCTGCCACCCCCATGGGTGACCCAGATGGAGTTCTGGCTCCTGACTTTGGCCTGGTGCAGCCCCGGCTGTTGTGGATATTCGAGGAGTGAGCTGGTGGATGGGAGATACCTCTCTTTGTCTCTGCCTTTCAAAAAAAAAAAAAAAACTTTAAATTTAAAAAAAGAGCTCTCAATAGCTAAATTTTTAAAAAGATTTATTTATTTATTTGAAAGAGTTACAGAGGAGAGGCAGAGAGAGAGAAGGAAAGGAAGAGAGAGAGAGAGAGAGAGAGAGAGAGAGAGAAGAAAAGAGAAGAGAAGGAAAGGAAAGAAAAGAGAAAAAATAAAAGAAAAGAAAAAGCTAGCTTCCATTAGCTGTCTCACTTCTCAAATGGCTGCAATGGCCGGAGCTGGGCCAATCCGAAGCCAGGAGCCAGGAGCTTCTTCTGGGTCTCTCACACGGGTGCAGGGAGCCAAGCACTTGGGCCATCTTCTGCTGCTTTCCCAGGCCATTAGCAGGGAGCTGGATTGGAAGTGGAGCACCTGGGTCTTGAACTGACACCTATGTAGGATGCCGGCACCACAGGCTGTGGCTTTACCCAGTACACCACAGCGCTGGCCCCAATAACTAAATGTTTTTAAATAAAGACTATTTTAAGCACCAGTGATATAAGTAAGCAGGGTCTGTTTTTCTCATATTTTATAAAAGCCTTTTCTAATGAAATGACATTTAAATATGAGAATGAACGCCTCTTTTTATTTTAGTTTTTGTCTCAAAATATTTTGTGTGAAAGCATCTTTTCCAAATAATTTAGATTCAAACCCTCAGAACACTTTGCCAAAACCTTCCCTTGGGGAAAAAACACAGTCCAGCCATACGTTCTTAATTCATCTGTGTTTGTATCAGTAAAGTACCCTTTTTTAAACTGTGAGCTGAGGGTGCTTTCTGGTTCTTTTCAAGGACATTAGAAAGGTAGTCACCGGGGCAGGTGTCATAGCTGGTGCTGGGTTGTTTTCGGGAAGTTTGAACAGACTTCACAGCCTCATTTGGGAGGAGTGGAGTTATTCTTCCCCATACGTTTCATGTTCCAGTCATTACGTCCCTTATGACGAGCATCTCACCATGTTGAGGGGAAACAGTGTGAAATTTCAGGACAAATCACGATGTGCTGGTTTCCAGAGATTTCTGAGCCACCCGGTCTCAGAGCTCCTCTCTTCCCTGCCTGGCTCCTGGCGCTCGGCAGTGTGGGCAGGAGAAAGCCTGAGCTGGAGTGATGCCCCAGGGCCCAGGCGCTGGGCGGCTGATGATCACTGTGGACGCCCTGCCCGGTCTGCACGGCCCCTGCCGAGAGCACCTCGGTGGGACCCAGGGCGCCCATGCGGTCCCTCCTCGTGTCTGCCTCTTCAAGGCCGAGGGTGCACTTGCCCCGCTAAGCACACCAGCGTTTCTTGCCAGGGGACGTGTGGCCGAATCATCCTCTCTAGAGCCTGGTGGCCCTCCCAGACGCTCGCTGTCCACTGCTGGCTTCTGGGTGGGCCTGAGACACAAGAGCAGTGGCTCACCATCCCACCCCTGCTGCGCTCCCCCCAAACCTCGGTAGTCCTTTAACCACACCAGTACTTTATCAGCTGGGCCGAACACTCTGAGAAAAGACGCTCAAATTGCTCCATGTGATGCATGGGCAGAAAAACATAAGCCAACCCCAAAAGATCAATGCATGTACAGCAACTAAAAACCGAGGGGCTGTGGTGGTCCCCAGGCTTCAGGGCACACGGCGCCCCTGGGGGCACTGGTACACATCCAGTGCTAGACCTGACGGTGGTATGTGGTGACCTCAGCTACCTAAAGATAGCAATGCGTGTAGCCACGATGCAGCATCTATGCTAACCGCTCTCTCTCTCTCTCTCTCTCTCTCTCTCTCTCTCTGCCTCCCGGCCCCGGACCTACAGCCAAGGAAAGGTGAGCCACTGCAGTGCCCGCCCTGAGATCCGTGTCTGTGACTTTTCCCCTCCCTTGCAAGCCCTATCTGAGTCTCTTTGGCCCCAAGCAGGTCCCGAGGGCACACATAGTCGTCCTGGGTGTGTCTGCTCGCCCTGTGGGTGCTCGGGTTCACTCTCATTTCTGTCTGATGAGGAAAGCGGTGTGGCTCCCTATTCCAGCTCAAGGAAAGCCTTGACTGGTGCAAAAGCAAACAAGAAAAGATCAAAAATCTCTTCTTGCTCCAGATTTCGCCTTCAGCATCAAAGAGCGAGCAGTGATCAAAATGCTGTCCCCCTTCTCTTAGTTTTCAGGATGAAAACCTGGTTTTCGAGGAGTTTGCTCGCCAAAATCTGAAAGACACAGGAGAAACCGAGGAAGGAAAGAAGCAAGAGGCCGTCAACGATGACTGACCGCGCCAGCTCTTTTGTCGCGGACGGACGCCTGTCGTCCCAGTGCCGGGAGCCCCGCGCCGCAGGGAGCCCTGTAGAGTTCCTCCTGCTGAATGCCGGGCAGGAGCCGTCCTCCCAGAAATAAAGTGTGTCTGTCCTCCCCTGCTGTGCGGCGGGCTGGCTTGCTGGGGACACAGAGCTGGTGCCGTATAGGGGCTGCCTTTAGGGTCCCTGGAGTGTGTGTGTGTGGGGGGGCAAGTCAGCATCTAGAAGGGAGGCCAGCCCCCCACCCAGATGGCCAGCGCTGGCCCCTCAAGGCCAGAAGGTACCACGTGTCCACCTGGTGCAGCCTTGGTGTGGCTGTGGCTTCCGCAGGGGTCCTGGTCTAAGCTGTCTGGAAAGGTGTGGTGGGGGGAGGCAGGTTTCTAATTCCCTGAGCAGACCCAGGTGCAGGGCTCCAAGAAGACCCCCGGAGGGGAAGGGGCCCAGAACAGGCGTGGGCAGAAATGCTGTTGTCCCCTTTGGGGCCCGCGTCCCTGTTTTAGTTCTGTGTCCTCACTGGAGTTTCCATTGGATTTGAGCGATGAGATTGGCCGTGGTGACCTCCCTGTGGGGAGAAGGGTGAGAGGCCCTGGGGCAGTCCGACAGCCGAGCTGAAGGAGGAACAGACCTGCTGCGCCAGGGCTGGGCAGAGACCAGAGAAGCGGCAGGGCCTAGCCGGGTGCGCAGAGGCCGGCTCTCTGGAGGGCGTTCCTGGGACTCCACAGCAAACGCTGCAGTGTCTGCAGCTCCAGGTTGTGGTCCCCGGAAGGAGAATTCCACGGCTTAGCACCTGCTGGCTCAACACCCTATGGGCAAGCCCAGCCTGGGGATGTGTTGTCCCAAAGGGGTTCATTTTTTGGGCTTCCTGGTTAGGGTGCTTCCCTGAGGGGAGAAGGGTGGAGCTGACATGGGCTGGTGGGGGAGGGGATAATGGAGGTGATTCCAGGGCCCTTTCTGTCACAGGGCTCCTTCCTGGTTGGTGTCCCTACTCTGATGGCAGAGATGGCCTGGGGGACGTGCAGGCTCTGGCCCTTGCTTTAAGGGAGCGGGGTAAAAGCGGGTTGGCGATTTTGCCATGGTTCAACCCTTTCACAGAAGGTATGGGGGTCACGGGTCAGGTGTCCCCTTGGGATCAGCCTTCTGGGACCAAGAGCAGGCTCAGCAGAGGGCTGGATGGGTGTGGGCTCCACACATGCCAAGGCTTCAACACCAGGGGTGCCTGCCAGGATCCCAGGCTGGTTCGCGCCCTAGGATGTAGACAAGGAGGTTCACCTGGGACCTTGGATGGGCCCCGCTGTAGAGAAACAGGATGTGGGCCTGTGAGCTGATGCTGCAGCATCCGGGTCTTGGCAGGGCTGGAACATGGATGGTAAAGGGCTAGACACGGTTTCATTCTTCTCTCTCATGCTCAGGGGACAGCACGTTGCCACTGCAGCCCATATCCAGCTCGCAGGACACCCGGAGGGACGATCAGGGTGGCACGGTCCTCAGGGGACTTCCAAGTCTGTCCCCTGCATGCCGAGCCTTCCCCCTGCCCCTGGCCACAGGCATACACAGGCCTGACATGTTCAGCTCCTGCTGGAGCTCTGGGATCCTGCCCTGCAGTGCCTGGTGAGAGGACCAGCCCATTGGTTCCTGCATTGCTTGACCCCAGGACATCCTAAGTCAGGGTGGACGTTAATAGGCCCGACCTTTGCAACTCTGTGGGTGGGACAGCCGGAGGGGCGGGCTGGAAGACCAATCCCTGGAGACCAGAGATCAGACCAACCCTTGCCCTGCAAGTTATTTTGGTGACCAAGCGTCCTGAAACAGACCCGCAGGTGCCGGCTTGTTTATGGCCTGCAGCTGGCCACCCTGGGGAGGGGGTGGGGGCAGGAAGTGAGTAGCCAGCTGCCCCGGGCGGGGTGGGGAAGCTTGGCTTGGCTCAGCTCAGCTTGGCCTGCACGTTTGCCCGTGGCTTCTGCTGGTGCACAGCAGATAGGAAATCTGAGTGCACACTGCACACGAAGTGGGGGGGTTTTCAGAGCAGGTGCAGGGCCAGAAATGGGGTACAAAGGAGCTGAAGGTGCTGCCTAGAGAAAATGGGGCCTTGCAGTGGAGGATGGCCCAAGTACTTGGGCCCTGCACCCCATGGGAGACCAGGATAAGTACCTGGCTCCTGCCATCGGAACAGCGCGGTGCGCTGGCCACAGCGCGCCAACCGCGGCGGCCATTGGAGGGTGAACCAATGGCAAAAGGAAGACCTTTCTCTCTGTCTCTCTCTCACTGTCCACTCTGCCTGTCAAAAAAAAAAAAAAAAAAAAAAGAGAAAAGAAAAGAAAATGGGGCCTCAGAACTTCGGACAAAGTTTGTCAACCTAAGGGTGAGAGAAGCAGGAATTCTGGCCTTGTTAGGTCGGTACTGTCATCCCCATGTGTCAGATGAGGAAACCGTAGATTGGAGGGGTTAGGTCCCTGATGCAAGGTCACATGGCCAATGAGAACAGAGGCTTGATCTCCGGTTTCCCCAGGTCTAGAACCAGACCTTTGTTCAGTGCATGGTGTGGGATGGCAGCAGGAAGGTTTGTAGGCTCACAGTGGGGAACGAGCGTTAGTGATTGGGGGTGGTGCAGCAGGTGACGCTGGCATCCCACATGGGCACCTGTTTGTGTCCTGGCTGCTCCACTTCTGATCCAGCTCCCTGCTCATGCGCCTGAGAAAAGCAGGGGGAAGATGACCCAAGTCCTTGGGCTGCTGTACACACACAGGAGACCCTGAAGAAGCTTGGCCCAGCCGTGGCCGTTGCGGCCATATGGGAAGTGAACCAGAAGATGGAAGGTGTCTGTCTTTCCCTCTCTCTCTCTTACCCTGCCTTTCAAATAATTGTAACAAAAAAGGGCTGCCCATAAGTTTCTCAATTGAAAAAAATTTTTTTTTGACAGGCAGAGTGGATAGTGAGAGAGAGAGACAGAGAGAAAGGTGTTCCTTTTTGCCGTTGGTTCACCCTCCAATGGCCGCCGCGGTAGGCGCGCTGCGGCCGGCGCACCGCGCTATTCCGAAGCCAGGAGCCAGGTGCTTCTCCTGGTCTCCCATGGGGTGCAGGGCCCAAGCACTTGGGCCATCCTCCACTGCCTTCCCTGGCCACAGCAGAGAGCTGGCCTGGAAGAGGGGCAACCGGGACAGGATCGGTGCCCCGACCGGGACTAGAACCCGGTGTGCCGGCGCCGCAAGGCAGAGGATTAGCCTGTTAAGCCACGGCGCCGGCCCAATTGAAATTTTTATTGTGATAATTGCACTTTCATATACAGGTGTTGAGAAATAAGACAGGGAGATCCCAGGTACCCTTCCCCCACTGGTAACAGCTGGCAAATGCAGCACAGCACAGACCCTCCACTGGGTACTGCCAGTGCTGCACGCCCCCCCGCCCCTACCCCCCCCCCCCCGCTCCCCCCGCTGATTTAGATCCCTCCAGCTTCACTGATACCCGCATGTGTATTTAGTTCTTTACAATTTCATCCTGTGTGTCGTTAACGTCTTTCCGGAGTGTCTGTTATCCTACTTTTCAGCGTGTTTCATTGTTTCCCCTCCCAGTTTAATTTCACAGACCCCAGCAATTTTCTGCAGGGATCCCTAGGGGTGGTCTAGGCGGGGCTGGGAGTTGGGCATGAAGGGAAATGTGTGGCGTGTTTTTTGGTTGTCACAGCGCCCAGGGAAGCTATGTCACACGCAGTGCCGAAATGTCAGTCACAGCCCCAGTTCAGGGCAGCATCGGCTTTTTCCACGTTTGCAAGTGTACGGTTGCCACAGTCTAGCGGGAGGTGGCTCCATCGCTGGCGTGTCAGGGAGAAGGATTAGGGTAGACATGAAGGGTGTCAGTGCTGCCACCTTGACGTGCCCTGGAGGCGGGCCGGGCTCAGGGAGCAGCGCGTCCTGCCCGATGATTCACTGCGTGAGTCACTCCGCAGAGAGGCGCCCGGGGGGATGTGCTCTTCCCGGGGAGCGCTCTGGGGGAGTCGGGGCTCAGCCCGGCTGAGATCTCCAAGGGAACAGAGCTGTGGTTCACCGGGCAACGAAAAGGCTTCTTCACGCGTCAGAGAAAATTTATGCGAGTTATCTTTCCCTGCCTTAAGAACATGGTATAATTCTTACCAAGCTGGATGCTCTCCTTTTAAGTGCATCTCTTATTTGGAATGGCTTTAGTACAGAAAACTTGGCAAAGATGGCACAGGGAGATCCCCACCCCCAGTCCTCCCATTATCAACATCTTATGTTGGTAGGGTGCCCGGGGCGTGCGGAAGGAGCCCATAACTGAGACTTAACTTCTAAACGAGAGCCCACGTCTGTTTAGTCTGTAACCTCATATCCTTTTTCTCTTCCAGTTAGTTAGGGCACAGTTAGTCCCCTCGTGTCCTCTTGGGCTCTTTTTGGCTGTACCTGTCTCCACCCCTTTTCATAACAGCAAATACCCTTGTCCAGTCCCAGCTTCTACCTCCCAACTGTCACTAGCACCCCCTGGCTTTTTGCCTCTACATTGACGCACTCTGGAGCCCAGATCACCCCGTGGGCTCCGCAGGTAGAGGCAACAGCTCACCCAGGCACCTCGCACCGGATGCCTCTTCTTCATTTCTAGGGCAGCGCTTGATCAGGGATGCTGCAATCCCCCAGGAAGCCCTTACCTGGCAGGCAGCTGCCCCTCTCCCCCCGCCCCCTGCCCGCGCTCTACTCTTGATGGGAGCTGTGGTCCCTTTCCTTCCCTCCTCTACGGTGTCTCCCGTCCGTCGCTTCCACCTCCTTTGTCCAAATCATATTGCCTGGATGGATACCATTCCCACCCCCATTTAAAAAAAATGTATTTGAGTTATGAGAGAGAGAGAGAGAGAGAGAGAGAGAGAGAGACACCATTCTGTTTAATGTCCTTCCCAGAAGCCCTCTGGCAACTCTGGTGCCCACAGGATAAACGCCACACACGTTACCTCCCCTCCCCCACCTTCATGCCCACCTTGCCATTTCCAAATCCCATCATCTTGCAACCACTTAGTGGGTTTATTTTTATTTATTTATTTTATTTGAAAGGTAAAGTGACACAGGGAGAAGGAGAGACAGAACTTCCGTCAGCTTGTTCGCTCCCCAAAAGGCTCAATGGCCAAGCCTGGACCAGGCTAGAGTCAGGAGCCTGGAACACCATTCAGGTCTCCCACATGGGTGCAGGGCCCCAAGCACTTGAGCCATCTTCTGCTACTTTCCCAGGCACATTAGCAGGGAGCTGGAGGGGAAGCGGAGCACCAGGAGTCTCAATC
Organism: Lepus europaeus; assembly: GCF_033115175.1. NCBI lineage: Eukaryota > Metazoa > Chordata > Mammalia > Lagomorpha > Leporidae > Lepus > Lepus europaeus. Next base: position 177,728,524 of record NC_084827.1, read on the forward strand.
CAGTGCTCTGATACAGGATGCCAACGACGTGGGCAACGGCGTAACCTGCTGTACCACAACGCCGGCCTCTGACATCATCAGCTCTTTTTTTTTTTTTTTAAAGATTTTATTTATTTGAAGGGCAGAGCTACAGAGTCAGAGAGAGAGAGGGAGAGAGAGAGAGAGAGGTCTTCCATCCACTGGTTGACTCCTCAAATGGCTGGAGCTGAGCCGATCTGAAGCCAGGAGCCTCTTCCGGGTCTCCCATGCAGGTGCAAGGGCCCAAGGACTTGGGCCATCTTCTACTGCTTTCCCAGGCCATAGTAGGGAGCTGGATTGGAAATAGAGTAGCTGGGACTCAAACTGGCGCCCGTATGGAATGCTGGCACTGCAGGTGGTGGCTTTACCCGCTACGCCACAGCGCTGGCTAACACCATCAGCTTTTTAAAGACCCCATCTCCAAATACTCTGACAGTCACATCCTGGGGTGCTGGGGTTAGGATTTCCACATGTGAATTAGGACCGTGGCCTTCTCTCCTCATTCTCCCCACAAGCCCCTTCAGCTTCCCTGGATAGCTGGTCTGCCGCTGGACGTCAGACTTAACGTGGTCAGGGTTCGGCTCCTGCTTCTCTGGCTGCCTTGGGAGAGGAGTCCATCCCTCAGCGTCACAGGCTTCATGCCCAGGAGCCCCTGGGGCTTGCTCCGTGGGGCTGGGATGAGGACCGGCGGTGCTGCTGGGGCGTCTGCCTCCCCCCTGGCACTCCGTCCTGGGGAGCTGTCACCACCCTAAGGCACTGCAGAGCTCTCCGTGGCTATGCGAGTGTCCGGGATGGCGGCAGCCGGGCCACACGTGGCTAGGGTGAGGAACTGAACTTTTAATTAACTTCTACATTTAAGTAACACACGTGGCCACTGGTTCCAGCACAGGGCTGCACAGCCTGGTCTACTCGGGGCCCTTCAGCCTATCCCGCGGTGTTCCCGCATCAGGCCCTGCCACGCCCTGGCCACAAGTCAGGCGTTCCCCCGGCCCTGTCCTCACTCCACATGCTACCAGTGCCCCTGGGGTGCGTGAGGCTTGTCCCGCCTCCACAAAGCACTGCCTAGGACAACAGGGGCCAGGGCCACTCCCATGTGCCTCTAGCCCCCTGAAAGGGGACATTGCACATGCCCCTCCTGACTGGCCACTCATAGGACTCACAGGTGGACTGCGTTTCCTCCTGGGTGGCTCCCGACCCCTCCACACCTGGACGTCCCAAAGGTCACCCACAATTCAACTGATGTCACCTCTAACTGCACTCACCTCCGCTCTACATCAGCGCAGGCCCATCCCAGTAGCTAAGAGGACACTCCCCGCCCCCCCAGGACAGCCCATAATCCAGGCAGCCACCTGATTAGTTCAGAGCCTGGATCATAGGCTCCAGCTTTGTGACCCAGACCCGCCCAGGGGTAAATCCTTCAAGGGCTTCCTGCTGCCCTGGGCCCCAGTCCCCTGACCTGCTTCCCGGAGGGACCTGCCCACCCCCAGGCTCCCATCCCAATTCCGTTTCTTTTCCGCCCTCTAAGCTCAGGGCCTTGCACAGTCCAGGGCTCCCTGCCTAAAAGCGCACCCTCAATGGGGCAACACCTGTCCAGCTGCCCGTCTCGCCTTAGGAAGACACCTCTCTCCCGGAAGGCTCCCGCCCGGGGCCGTGCAGCGCTGTGCCCTAGCCCTTCTGTCCTGCTCCAGGCTCTTGTCCACCCTCCCCCTAAACCCTGCGGCCAGACCTTTCCCTGAGATGCGACAGATATAACATCTCCGGGGGGGGGGTCCCTGAAAAGCCGATGGAGGGGGCACACTGGGGACTTGACACAGAAAGCGAACGCGGGAACAAGACCCACCCCCTCTACGAACTGCGCCCTAGAAACAGAATAAACTGAACTTGAGACGCAGCGAGGCCGCCGGGGATCCGGACACCTGGAGTGGGGGCGGGGAGGAGCGCCGTCTGCGGCTGCGCGCCCGGCCGACAGGGGGCGCGGCGGGGCGGAGCCGGCACGCCGACCCCGCCCACCCAGGGCCCCGCCCCGGACACGCCCTCCGGGACCGCCCCGCCCCCGCCCGCGGTGCGCGCGCTGGCCCGGCAGCATGGCGGCGGCGGCGGGCGCCCCTCCGCCGGGTCCGCCTCAGCCGTCTCCGCCGCCGCCGCCCGAGGAGTCGTCGGACAGCGAGCCCGAGGCGGAGCCCGGCTCCCCGCAGAAGCTCATCCGCAAGGTGTCCACGTCGGGCCAGATCCGCCAGAAGGTGAGCCCCGGGCGCGGCGGCCGGGGCGCGCGCCCCCTCACGCCGCGGCAGCCCCGGCCGGCCGAGGCCCGTGGCCCTGCCCGAGAGGCCGCCCAGGCCCGGCCGGGTGTCCCGCGGGCGCCGCTGCCCGGGCCGAGCGCCCCCCGCCGGGGTAACGGGCCGGCGCCCCGGGCCGAGCGCGCAGCCCCGGAGCTGGCGGGTGGGTGGGCGGCGGGGGGCGCGCAGGTGGGCGCCGCTCGGTGGGGGCGGCGAGGCAGCCGCGCGCTGCGCTGCGGGACCGGGAGGAAACTGAGGCCTGGAGGCGGGGGGCTGCGGCTCGCCCCGCCCAGCGTGCCCGAAGTGGGGCACCGGGCTGCGCCCCGAGGGCCCGCGCGCTCCGCGAGCGCCCCGGTTCTGCTGGGCAGGCTGCCGCTCGCGGGGTGCCCTCGGAATTCCGCTCGGACCCGGGTGCGGAGCTGCCTGCTTTCGCCGCCCGGCCCCGCTCGGGGGGCCCGACTCCCTGCCTCCCTCCCGGAGAAAGCCGGGGTGCGCGCCCCGGGCACGAACTCTCCGCGGAGCGCCCGGGGTCAGCTGCAGGAGCGAAGTTGCACCCTTTGTTCGGCTCCCGTGGGGAACTGCTCAGGGGTTTTGCCGCAGGTGAGCCCTCCCTGTTGGAACAGGGTTGTTTTTTTTTTTTTTTTTTTTTGAGCAGGTGGCTGAGCCCAGGCGGTTCCGGCTGGCACAGCCTCTCTCGCCCTGCTGCAGTGCGCTTTTCCTCCGGGCCAGGTCGGCCCGGCTGCCCCTTGAGCCGTGGGAGCCATTTCTTGCCGTCTCTCGTGTCTACCTCTGACCCGTGTGGCCGGGGACCCGCGGGGCCTCACGTGTCGCCGGCTGATTGGCGAGCCGCGCCCGTTATCTAGCACCGGGGCGCCAGCGCCAACTTTGTTCCAGGTGTGACAGTTCACCGCGGTGATGAAGATAAGGCTGGCTGTAGCCGCGGCGCTGCGTGCTGGGCACTTTCCCGGAGTTGGCATTACGGTGCTTTGCCTGGTTTAACTTGTCGGGCACCGCAGCGGGTGGTGTGCGTCACCCCTGTCCTAACGGGACTGGGAACTCCAGTGGAGGTCACCTGCACGGCCCAGGTGTCACAGGTGGTGCCTGTGGCAGGCAGGGAGACGAGGGCCCCGGCAAGGTGGGATTTTGAGGGCTGGACGGGCGGGCTAGATGGGAGAGGACCGGCTGTCCACGTTGTCTGAACCCTGTAGCTAACGGTGGGGCGTGTGGGGCGTACCTGGGGGTGGACGGCAGTGGAGGCAGCAGGTGGAACAGGTTGAGGGGGAGTAGGAAAAGGCCAGGGCTGGATGTAAGGGGTAGGTTTGTTGGAAGGAGTGACTCTGGCCTTGGGCAGGAGGGAACCCCAGCGGATTACCGAAAGCACAGGAATAATGGATCAGATGTGCTTCGAGGGTCTTCCCGTCGCCCTCCTGGCCATGCTGTTACTCTGCCTGCCTGCTCGAGGGCAAGGTGCTGCCCGTGTGGGGCGAGCGTGAGGCTCGAGGTGTGCTTAAGGTCAGAGTCCTGTGGGAGGTTGGATTTCTCGGCGACTCCGGGACCAGCCCGGAATTTGTTCTTTCTTTCTTTGTTTCCTCACCTAAAACAGTGGCTGCCGCCCCACCCCCAGCTGTCCTGGTTGAGGACGAGTGATGGGGAGAATGTGCACAACGCACCCAGAGGACTGGAGTCACATCTGTGGTGTAGATAGCTTAAGGCCGGTTTTTATTTTGGCTCCTTAGAGGCTGTCAGAATTGGGAGATGTGAGCTGTGTGTGCAGCGGCTCCCCTTTGTGGCAGGTAAGCCGTTCAGGAAATGCCTCTGGTGTACTTGGTGCAGTAGGAGTATTGCAAATGGGCTGCTCTTCTGGGTCCCCAAAGAGAAACAGGGTGCACTTTGTTTACAGCAGAGGAGATTTAAAAAATAAATTATTCATGGGAGAGAGAGAGATTCTGTGGAGTAAAGACAGCGTGTGGAGCAACGCCGGGGGTGATGAACTCAGTCCAGGTTTCCCGTGTGGGTGAGGGGACTGCTGCCGTTCAGGGTGCTGGAGTGAGGAGCCCGAGCTGGGTATCTGGTCCTGGTACCCTGCAACAGGGGGTGTGGGCCTCTTAACTGCTTGGCTAAATGCCTGCACCCAGAGGAAATTTAATGCAAGGTGTCGGGGGAAGTCGTCCCACTGGTGCTGGGCGAACTGTGAATGCAAAATGCAGGCAGTGAAGCAACCCAGAGATGAAGCAACACACAGGAAGCCACTGCCACCTCTAAGCTGCAGGGACAAAGGGAGGAGCTGGGTATCACCCCAGGGATGACGAGCACGGAGGGCCTCGGGCCTCAGGAAGCTCAGCCACTGGAGAGGTATCCGGCCCCTCCTGCCTGGGAATGCTGGCCTGCGAGTCGCTTCTGCAGGTTGGTGTGGAGCAGGAGAGCGAGGGATGGATCTCAGGACAAGCTGGCCGGGCGTCAGAGCTGTATGTATGCAAGCCTGTAAGATGGTCTGGGGAGGCTGATTTGGAGGTGGGGCTGGGGGGGGTATGTGAAGCAGTCCTCAGCTCTGGTGTGCAGAAGGCCCCGAACTCTCCTGGAGTGCTGGTTTGGTTGATCCAGCTCGGCTCGAGGAGGTTTGGGGTGGGGTCTTGGAATGTGCATCTCTGCAAAGCGCCCAGGAGGTGCTGATGCTGTTGGAACTGGGACCGCACGTTGAGAAGGGAGACCTTGTAGAGGGAAGTCTCACTGAAATCTTGAGGTTATGCGGTTCTTTAGAAACTTCCCCCTAAGTCTCTAGCCTACAGAAGATTTGATGTGTGTGGATTTGGGATGGCCGTGTATTAGCTTAGCATTTCATGCATGTTTGAGATCTTCATATGACCAAACCTTTAGTGCTGAAATTGTTCCCACAAACACGTTACTTCCTTTGGATTGCCTGACCGCAGTGCACAAGAACCGCTCTGGGGGCCACATTGTAGGTAGAAAAAGAAAATAGGGCTGACACACTGACACATTATAGGACATTTCATAATTGGAGTAAAGAACATTGTGATTCTGTGATGCTATCAATTAAGATGGAGTTTAATTTATTTAAAAGCTTCTAAATGTTTTTTCTGATTCTTTTTGGCTATGAATGTGAAAGTGCTTGTGTCTGTGATTTCAAATTTCAATATAACATTTTTTTTCCCATTGTGAAATTGGAGACATTAGGTAAAAGTTTCATGTTGTAAAAGGCTTTAAGAAAACCCAGGCTTTCTAAGATATAACCCATACACCGTGAAAGTCAGTCATTTAAAGTGGACAGTTCGGTGGTTTTTACTATATTCACATTGTGCAACCCTCACCACAGTCAGTTTTGGAACATTTTCATCACCCCATTTCCTCCCAACTCCCTTAACCCTAGGCAACCACTAATCTACTTTTTGGGTCTGTATTTGCTGATTCTGGTCATTCTATATAAATGGAATCATGCAATAGATGATTTTTTGTGTCTGGCTTCTTTGACAGCATAGGATTTTCAAGGTTCATCCATGTTGTAGCATATATCAACTCCATTTTTTTTTTTTTTTTCTTTTTTTGACAGGCAGAGTTAGAGAGAGACAGAGAGAAAAAGGTCTTCCTTTTCTGTTGGTTCACCCCCAGATGGCCGCTACGGCCGGCGCACTGTGCGGATCCGAAGCCAGGAGCCAGGTGCTTCCTCCTGGTTTCCCATGCAGGTGCAGGGCCCAAGCAGTTGGGCCATCCTCCAGTGCCTTCCCGGGCCGCAGCAGAGAGCTGGACTGGAGGAGGAGCAACCGGGACAGAATCCGGCGCCCCAACTGGGACTAGAACCTGGGGTGCCAGCGCCGCAGGCGGAAGATTAGCCAAGTGAGCCGTGGCGCCGGCCGGAACTCCATTTCTTTTATGGCTGCAGAATATTACATTGTGTAGAGACACTGCATCTTACTTACCCGTTCATCGGTTGGTGGGCATTTAGGTTATTTCCACTTCGTTGCTATTCTGGGAAATGCTACTGTGAACATTTATGTGCACTCTTAAAAAAGTGACAGAGAGAATGTTCTTCCATCTGCTGGTTTACTCCTCAGATCGCAGCAGCAGCTGGGATTGGCGTAGCCTGAAGCCAGGAGCCTGGACTGCCACCTGAGTCTCTCACGTCGGTGGCAGGAACCCAAGTACTGGGCCCATGATCTGCAGCGTCCCAGTGTATTAGCAGGAAGCTAGGTTGGAACCCGACTTGACACTTGAACCCCAGCACTTTGATATGGAATGCAGGCATTCAAATGGAGGCTTCACCTGCTGCACCACAACACCCCTCACCATGTACATTTTTTTTTTTAATAAATCCTATCTACCATTTTTAAAGGAAAGATTTGTTTTATTTATTTGAAAGAATTATAGAGAGAGGTCTTCCATCTGCTGGTTCACTCCCCAAATGGCCGCAATGGACAGAACTGAGCCTATCCAAAGGCAGGAGCCAGGAGCTTCTTCTGGGTCTCCCACATGAATGCAGGGGCCGAAAGTGCATTATCAGGGAGCTGGATCAGAAGTAGAGCAGCTGGGATTTGAACTGGCCCCTATATGGGATGCTGGGGCTTTAACCTGCTGCACCATAGCTCTGGCCCTGCCATGTACTTGGTATTTTTTTTTATTTTTAATAAAGATTTTATTATTTATTTGAGAGGTAGAGTTATAGACAGAGGGAGATACACAGAGTTCTTCCATCTTCTGGTTCACTCTCCAAATGGCTGCAACAGCCACAGCTGAGCTGATCCAAAGCCAGGAGCCAGGAGCCAAGAGCTTCTTCTAGGTCTCCCACATGGGGTGCAGGGGCCCAAGGACTTGGGCCATCTTCTACTGCTTTCCCAGGCCATAGCAGAGAGCTGGATCAGAAGTGGGGCAGCTGAGACTCATACAGCACCCATAGGTGATGCCGGTGCTGCAGATCAAGGCTTTAACCCACTGTGTCACAGTGCCATCCCCAACTCTGCCTTTCAAATAAAAACATCTTTAAAAAAATAAACATAGGGGCTGGTGCTTTGGTGCAGTGGGTTAATCTTCCACCTGTGGCACCTGTATCCTGTATGGGTGCCAGTTCTAGTCCCGGCTGCTCCACTTCCGATCCATCTCTCTGCTATGGCCTGGGAAAGTATTAGAAGATGGCCCAAGTCCTTGGGCCTCTCACTCTAGCTCTATATCTCTCTGTAACTGTGTCTTTCAAAAAAATAAATCTTAAAAAACAAAAAGCAGAGTTAGAGAGTGAGAGAGCAAGCAAGAGAGAGAGGTAGAAAGAAATCTTCCGTCTGCTGGTGTACTCTCCAAATGGCTGCAGTGGCAACAGCTGGGGCTGGGCCAGGCTGAAGCCTGGAACCCAGACTCCATCCATGTCTGCCATGTGGGTGGCAGGAACCCAATGCGTTGGGCCGTATTCTGCTTTCCCAGGTTCATTAGCAGAGAGCTGGATCGGAAGTGGAGCAGCCAAGACTCAACCCAGCACCCATGTGGGTTGCTGGTGGTGCAGGTGGAGGCTTAACCTGCCGCAGCACAACACCCACCCCTACGTTTGACTTTATTTTTGGAGTCTTACAGATTTATTTGAGAGGCAGAGACCATATGTGAGTGAGCTCCCATGTGCTGTTTCATTCCCCAAGGGATCGCGATGGTTGGGGCTGCTGCTGGTACCTGGGAACTCAGTCTAGGTTTCCCCTGTGGGTGGCAGGAACCCGGTTACCTGAGCCATCACTGCTGCCTCCCACACTGCACTGGCAGGAAGCCGGAGTCAGGAGCCGGCGCTGGGAATTGAACCCAGGTATTCCGGTGCAGGATGCTGACATCTTCACCCCGCACGGCAGGCTCACTGCCTGGGTTTAACATTTTGAGGAGCTGCTGTTCTGTTTCCCAAAGCTGCCGCGTCTGCTTATGTTCCCACCGGCAGTGTGTGTGGAGGCCCTGGTTTCCTCACATCCTCACCGACACTTGCTATTACTCTGTCTTTGCCATCACAGCCATCCTAGTAGACGTGCAGTGGTGTCAAGGTTTTTAATGCCAGTCTCTCGTGGACTTTTGGTCCCGGATACAGTCGGTTCAGACCTGCTCTCCTGCATATGAGGCATGGGATCCAGGGCAAGTTTCTACCCTCCTCGGGATTTGGTTTCTCATCTGTATTTAGTTCTTGGGCTGTTGCGGTGACAGTGACTAGTAACTGCTCCGAAGCCTCAGTTTCCCTACCTGCAAAGTAGAAATGGTGAAGACAGCCCCTGGAATTAAGTGGACCTTCGATGTGGAATACTCAGCACGGTACCTGCTGTATAGTAAGGAGGCACAAAGAGGTTGCTTTGGGTTATTTCTGTCTTCCTGATTATTTTGGTTCCTAAATAGTCATCTCTCTGACCCATCTTCTTCCAGTTCAAGCTAGTTTGGGCAAATTGTAGTCAGAAGAGCAAATAAAAATAAATCTGGCCGAAAATTGCTATTGAACATCTTTTGTTAAAAGATTGATTTATTTGGGGCTGGTGCTATGGCGTAGTGGGTAGGACCGCAGCCTGCAGTGCCAGCATCCCATATGGGTGCCAGTTCGAGTCTTGGCTGCTCCACTTCCCATCCAGCTCTCTGCTGAGGTCTGGGAAAGCAATAGAAGATGACCCAAATGCTTGGGCCCCTGCGCCCGCCTGGGAGACCTGGAAGAAGCTCCTGGCTCCTGGCTTCGGATAGGCACAGCTCTGGCTGTTGCAGCCATTTGGGGAGTGAACCAGCAGATGGAAGACCTCTCTCTCTCTCTCTGTCTCTGTCTCTCTCTGTCTCTCCTTCTCTCTCTCTGCCTCTCCTTCTCTCTCTCTCTGCCTCTCCTTCTCTCTCTGTGTAATTCTTTCATATAAATAATATTTTTTAAAGAAAAATTTATATATTTTATTGTGTAATTCCTTTTTTTATAAAGATTTATTTATTTGAAAGAGTCACACAGAGAGAAGTATTATCTTTCGTATTTGACTGATGCAGCAAATGCTTGGCATGTTAATCTATTTAAGTGCTGTGCTAGCACTGGGGGGTACCTTATTGAAAAACAATGTCAGAAGAGCCTGTGGGTCTGTGTTGTGCTGCAGATGCCGGCCTCTGTTCACAGCCTAGGGTTTGTGAAAGTTCTCAAGAACAAGGCCCACTGTGAGAGAAATCAGGTGAAGTTTAAAAGATGACAAGAGGGTAAAACTGATTACCATGCTCAGAAATGCTTGGTGATCCTGGATAAAATAAGTACCTTCCTCCCAAATATAGGATGATAGTTGGTGTAACTCACGGAGATCTCATTTGTCAGATTATTGCTTATGCCTGTGCGGAGGGGAATACGGTAGCCTGCACAGCTTGTGCACATGAGCTACCAAAATGCGGAGTGAAACTTGGCTTGACCAGTTATGCTGCAACATATTGTACTGGCCTGCTGCTGGCTCGAGGCTTCTCAGTAGGTTTGGCACGGACAAGATTTGTGCAGGCCAAGAGGAGGTGACTGGAGATGAATACGATTGTGGAGAGCTTTGATGGCCAACCTGGTGCCTTCACCTGCTGTTTGGATGCAGGCCTTTCCAGGACTAGCCCTGAAGGGAGTTGTGGATGGAGGCTTCTCCAGGCAGCTCCCTGGTTGTGGTTCCGAAAGCAAGGAGTTTAATGCAGAAGTTCATCGGACACATCTTGGGGTAGAACGGTGCACATTATGTGCATTACCTAATGGAAGAAGATGAAGGTACTTGTAAGAATTCTCTCTTGGGACTGGCACCACAGCAGGTTAAACTGCCTGCAATGCCAGCATCCCTGTGGACACCAGTTCGAATCCTGGTTGCTTCACTCCCGGTCCAGCTCCCTGCTAATGTGCCTGGGAGGGCAGCGGAAGACGTTCCAAGTGCTTGGGCCCTTGCATGTGGGAGACCTGGATTAAGCTCCTGGCTTTGGCCTGGCCTGGCCTTGGCCATTGTGGCCATTTGGGGGATGAACCGGCAGATAGAAGATCTCTCTCTCTTTCTCCATCTCCCCCAACCCTCCAACTCTGCCTTTTAAATAAATAAAAAAAATTTTTTTTAAGATTTATTCATTTATTTGAAAGGCAGAGCTACAGAGAGGCAGAGGCAGAGAGAGAGAAAGAGGTCTTCCATCTGCTGGTTCACTCCCCAAATGGCCACAATGACTGGACTCGGGCCTGTCTGAAGCCAGGAGCCAGGAGATTTCTCTGGGTGTCCCATGTGGGTGCAGGGGCCCAAAGACTTGGGCCATCTTCTGCTTTCCCAGGCCATAGCAGAGAGCTGGTTGGAAGTGGAGCAGCTGGGTCTCAAAGCAGTGCTCCTATGGGATGCCTGCATTGCAGGTGGCAGCTTTCCCTGCTACGGGCCCCAAACAAGAAGTGATTCTCTCAGGACATAAAGAACATTGAGACTCCAGGCGTGATGGAGGAGATGTGTAAGAAAGCTCACCACACTGCTGTACCGGAGACTTCAGTGTGTGAGAAGAAGCCCAAGAGAGAAGTTAGGAAGAGGTGGAACTGTCCCAAGGTGTCCCTTGCCCAGGAGAAAGGTTGGGTAGCTCAAAAGAAAGTAAGCGCAGCTCAGGAGCAGGCCGCTGAGAGGTTGACCAAACAGCTTTCTGTGAGGATTCTTCTGATGAAGACAGTCAATTTATTGACCAACCGAAAAAAACAGACTTGAGTGAATAGAAGACAAAGCAGCCACCGTCAGTGTGAAGTTGTGGTGGTGACGAGTGCTGATCAGGAGAGGGCCAGAGTGTGCCAGGAGGGCCCCGCAGGTGGATTTGACGTGCTCTCGGCCGTCTGGGAAGGGCTTCTTGGGGAAATGGCCACTTGGCCGAGATCTGAAAGGTGGTGGGGAAGGGACTTCTGCTTCTGGCGGTGGTGGGCTGAGAACTGAGAGCCGTCCTGCCAGGCATGGTCCGCCGTGAGAGGACGTGGCTGAGGGCTGGGGTCTGGGCCGGTGAAGGTCTGTGGAGGAGAGTGTGGCAGGCGGGGCTGCTTTGACTTTGGAATCAGCGGGGTCTGCAGTGGGCGTTGTGTTCCACACAAGTCTGGTGCACCCTTAACCTCGTAATGTAACCTTAGTAGGACGTAGGGTTTTTGTAGATAGTTAAAGATCCCGGGATGGAGGCCGGTGCTGTGGCTCACTCGGTAATCCTCTGCCTGCGGCGCCGGCATCCCACATGGGCGCTGGGTTCTAGTCTCGGTTGCTCCTCTTCCAGTCCAGCTCTCTGCTGTGGCCCGGGAAGGCAGTGGAGGATGGCCCAAGTGCTTGGGCCCTGCACCCGCATGGGAGACCAGGAAGAAGCACCTGGCTCCTGGCTTCGGATCGGCGCAGCGGCCATTTGGGGGGTAAACCAATGGAAGGAAGACCTTTCTCTCTCTCTCTCTCTCTCTCTCTCTCTCTCTGTCTCTGTCTCTCTGTCTCTGTCTGTCTATAACTCTACCTGTCAAATTAAAAAAATTTAAAGATCCCGAGATGAAACCATCCTGAATTTCGGGTGAAGTCTGATATAGTCTGATATCTTTCTAACAGAAAATAGAGGGAGGTTTGGACACTTGGAGAGAAAACAGCCCGAGATTAGCTGCTGCCACAGATGGAGGAGGCCTGGGGCCCCTGCGAGCTGGGAGAGGTGATGGTGGGCCCTTTAGGAGGAGGACAGCCCTGCTGACCTCTCGCTGTCAGACGTCTGCCTCCGGGATTGTAAGGCGACACACTTCTGTTGATGAGTACTTGGTGTTGGCGCCCCTGGGGAATCCTACAGGGGGCTGTGGGGGCAGCAGTCGAGGGTGAACCCTGATTTGGAGTGAGATCCCAGAAAGCCACTTCCAGGGGATGGGGATGAGCCAGAAATAAAATTTTGGAAGGCCTGTCACCCTGCTTGCGTCATCTCAGCTTTCTGAAATCAGCGTGAGCCAAGGGTGCCCGCGTCTCCAGATTCCCAGCAGGAGCAGACCGATCTCCACTAGGGAACGAGGGAGGAAGTGCACCTGCAGTACTTCCTCAAGCTGGTTCGTAAATTCACTGTTCTGTCCAAAACAAGATTCCCAGGGAGGCCTGACGGAGAGTTACAGCCAAGAGACAGAACAGACTGTAGAGGCAGGCCCAGGGGCCTCACACGAAGCCGTCCCTCCTTCATTCCAGGAGATAAAAGGAGTCTGGCGAGAATTAGATACCATAAAGAAGATGCAAATAAGGATTCTAAAATGGAAAAGTGTAATAATCAAAATTAACCAAAGGAAAGGCAGATTAGACACAGCTGAAAATATTTAGGGACCAGAAACTAGTTCAGAAGAAAATAACCACTGGGAAGCCTGGGGAGAAAACAATGGGGCGGTTGAGGAGAAGGCAGGGGCCGGGGGAACAGGAGCGACGTCTGCTGTGTGTCCCAGGCCGGGGGGACAGGAACGAGGTCTGCTGTGTGTCCCAGGCAGCATGGCAGTATTTGAAAGGAGGAAGCCTGAGAATGTCCCACGGTTAGAGGAAGGCAGCGTCCGCGGATCTCCTAACCCGTGAACGCGGAGGATGCCGCACGGAGGTGCCGTGTCCTTGAACTGCGGAAGCCGTAGATACTGAGACCCAGACGGTGGCCCGAGGCTGTTGACCCCGACAGCGGCGGCTGCAGGGGAGAGGTCAGTTGGAATTTGTGTCGGAGAAGCTGACTGCTAACCCAGGGGTCCTTTGCACAGCAAAATGAGCCTTCAGAAATAGTGTTGAAATAAAGATATTTTCAAATAAGCAGACCCACACTAAAGGAAACATTAAGGGTTTTTGGTTTGTTTGTTGTGGCCAAAGGAGACTGATCTCTGGGGAAAGGTAGGGGCTGCAGGAAGGAAGGAAGAGCAGCATAAGGCAGGCACATGGCACAGCCCCAGGGATTACTGATGGTTACGGTTAGTTATGTCTCTGGGCTTAAAAATGTGTGCGACGCTGAAATACCTGAGGGCTGGCCTTGTGTGCAATGGGTTAAGCTGCTGCATGCAGCCCCGGTGTCCCATGTGGGCGCCGGTTCAAGTCCCGGCTGCTCCACTTCCAGTCCAGCTCCCTGCTAATGCTTCTGGGAAAGTAGCGGAAGATGGCCCAGGTACTTGGGACCCTGCCATCCACGTAGGAGAATCAGGTTCCAGGCTCCTGGCTTTGGCCTGGCCTTAGCCCTGACTGTTATGGCCACTTGGGGAGTGAATCAGTGGACAGAGGATAGCTCGCTCTCATCCCCCCCCCCCCCCCCCCCCCCCCCCAGTAACTCTTCCTTTTAAATAAGTAAATATTTTTCAAAGTTGAAATGCAGGACAGGGACAATGTCACCTAGTTGGAAAGGAGGTCAGTGGAGTTCTCACATTTCCAGAGAGCAGGAAAAGGCCCCAGTAAATGCCAGAAGGTCAGGGATACATGTAATCCATGGTAGCCATTAGAATTGTGATAGATTATGTGATGTCTAGGCTAAAAGGTGAGGAAAATGGAATAGAAATAAATTCTAAGTCTGAAAGAAGGCAGGAGAAGAAACGTTGTACAAGTGAGACCAACAGGAAGCAGAGGAAAAAAAAGCCTTCAGTACCTCCTGGTTAGTGATGACATTAGATGTGAGCGTACTTAAACGCTGCAGCTCACGACAGAGACTTTGAGCTAGGCTATGCAAGTGGAACCTGAAGGGGTCATTTACAGGGATTTAGTTAAGACAAGTAAGGATACAGAGAGGGAGAGGGATGGGAGGTGAGCGACTGGCCTGGTGGTTAGGGTGCTGCTTGGGATGCCCGCGTACCCACGGGAGTGCCTGCGTTTGGCTGCTGGTGTTGGCTGCTACTGCAGCTGTCTGCTGATGTGGGCCCTGGGAGGCAGCATGTCGACTGAAATAGTTGGGTTCTTGCCACTTACTGGGGAGGCCTGGATTGAGTTCTTGGCTCCTGGCTTTGGCCCTGCCGCTATTGTGGTCATTTAGGGAATGAACTAGTGGGTGGGCACTCTCTCCATGTCCTTCTCAAAAAAGAAAAATAAAAGAATAGACAAAAATATTGTGCAAATACTAACCAAAGGGAGTTAGTATAGCTATTTTAATATGATATAGAGTACTCTCTGAAGCTAAAAATTACAGGTAAAGATATGATACTGATAAATGGCTCATTCCAGATATAATAATTTAAAATTTGTACCTAATAACATTTTAAGATATGTAAAAGAAAATTAACATAATTGTAGTTTGAATAGCAAATCATAGTGGAATATTTTAACACATCCATCTTAGTTGCTGTTACAGCAAGCAGACAAAAAATGTGTAGGGAGGCGTGGTTGTTGTGGCACGGCGGAGTAAGCTGCTGCCTGGGACTCCCACATCCCGTCCTGGAGGACCTGGCCTGTGTCCCAGCTGCTTTGCTTCCGATCCAGCCTCCTCCTGATGTGCATCCAGGGTGGTAGCAGATGATGGCTCAGTGCATGGGTCCCTGCCATCCATGTGGCTTTGGCCTGGCCCAGTCCTGGCTATTACTGGCCTTTGGGGAGTGAACTCGTGGGTGGAAGATCTCCCTCTCTCTCTTGCTCTGCATTTCAGATAAATAAAAATAAAAATAAATAAGCATTAAAAATAAGAGCACTAAAATGATAACTTACATTCCTTAAAAATTTATAAAAATACAGAATAATTGAACAACTTAATGAAGATGTTTAGAATATTGTACCTAATAATTGTCAAATCTATGTTCTTTTTAAATACAACAGTACATTTGTCAAAATTCATTATATACTAGCCAGAAAGGAAGTCGCAACAACTTTAGGAGGATTAAAATTATATAGAGTATGTTCTCTGACAACTGTGAAATTAAGCCAGAAATCAATGAAAAGAAACAATTTTTTCTAGATTATTTAGTTGAAAGGCAGAGTGACACAGAGAGAAGGACAGAGATTGCTTGTATCCACTGGTTTACTCTTCAGATGGCCGCAACAACCACATGTGGTATGGGCTGAAGCCAGGAGCTCAGAACTCTATGCTGCTCTCCCACATGAGTAGCAGGGGTCCACATACTTGGGCCAGCATCTCCTGTCTCCCATGTGCACTAGCAGGAAGTTGGAGTGGAAGTGCTGCAGCCAGGACTGAAATTGGTACCTGATATGGGATGCAGGCGTCACAACTGGCGGCTTAACTTGCATCTATCTCCACAGTGCTCGGCCAAAAGAAAGTCTTGATGTAATTGGAAATTTATAAATATTTCTGAATGAGACAAAGAAAGCTAGAAAATATTTTGGTTCAAAGGATGGCAATATTTTATATATACATACATATATGCACACACCTATGGAATATAGCTGAAATCATATTTAGACAGAAATTTATAACTAATACATGTATAAGAAAAGAAGACATGCCAGAAGTTCATTAAAGTAAGGTACGTTAACAATTTGCTTAAAGATGGGGGTATGTTGTGACAGATGCATTGTTAGCCAGTTTCTTTGTTGTGTGAGTGTAATAAAGTGTCCACATAGGCCTGCGCCGCAGCTCACTAGGCTAATCCTCTGCCTGTGGTGCCGGCACCCCGGGTTCTAGTCCTGGTTGGGGCACATGATTCTGTCCCAGTTGCTCCTCTTCCAGTCCAGTTCTCCGCTGTGGCCCGGGGAGGCAGTGGAGGATGGCCCAAATGCTTGGGCCCTGCACCCGCATGGGAGACCAGGAGGAAACACCTGGCTTCTGGCTTCGGATTGGCGCAGCGTGCCGGCCGTAGCGGCCATTTGGGGGGTGAACCAACGGAAAGAAGACCTTTCTCTCTGTCTCTCTCTCGTTGTCTAACTCTGTCCAAAAAAACAAAACAAAACAAAACAAAAAAAGTGTCCACATAGATTGTATAGCTTTCTGTACATGCAGGCTGTGTGGTATGTATCATCCCACATGTGGTCCAAAGTAGACAGACGGCTAGTGAGAAGAATGGCTACATATTAAACTAAAAATAAAATGAACGAACTATTTTCCTAAAAGATTAAAAGAATGAGGAGGAGGAGGTACTAGACCAGAGAGGTGTGGAGAGGTGTGGCGGGTGGGGAATCCAGGGGCTGACAGGGTGGTGTGGTTGGAGCTAGCGAGAGCCACAGAGCCTTGGAGTGTGAGCTGGAGCCTGTGTTAGGGAGGTGGTTACTTTAAGGTTTTTGGAAGGGGCCAGTCAAGTCTGAGTTGAGAAGCCAGCCCTAGCTGTGCTGTGGTTGCTCCAGTGGACGCTGGCTGACCTGTGTGGGAGAGCTGATGGCAGCCTGGTCCTGGGCTGCGGCTCTGGAGATGGAGAGGCGCTCTGGCGCGACAGAGCTGGGAGGAGGCTGGGAGTTGGGAAGGGAGCTTTGTGGCGTGCTGAGCTGGATGCTGCCGCTCTGCTCCAAGCTGACGACCGGTTTGGGAGCTTTGCTGCGCCTTTGTCTGCTTCATGCCGTCTAGGACCCTGTTCTCAGCTGCCCCAGCTTACAGGTGAGTGAACCGGGTGCGGCAGCAAGGCGGCTCTCCAGGTGCCATGAAGCCGCTGGTCTCGGTGTGCCAGACCTCTGTCCTGCTCAACCTGACAGTCCTGTGGCAGCAGGGGGATCATTCTGCGAGCCCAGAAGTGGGGCAGCGTCACAGTGGGTCAGGTCCGTCAGACGCAGGGCCCTTGGCTTTTAGGAAGTGGGCTGAGGAGGAGGACCAGTCTGAGGACCCGTGGCTGGCAGAGGTTGGGGGGCTGTTGAGATGCCCGGCAAGAGGCAGGTCCCCACGATTTCAGCACTGCAGAGTGCCTCAGCCCCCTCGGCAGCGTGCGTCTCCTGGAGGAAGGGCGTTTTCCCACACGCAGGGCCGTTTGTAACTTTCTGGTATCTAACATCCACATCACTTTTAGATTTCCCCACCTGAACCAAAAATGCCTTTTATGGCCTCACTTTTGGGAACCAGGTACCAATCATATTTTGTGTATTTTATTTGGTTGTTGTATCATTTTAGCTTTTTCTTTCTTCCTCCAATAATTGGGAAAAACTTTTTTTTCCTTTTATTTGAGAGGCAGAGAAGCAGCGAGAGTGAGCTTCATCCACTGGTACATTCCCTAAATGCTGGCATGGCCAGCCGAAGTTTTGAAGCCAACTCAGGTCTCCATCGAGGTCTCCTGTGGAATGGGTAGAATGGGCTGCAGGAATGCAGTTACTTGAGCCATCGCCCCTCCCCCCAGGGTCTGCATTGGCTGGAAGCCAGAATCAGCAGCTGGGGTCAGACTTGGGAGCTGTGATGTGAGGCAGGTGTCTTCAGAGCTGGGCTGAACACATGTGCCCGTCTTCAGTTTCTAACTAAAGAAGCTGCCTTCCCAGACCTTTGGCCCCTGCCTTCCGCGTGACGGTGTTTTGAGGAGACTAGGGCAACTGTCTCGTAAAGTCTCTGGATTTGCCTGATGGTTTCCTTGCGGTTTCTTTTACATTGTTATATTCTCTGTGTTTCCTGTAAACTGGAAGTGAGACATCTCAGCGACTTGATTATGTTCAGGCTGACGTTTTGGACAGATCTCCTGGATACGGGGTGCTCTGTACTCTGTTCTGCATTCCTTCAGACAGGCACGTCCTGTCAGCGGGCCCCCTCTGCTCTGTTCTCACCTGGTTTGTATGAGGTCACCAGATCTTTTCATTGGAGACCTGGGTTCTCCTTTACAATCAGGAGTAATCTGTGAATTGATTCCTGAACACTGGGCAAATACCCTTTTCTCTATTTTTTCATGATTTTCAGCATTCATACAGAATATTAGCTTGAATCAATTTAAGAAATGTAAAAGTTTTATTTGAGAGTCAGAAAGTGAAAGAGAGGCAGGCAGGGTACCCATATGCTGATTCATTCCAAAAATGTCTCCAAAGGCACAGGCTGTCCTGGGCTGGCCTGAAGCTGGGAGTGGGGGACTCACTCCAGGTCTCCCATGTGGGTTGGAGCCACCCCATTACTTGAGCCATCCTTGGTACCCCTCAGGTCTGCACTAGGAGGAAGCTGGTGATGGAGATGGAACCGAGGCATGAGGTGGATATGGGTATTTTAACTGGTGTCTTAACTCCAACAGCCACCCCCTTCCCCGCCCCGGCCATTCTGTCATTTGCTCCACATTTATTTATCTATTGGTATAGTTTTCTGTTAAAGATGTTTTGTCATTTTAACTGGGGAAGGACTTCCTTCCGCTGAATTGCCAATTTTACGAGTAAGGATTCTGTATAGTAGTCATTTCCAGTGGGGGCACATATTTTCTGTTTTTCTGTCACTGTGGATTCATGACCACTCTCATTCCTGTCGTGAGGTTAGCTTCACGCCCCCTCCTGGAGTTCCTTTCCCCTTGTTTTCCCAGGAAGCCCTCACCCTTGCAGCCGGGTTGGAGGGCTTGTCTGTCGTTGCTGCCCATCTTTTCCTCTTCAGAGTGGAGCTCCAGAGCCGGGTTCCAGGGCAGAGGGGTTGGCTGGTCCACAGTGTGACACTGCCTTCTCCCTCCTGTGCCTGGACAGGAGGCCTCGTGGCTTCCACACATCAGGCTGGTGGTCTTTCCTTTCCTTTTTCTCGGGCTGGAGTAGATTTTGGGTTGTACTGGCCGCTTCAAGTTGGGGTGGAGGGCTGTCAGGAAAGTGTCCGTCACCGCTACCTCTCCTGTTGCGTCCCTGTCTTGCTGTGCTTCGGGCTGCTGTGTTTGTAAGTCGGGTAGTGGGTCCTCACCGCTGTGCTCCCCACCCTGTCCCGCGGTTCTGTGAGCCTCTCAGCTGTGTCTTTTCTCAGCCAGTGATGCTTTCTGCAGAGTGTATCTTTTAGTTGGAATTTTAAAAATTCATTCATTTGAAAGGCAGAGAGAGAGATGGAGATCAATCTTCTATCTGCTAGGTCACTCCCCAAGTAGTCACAGCAGCCAGGGCTGGGCCAGGCCACAGCCAGCAGCCAGGAACTGCATCCAGGTCTCCCACACGGGTGGTGTGGCAGGGCCCACGTGCTAGGGTCATCCTCTGCTGTGGAAGTGGACTGGAAGTGGAGCAGTCAGGACTCGAACCTGCGCTCCCATATGGCATGCTGGCATTGCAGGTGGCAGCGTACCCTGCTACACCACAGCGCCTGCCTCTTTAGTTAGATTTTAATCCTGCCTGACGTGCTGACTTTTGTTTCCTTTTCTGGGCCTGCGTCTTAGCTCGTCTTTTAATTTCATTCTGTTCTCATTTTGGTGCTCCCTGTCCTTTAAAAAATGTTTGATTTTAATTGATTAATAGAGACAGTGTCGTCTGTGCTAACCACAAGAAGCACATATTTTCTGAAATGGTCTTTAGTTTCCTGTAATTACTCATTTCAGAAGGACTTTCTGGCATATTTTTCCTTCAGCCTCCCAACCTCCCTGTTTTTGGTTTAACTTATTGGTCCTTGAGTGGCGGTTGCCAGTCTGTGGGGTTAGCTGCCATTAGCTGTGCTCTTGGCTGTTGGAAGGTTGGTTGTAGGGTGGTCAGCCACAGGCCTGGGGCTGTGTCTCCTCTGTTCTTGCATGGGCTCTTCCTGGCCTCTCTCCGATTCCTGTTCTTCAATGGAGACTGAGTGTCTCTGTGGGTGGTTTGAGTTCACCTGCCACCCACTTCTGGCTGGCTGTGCTCTTGCGTGTTGGAGGGTACAGGGGGTCTGGGTCAGGGCTGTGATGGCTAGGTGCTCCTCTGCCTGCAGGATGGCCATTTGTCCTGGTGGAAAGATGGGAGAGAGCCCTCTTTCTTTGAAACTTACCATTCCAGCCATTTTAAAAGTGTATAATAAAGTGGATTTAAGCATATTAATGTGCAGCTACCTACTTCTGGAACCTCATTATCATCTGCATGGCGATCCCTTCCCCATTATGCAGGAATTTGTTCCTCCCCTCTCCCAGGCTGCTTTCCCTCGCTGTGGCTTTGCCTGTCCTGGATATTTCATATAAATGGAGTTGTATAATGCACGACTTGTTGTGACCTGGTATCATTCACTTAGCTCATCTACATTGTAGCATGTTTTGACTGTATTTATTCTTCTTGTTGTTACTGAGTAATATTCCATTGTTTGTATCACATCTTGTTTACCACTGGTCTGGACATCATTCTTCCTGGTGTTCATCTTTCCCTCGTTTTCCCAGGTAAGCTCCGTCATCCTGGCTGTTTGGTGTGGAGGCAATAACTTTTAGCTATTGTGAATACAGTTACTTTGATCATTCATGTCCAAATTACTGTTTGAATACCTGTTTTCAGTTCTTAAAAATAGTTTTAAGAGGGTGGGTATTGGGGGCAGCAGATTAAACCACTGCTTGCAATACTAGCGTCCCATATCAGAGTGCTGGTTCAAGTCCAGACTGCTTGCTGTGCATCCCGCTAATGCATCTTGGGAAGCAGTGGGTGATGGATCATGTGCTTGGGTCCCTGCCACTCATATAGGAAAACAAGATGAGGTTCTGGGCTTCGGGCTGTGGCCTGGTCCAGCCATAGCTGTAGCAAGCATTTGGGGGGTGAACTAGCAGATGGAAAAACCAATCTTTCTTCTCACTTTCTTAAGTAGATAAAAATGCTTGAAACATTTTCTCTGTGTTCATTTATTTGAAAGAGAGACAGCCAGGGCTGGGTTAGGCTGAACCTTGGAGCTATGAACTCTTTGGGATCCCCCATGTGGGTGGTAGGGACCTAACTACTTGGACCATCACCTGCTGCCTCTCTGTATGTGCTTTGGCAGGAAGCTGGAATCCGGAGTGGAGCCAGGACTCTAACTCAGGCACTCCGATATGAAATGCGGATGTCCCAAGCAGTGTTTTAACTGTAAGACCCAACTCCTGCCCTGAATCTTCTGGGTGGACTTGCTGGATAATTCTAATTCTGTGCTTGGTTTATTGAGGAACTGCCAAACTGGCTTCCACAGTGGCTCTACCACTTTACATTCCCACCACCACTCTGCAAAGATTCCAGTTTTCCAGCTTGTAAATGTTTGTTCTTTTGACAAAGCCATCCTGGAGGATGGGGAACGATGTCTCACTGTAGTTTTACTGAGTTTCTCTAAAAACTCACAATGTTGAGCATCTTTCCATGTGGTTGTTGCTGTCTGTATATCTGCTTTGGAGAAATGTCTGTTCAACTCTTTTGTCCTTTTTAAAATTGAGTTGTCTTTGTACCTGAGTTGTAAGAGTTTTTCACATTTTCTGGATGCCAGACTCTTGCTAGGTACATGATTTACAAACATTTTCTCTATTTCTGTGGCTTATTTTTCCAGTATTTTGTTAATGTCCTTTGAAGCAGAAAATTTTAATTTTCCTTTTTTAAAGATTTATTTATTTATTTGAAAAAGTTACAGGAAGGAAGAGACAGAGAGGGATTGATGTTCCATCTGCTAGTTCACTTCCCAGATGGCTGCAACAGCCAGTGCTGGGCCACGCCAGAGCTAGGAAGTTCATACAGGTCTTCCACATGGGTGCAGGGTTCCAGACATTTGGGTCGTCTTTCACTGCTTTTCCCAGGCACATTAGCAGAGAGCTGGAGCAGAAGTAGAGCAGCTGGGACGTGAACCAGCACCCACATGGCATGCCAGCCTTGCAGGTGATTGCTTTACCTGTTACGCCACAGTGCCAGCTTCCTAATTTACACTTCCGTTCTGAGAGTTTTATTGTTTTACCCCCGGGGTTTGATCCATTTTGAGTACTTTCAGTATGTGGTGTGAGGTTGGATTCCAAGTTCATTTTTTCATACATGCTCCCTGGTTGTCTCAGCGTCAGCTGTGGTCTGCCTCTCTTGAGCTGGAGAGACAGCCCGGTGGTATTCAGAGCAGGCAAAGAGCTAGCTGCTCAGGAGAGGCCGGTGACGTTGCCCTGGTGGATAGGCCTCAACAGAGTTCGTCATAGAGTTCTTCTAAGAATGGCCAGGAGAACTTTCGCTGCCTTAGAGCTCTTCCACATTCCTGCTTTGAGAAGATGGACTTGATTCAGATCTTTTCATAGTGTGGTTAAACTTGGAAGTAACGCAGCCCTGTTTCATGGTCTCCATATTTGAACTCTGATGCCAGTGGTCAAGTGCTCTGAAGCTTTCTCAGAGTGAGTCTGGGAAATTGTTTGTATACTTAAAGAGGGCAAGTGAAACTCAGAATTCTCTAAGTGTATTTTTACATCGAATCTGTATTTCGTATGAGCTGGTTTATTGCTGTTTACAGAAACCCCTTGGTATGTGAATAACTAAAAAAAACCCACACACTCTTGACCCCAATCCATTGGTGGATTTCCTGTCCTGAGGAAATAATCTTAAAAATGAAAAAAAAAAAAAAAAAAAAAAAAGACACAGAAAACACATGTTTGGATCATTAAATTAAATAAAAAAGAAACCTCAGTGTCAAAGTCCAGGTTAAAAACAAACCCAGCAAAGCACTCCTGTTTACCGAACGAGCAGTGCTGATAGCTGACAGTTACTGCCTGCTGGGCCCGTGTGGGCTGGTGCCAATGTGTGAAGGTAGCTGTGAGGTGACTGTGGCGCCCGGGCACCACACAGCGGGAAAGTGTCAGGGTGCTCTGACCTGCGTGCCGCCTGTGCAGCCAGCTGTCCAGGTAATTCAGGATGGCAGTACCGTGGACGGCACCTTGTGGTGTTGGGGAAACAAAGGGGCAAAGCCGTGTTATACTGAGTGCATTTCATCTCTGGAAAACACCTGCAGAGATGGAGGAAGGTTCCAAGGGGTGTTGGATTGTGTTGGGTGGGGGAATTGGATTGGTTTTACTTTTTGTTTTGTTTTTAAAGACTTATTTTGTTGGCTGGTGTTGTGGTGTGGTGGGTTAAGCCACTGCCTGCGACTCTGGCATTCCATCAATATGCTGGTTTGAGATCCTACTGCTCCACTTTTTTTTTTTTTTAAATTTGAGAGGCAGAGTTACAGACAGTGAGAGGGAGAGACAGAAAGATTCTTCCATCCGCTGGCTCAGTCCCCAAATGACCTCAGCAGCTGGAGCTGGGCTGATCTGAAACTGGGAGCCAGGGGTTTCTTCCAGATCTCCCACCCAGGTGCAGGGGCCCAAGCTCTTGGGCTATCTTCCACTGCTTTTCCAGGTCATAGCAGAGAGCTGGATCGGAAGAGGAGCAGCCGGGATTAGAACCAGTGCCCATATGGGATGCCAGTGCTACAGGCAGAGGATTAACCTACTGTGCCACAGCTTCGGCCCCACTGCTGCTCCACTTTCGATCCAGCTCCCCGTTACTGCGTCTGGGAAAGCAGTGGACCCCTGCACCCATGTGTGAAACCGGAAGAAGCTCTGGGCTCTTGGCTTCGGCCTGGCCCATCACCGGCTTTTGTGGCCATTTGGGGAGTGAACCAGCAGATGGAAGATCTCTCTCTCTGTAACCCTGCCTTTCAAATATTTCAAATATTCTTCCAGATCTCTCATATAGGTGCAGGGACCCAAGCACTTGGGCCATCCTCCGCTGATTTCCCAAGCACATTAGCAAGGAGATGGATCAGAAGTGGAGCATCTGGGCCTCGAACCGGCACCCATATGAAATGCCGGCATTGCAGGCATTGGTTTAACCCGTTATGCCATAATGCTGCTCCCTGGTTTTCCATCTACTTCCTTACATTAGAACACGTCTTTTATAACACACACAAGTGTAAGATGGTACTTGTCAGGTGAAGAGAGCTGGTGTAGGCCTGGCTGTGACTGGTACTGTCTGACTGAGGACGGGCCAGGTACTCTGCTGGTTAAAGATGGAGAGGAGTCTGCCCTCTGTGCTGTCGCTTTCCAAACACGGTTGGCAAAGGTAGAACTGTTGGGGATCAAAGAAAATGGAGCTCAGGGAGCTGGATAGACTAAAGGACATGACCGGTAAGACATAGGATTACATTTAATAATATCCTAGTAACTGTGTACATTGCATGGGGCAGTGTGGTATGTTCCTCTTCGTTTAGACTTTTAACTCCTATGTTGAAAATAAAGCTAAATTTATCTAAGCAGAGAGTTCAAGGTCTTGATATAAATAGGATATAGTTTAGCCTGACATTCAAACTATTTGATGTCAGCTTTTTCTCATGCATGTTCATAATTATGCCAGTATCCTTAGCGTTTGAATAAATGGACTAGACAGGGCATAGAGAAATAAAACACTGAGTAAAAGCATATCTAGTCACAGTCTGTTGTTATTTGGAAAAGTAGGTTATTAAATAATGTGTGTATTATACAGCCCCACTTTCCTGTTCTGTTTACATATTTGAAAGCAGACTGGAAGTGTTCTCGCTCAGAATTTGAGTAGTAGATGTTAGCAGTGGAGTCTGGGTGTTTGCATGGAAATGAAAGCAACTTCCAGCCAAAAAACTGGCCAAGAGTTGGGCTGTGTAACACAGGGTTTGGTTTCCACATAATCTCTCTCTCTCTCTTAAAGACTTATTTATTTACTTGAAAGTCAGAGTTACACAGAGAAAGAGAGGCAGAGAGAGAGAGAGGTCTTCGATCCACTGGTTCACTCCCCAATTGGCTACAGTGGCTGGAGCTGTGCTTATCAGGAGCCAGGAGCTTCCTCTGGGTCTTCCATGCGGGTGCAGGGGCCCAAGGACTTGGGACATCGTTCACTGCTTTCTCAGGCCATAGCAGAGAGATGGATTGGAAGTGGAGCAGCTGGGACTCGAACTGGCACCCATATGGGATGCTGGCACTGCAGGCAGTGGCTCCAACCGCTACGCCACAGCATCGGCCCCTCCACATAATCTCAAGATGGGTGAGGGGTCAGTTGGTAGAACAGTGCCCTGGGGAGAGGACAGTGGATGAGAACGCTGGGCTCGGGTGCCTGTGTCAGGGCTGCTCTCAGGTGGTTTCCACCGTGCACCACCTTCTGAGTGGGATCAGTAGGCCAGGAAGCCTGCAAGGCTGCTCTTGGCTCAGGCAGCACTGGCGTCAGGCCCTGGTGTGTTTCCTTGACTTGAGAGCTGCCAAAGCACCCGTGTGCACCTCTCTGGCAGCTTTGAAACAACTTATGGAAATTTCCAGACAGACAAATAGAGGAGTTACGTTAATCAAGTTAGGTTGTATCTTTCTTGCTTCATGTGTCCTCTCCCCTTCGCCACCAACCCCAGGTCCCCCCCCCCCCCCCATTTCTGAGTATTTTAAGTAAATCCTTATGGTACTTTTTACTTTGTAAAGTACCCTCTGCAGAGTGCAGTTTCCTTAAAGGTCAAGGGTTGTGTCCCTTTCATCATTGCGTTCCCATCAGTGCTCGGCACTGGAGTGTTCAATAAATATTTGTTGAAACCCAGAGTGATTTCATTCCATGGCTTTTCTTGTATAGGTCTCGTGGAAGCCAGGGGAGTTCGTCCTCCTTCACGAGTATGGGTGGGGTGTGTGTACCAGGGGAAATTGCTCCTGTTGTGGGCTGAGGCTGGGCCGCCCAGTGGACTTGAAATCACCCCTAGAAAGAAGATGGTCATGGCTACAGTTGAGTCTCAGCTTGTGAAGACAAAAATAATGGGAAGGAAATCTTCCCTAAACGTGGCTTGTCTTCATTTGATGCAGAAGCGTGGAGAGAGTTTAGCTCAGACAAACTCTGGACCTCAGTTCGGTCATGCATAAAAGGAGCGGTGACTTCACAGGGAAGTGCGGGTTGAGTGGGATGCAGACAGCTCTGGCCACACCGTGGGTGCTCACGTGCCTGGCTGTGCCTGTCTTCTCTGCCCGTCTTCCTGTGGGATGGGCGTCTTCTCTGTGCTTCCCTCAGGAGGATCGCTGTGCGGGTCGGATGGTGGGTGGTCCTTAGAAAGGGCTTAGATGTGGGCCTGGGGCAAGGCTCTCCTGAGTAATACTGCTGCGGAGACTGTCCTGCCTGGGAGTCCTTTATAGCATCCGGTGTGTTCCTATAGGGCTCTCTGCTTCCTTGTTTTCCGTGCCTAGAGGTGACCGTTTAACCAGCTTTATGACTTTATTCTTTTGATTTATCCTACCATTCTTTTTTTGAGTGTTTTTATATTAGTTTATCCCTCTGTACCATGTGGGAGATTACTTCCAAAACCCTGAGGACTGACTCTACAGTTCACTCCCCCCCCCGCCCAGTGCCTTCCTTTTTTTCCAGTATCTTTTTTACTTTGCCGTAATCTGGAGGACATTCTATCGCTTATAAAAATATCTTTCCTATTCCTTTCATCATTGTATAGTACTCTGTTTTTGGAATGTACCATAGTTTTATTCAACTGCCTGTTGATGGACATCAGGGTTATTTTTGGGTTTTTGCTGGAATAATTTGCAGCAAATAGACTTGTCAGAACCTCATTTTGTGTTTTGTCAGGATATCTTTTGGGCAAGGTTCCTGGGAGTGGGCTTGCAGGATCAAAGAGTAAATGCATAAATAATCTCGCTGGATTCTGCCAAGAACTCAGGGGCCGTAGCATCTTGTGGTGCTGTCAGTGCAGTTCGAGGGCCTGTTTCTCACAGCCCTGCCAGTGGCGTGGGCTGCCTCTCGTTCTGCTGTTTGGTCAGTCTAATGGTGAAGGTAGTATTGGTGTAGTTTTTTAAAAAAATTTTTCCCCAAAGAAACCTTTTATTTAATGAGTACAAATTTCATAAATACAACTTGAGGAGTATAGTGATTCTCCCCACCATACCCGCCCTCCCACCCTCACTCCCACCCCACCTCTTCCTCCCTCTCCCATTCCCAGTCCCATTCTCCATTAAGATTCATTTTCAATTAACTTTATACACAGAAGACAACTCTATACTAAGTAAAGATTTTAACAGTTTGCACATGCACATGCATACACAGACTGTTTGGGAACAAGTTTTACAGTTAATTCTCATAATACACCTCATTGAGGACAGAGGTCCTGCATGGGGAGCAAGTGCACAGTGACTCCTGTTGTTAATTTAATAATTAACACTCTTATGTATGACGTCAGTGATAACCCGAGGCTCTTGACATGAGCTGCCTAGGCTATGGAAGCCTTTTGAGTCTACAATCTCTGTCAGTATTTAGACAGGGCCATAAGCAAAGTGGAAGTTCTCTTCTCCCTTCAGAGAAAAGTACCTCCTTCTTTGATGGCCCCTTCTTTCTTTACACTGGGGTCTCAGTCACAGAGATCCTTCATGTAGGACTTTTTTTTTTTTTTTTTTGTCAGTGTCTTGGCTTTCCATGCCGGAAATGCTCTCGTGGACTTTTCAGGCAGACCAGAATGTCTTAAGGGCTGATTCTCACG